>NC_133339.1:8001600-8314100 GCF_030506205.2 Paramisgurnus dabryanus
TTTGTATTAATTGTATCTTAGCATAGTATCTCGGAAGATCGTGCTTGTTAAATAGCTCTGTGGCTATACTGCACTGAAGCGGCAGTTTAAAATATAAACCCAGAATTCAGCGAACGTCAAGAACAAGAAAACTAGCCTGGTTAGCCAGACCTACATCAAGATGTAAGGTCTGGCAACTCTTCACACAAACGGCTCAATGCAAGGGGCGGGATATAAGGTTGTCCCTCAAAATGCCTCTGCACGCAATAGGATAGCGTTATGACGGATCAGAGCAACGAAGAAGGTGACGTAGTTACCGTAACCAGTCGGCAAAACTCCAAACACATCTTTCTTGCTTAAAAAGGACTTCAGTAGGGTTTATTTGCTCTTCTCTCAAAGAAAAACATAAGTCTAAGTCCTCCAGAGTCGCGGCCAAAGCCGCTTCAAAAGATAGCTGTTCGCCAGCAGCAGCAGCCATTCTCTGTTTTCAAGTAGGAACCGTTGCAGCTCTGTCGTCATCATGTTAAGCCCGCCCCACAGACGCTACACACGATGTGATTGGCCTGACCAAATTTTGGTTTTTGGACCGGTTAAGTGTATTGTGAGTGCCTAGACTAAACCCTGGCAGCAAATATATTTTGCGGCCGCTAGGGTGCGTCTAGATTTCTAGGCTACAAGAAAACGGAAACAACAATCAGACAGAGACGCGGAATTTACATAATGTTACACAGACCATGTTTAAATTTCAATGTTTCTGCACAGAAATACCAACTTGTTCACTTTGTTTGGTATTAATAAGCTGCGCATTGGAGTGCTGGCCGTGGTGCTGAAGACGCGCTCGGACGGAGTACTGGTGGCAGAACAGATATTTACGTGCAACCTATTGGAAACTATTATTCGTTATTATATAATTATTATTCGTTATTTTACTTTATTACTTCCACTTAAGAAGAGTTCTGCACTTTTTATTTCAATATTTCTCTTTATATAAATACTATTTTGTACTTAAATCTATAATTACATTATTTTACTAACCCAACTAACTCATCTGGGCTTTCCGATAGGTTGCACGTTAGGGGAAAAGTATAGCTTTCTTCCCCTTGAGAAGAGTTCTGCACTTTTAAACTTAATATATCTCTTTTCTTCTATTTAAAAGCTGTAATTTCGTTATTTTACTAACCCAACTAATGACTCCTCCACTTTCCAATAGATTGCACGTAGATATCTGTGTATATGTGCCATCACGCGTCTTCAGCACCGCGGGGAGCAGCCAGCACTCCAATGTGCAGCTTATTAATACCAGACAAAGTTGGTATTTCTGTCCAGAAACATTGAAATTTATACATGGTCCGTGTAACTTAATTTAAATCCCGCGTCTTGGCCTTATTGTTTTTTTCTTGTTCTTGACGTTCGCTGAATTCTGGGTTTATATTTTAAACTGCCGCTCCAGTGCAGTAGCCACAAAGCTATTTAACAATGAGCACAATCTCCCGAGACACTACAACATGCTACTAATAATTCATTAATAAGAGCTGTTTTCTTGTACACAATTAAATATTTTAAGATAAATGTACAGTGTTAAAACATGTAAAAAAGACAAGATTTTAACAATGTCAAGATCAAATGCCTGAGTAACAGGGTATTGTGTGTATGTGTTCGTGTGTGTTTCCAAAATATTTTCAAAATACAGGCAACATAAAAGTAACATAAAAGTAATGTAAAAGTAACGAGTAACGTAAAAAGTTACTTTCCAAAGGCGGTAACTAAGTAAAGTAATGGATTACTTTTTTAAAAAGTAACGAGTAACGAGCAAACACTACTTTTTTAAAGTAACTTCCCCAACACTGCTCTCCAGGCAGGGAAATGTGTAACTTTCCTTATCTATTTTCTCGGCTTTCTCTTTCTTGAATGTGTTATATTCAAATGGCCACAACTTCTCCAAATCTGATCAGATTTCCATGTGTTACACATCCTTAGAAAACATAGAAACTGCACTTTCAGAATCTGTGAATAACACAAAAATGCCCCAGATCCGACTTATGTGTCCCTACTTTCCGTGACTGGTCACATATATAAAAAAAAATTTAAACGTAAGCTCAGCTGAAGCACAAGCATTGACGCTGAAACATGCAGTATGGTTGGTAAATGTTGTATATTGCCCATAAATACAGAACACTGTGCACCTAATGCAAAAATAGTGCAGTCTGTAGGTCCTGTCGTATGTCATTACAAACACATTCCCTTCTTTTCTCTCAGGACGCAGGATTTGTTTAGGAGAGGGTTTGGCCAGGATGGAGCTCTTTCTGTTCTTCACTTCTCTTCTTCAGTGTTTTCACTTCACTCCTCCACCTGGAGTCTCTGAAGATGAATTGGATCTCACACCAGTTGTGGGTCTTGTCTTGAACCCCTCACCACACAAACTGTGTGCAGTCAGTAGGGCAGAAAAACACAACCTCAAGTTATAAATAGCAGAATAACTAGTTAAATATATACCTCATGATTGTAAAACCTAAAGACTCTTACAGTGGCGTCCAGTGACTTCATTTCCGAGGGCGCACGTCTCTTTTCTCATAAACCATTTTGACACGCGTGCAACATGCTCGTATTTTGACAAGTCACATGATCGGACACATATTTTGAAATTGAGCCCCTCGGAAGAGAAGTCACCGGCCACCACTGGACACTTGTTTCACATTATAAGACTCTTAGAATATTATATTATCTCAATAGCTTTAACATTATACATGTACATTCTGTGCCTAAACATATTCATATATTTCAATTTGGTGTAAAAATGTATATGTTGTATAAATATATATAGATAATTTATGCATTTGACAGATACTTGTATGCAAACTGACTTACAGGGCATTTAAGCTATACATTTATCAGTATTTGTGTTCACTGGGAATCAAACCCATGACTTTCTCTCTTATTACCCAATGCTCTACCAGTTCAGCACAGGAACATGATATTTCTGTAATGATTAAATAAAATACTCGGTAACACTTTATTTTACGACCCGCAAAGTACCGCGTAATTAAACCAAATTTACAGCGTACCTATTTGTAACAACAGAGTACCTCTACAGTACGTACTTGTAGTTATAAGGGAACAATATTATAAGTTTGGGGTAATAAGGGGGTAAGAATATATGGAAAATTATTCTCTAAGTATTTCATAACTACAGGGTACCTATTGTAATATTACGCGGTATGCATGACTTACGTCTATGTATGGTCTATGTGTAATATGTTTTTTTTTTCCATATTTGCTACTTACCTGATGAAGTGTTTTGTATAGCCTACAGTTGATGTCTACAAGCCACGTCGGCAAATAAAATATAACAGCACAATAAAAATAATAGCAACTTGTACCTCTTTGATCTGTATATGTATACAGGAGTTACCAGGTAACTCTTTTATTTGCGGGCTGTAAATTAAAGTGGTGCTTATTCCCCGATTGTTCTGTGTATGTACCAGGTAACTCTCATATTTGCGGGCTGTAAACTAAAGTGGTGCTTTGTTCACCTCTTGTTATAAATGTTATAGGGTAAATACCATAAACATACAGAATATTGTTATTTTTATTTTAAAACAACTTATTTCAAAACATCTTTAAAACACTATAATTAACCCAACACTTAATGTTTATTATCACATAACTTTTATTTAAAATAAAAAGTCATGACAATTTTTCATTGTTTTTGCGGCTTGGCTTTCTCTGTTGGTGTTCTTGTCCACTCGGATGATGAGTTGATGTCGTCTCACAAATGCTGCTCTGCATTACATATAAAAAACATAAATGAAAGCCTTCAGTAAATGTTTCTTCACTGTGCCTTGACAGAAACAGAGTTTTCTGAGCCAGTTACGTTAATAACTTTAGGCTTACTTATGTGCTAGCTAACCTGCTACCGTTAGCTAGCAACTTTCTTGAAAAACATTGTTTGAAATGCGTGAGTCATGTATTAACAAAACCAGTCACCTTATCCAGCATGCGGATCCTGCTGACATCACTCGCAGCCGTACTCCACAGTGTAGAACGTTTTTAAAACCTCTTAAAGAAATTTCACCTCAGGATCGCGTTCCAGCAAACCTCCTGCAGACGGCCGCGCGCTCTACACCTGCGCAGTAGCCTACGCATGTAGTCGTCTTTTGCTTTAGCGGGAGCTGATATCTGCTGTTGTTTCATTCTGGTTTGCCATTGCATAAATTATATTTGGCTAAAATACTTGTGTTTACAGTAAATAAATAGCAAAGCACCACTTCAAATATGTCGGCAAATGTAGGAGTTTCCTGGTAAATAGGGAATAAGTTGCTATTTTTATTGTACTTACCTTAAAAAAAAGATAACCACATTAAATCAGCTGGACTTTTGTTATTAAAAGTAAGTAATATAGGCTACTAAAATAAAAGTGATGTGCTGTTATATTTTTTTGCCGATGTGGCTCATAGACATTTCTGTATACAACATTCAGTAGTCAATATGAAAAATTCACAATAAAAAAAAATAAAAAAATAAAACATAATTTCCCCATAGACTTGACTAAGTCATACATACCACGTAATATTACAATAGGTACCCTGTTGTTATAAAATACTTAGAGTATAAATAATTTATAATTCTTCATATTCTTACCCCCTTATTACCCCAAACTTAACATATTATTCCCTTATACCTACAAGTACGTACTGTAGAGGTACCCTGTTGTTACAAATAGGTACGCTGTAAATTCGGTTTAATTACGCGGTACTTTGCGGGTCGTAAAATAAAGTGTTACCAAATACTCTTCTAGAGAAAATCAAATCAGCTTAATTTGTATTTTGAATAGAAGACTGCAAATTAGTCACAGCTTTTACTAATTTCACCACTTTTTCTTCATTACGTGCATAAAATAAATCAAACATCTTTAAATGACCTGATGCTGCTCCCTGCTGGACATTAGTTACAAAATCAAACCTGGCATGAGAAAAGAGTCAAGTGTGATACACATGTAAGTAACACTTGCTCTAATTCGACCAATGCAAAAGACTTCATACATCCTCGCACTGGTAAGAAATATTCTATTTTTTCATCTGTCAATTGCAATAGTACACATGTAGTATAACTTTTAAAATGTCCCTGTGGACTGGTTTATATAGGCCAAACAAAACGTCATCTTAAACTTATGATTGCTGAACATAAAACAGCAATTCGTTCCCAGAATTTAACTTACGCCATGGCGAGACATTATAAACAGGCAAATCACATGGTTCACCTGCATTACTGAAGTTTTGAGGAAGTTTAGAGGTGGTGATATTATCAAAAAACTCCTACGCAGGAAAGCTTTTTGGATACATACATTAAACACTCTGGAACCATTTGGTCTAAATGAAGAATTGAGTTTAACATGCTTTCTTTAATTATTTCATCATATTAAATGTTGTATGTAAGATAAACATTTTTATCAGTAAGAGGATTTTATAAGTTGGCTATTGACACAAAATTTCCACCAGATGTACCTATCAGACCAAATATTAAATTCATCCAAAAGAAATCAGAACATTTAAGTATACAAGTTGGGTCATAATAAATAAAGTGAAATGACACAGGGAATAAGTATTGAGCTCACTTTATTTAATATTTTGTAGAAAAGCCTATGTTGGTGATTACAGCTTCTGGACGCCTCTTGTGTGGAGAACAGTGTTGGGGGTAACTTGCATAACGTAAAAATATTACTTTTCTGAAGTAATGAGTAAAGTAACGCATTACTTTTTAAATGTACACATTAATATTTGACTTACTTTTTTAAAAAAGTAATGCAAGTTACTTTTCAGTTTAATTAATTTGATATATTTAACTGAACTTATAGCACGGGTCTGTTGAAAGCTTAATTCTGATTGCCTGAGAAATGTTCCATGTGTGTTGAATATTTTTCTGTAAACCGCACCCCTAACCTGTCAAATGTCTTAAAAATAGGCACCAGAGCAATGTTTGTGGTAACCGTGAAATAAGAGGAATAATTGACTCTGGTCCTTTGAATTATAAGAAACATTTTATTTTCTTATAATTCAACAGCCCATAATCAATTATTCCTTACATATTAATATAGAATTTTGCACTCTATGCGTTGCGGCAGAGTAGGAACATTTTAAGTAAGAAACGGCGCTGGCAGGCCAGAGCTTGACATTTTTGTGACCAAAATATGCAGTTTCTGAATGCAGAACTTCTCTGTCATAAACAACACCTGCAAAGCCTGAAAGAAATCAAGCCTCAGCCAAGTAAGAAAAAGTAATGCAAAAGTAACGTAAGCAATTAGTTACTTTTTAGGGAGTAACTGAATATTGTAATGCATTACTTTCAAAAGTACATTTCCCCAACACTGGTGGAGAGACCAGTCGTCTGCATTGCTCGTGAGTGATTCTGGCCAAATCTTCCACACAAATGGTCTTTGAATCTTGACGGTTCCTTGGGCCTTTTATGAACTTTGATCTTCAGTTCTCTCACTGGGCCATTCAAGCAACTTGATTTTCTTTCTTTGAAACCACTTCTTGTTTCCTTGGCCTTGTGTTTGGGAGTATTTTCTTGCTGAAATCTTTTCATTTTCAGCTTTCTGGTAGAACGCAGTAGATTTTTATCCAGAATGTCTCTGTAAATTTTTCATTCATCCTGCCTTCAATAATATGAAGTCTGCCAGTACCCCTTTCTTAAAAGCAGCCCCAAACCATGATGCTTCCACCCCAAAACTTATCTGTTGGTGTGGTGTTCTTTGGGTGGTGGGCAGTGCCATTTCTTCTCCAAACATGGTGTGTAGAATGACTGCCAAAAAGTTACATTTTGCTTTCATCTGACCATACTATAGTCTCCCAATAATCCACAGGCTTCTCCAAATGCTCTTTTGCAAACTTTAGCTGAGCCTCAACATGCTTTTTGTTCAGCAGTGGAGTCTTGCGTGGTGAGCATGCATGGACGCCATGGCGGTTCAGTGCATTGCTAATAGTTTTCTTTGAAACAACAGTACCTGCTGATACAAGGTCTTCCTGAAGTTCTGCCCGAGTAGTTCTTGGCTCTTGGAGAACTCTCCCGATTATTCTTTGGACTCCTCGGACAGGGATCTTACGTAGAGCACCTGATCGTGGCCAGTTTATGGTGAAGTGATGCACTTTCCATATCTGGATAATGGCCCCCACAGTGCTCACAGGAACATTCAGCAATCTGGAAATGCGTCTTTAACCATTCCCATCAAAATGCTTTTCAACGATAAGATTACGAAGATCTTGAGAGAGTTCTTTGCTTTTACTCATCATGAAGTCTTTCCTGTGTGCCTCCTTGGCAGGCCTGGGGTGGGTAATCGGGAGAACCGGGAGAATTCCCGGTGGGCCGCTTCACTTTTGGGCCGGTCGAGTTTTTTTTTTTTTTTTTGTCACGTTAGTGAGTCTATCTTCTCTTAAATGAAACGTCTCGGTTACGGATGTAACCCTCGTTCCCTGAAGGAGGGAACGGAGACGTCACGTCGTGACCGACGAATTGGGAACTCGCTTAGAGGACCAATCTTCTTCGAATACTACTAAAACGCCAATGAACTTGGCATTGAGATATTTGCATAATGTTGGCGCCGCCCCGCCAGGTGCGTATATAAGCAGCAGGTGCAAATAGGGAAATTAGCTTCTTTTTCGCTGAGAAAGCCGGAAAGTGTGACCGGCCGTAACAGCAGGTGGCAGCACCTGTGGCGACGGGACGTGACGTCTTCGTTCCCTCCTTCAGGGAACGCGGGTTACATCCGTAACCGAGACGTTCCCTTTCAGTCGGTCACTACGACGTCACGTCGTGACCGACGAATTGGGAATCCCTACCAAAACGCCACTAGGGGCTGACCTCTTCCAGTGTCTGCAGAGAATCCTCCAAAATCCCCTCGGGGACATGGAGAAATAAGATAGGGCAGAAAGGCCGGGCACTAGATGTTCCTTTAACCCACAGAAGTGCCAGCGACTGGGAAGCGCCCTACCTGAGCGGGATAGGAACGCTGCGGAAGCCACCGCCCCTCTTAAGGGCTAATGGTGGACGATGAGAATAAAGACAGCCGTGGCTGTGTAAGCAAAGCAGTGCTCTGCTAAGGGAAACGTGGGCTGGTAGGATTAACCCCACGGAAAAATACTCACAAAGGAACCCGGTGGGACACAATGTGGAGCCCGAGCCAACACGTAGGTTCGCAAGGATGCAGCTAGTGAAGGCTGACAGCCAATGCTCCGCAACAAAGGCTGCCAAGGCAGCGGAGGAAGAACAATTCAAACCATTACGCATTTTTGTTCTGAAGGCCTTCCATACTGACACAGTTATGAAGCATCAGTTGGAGGCTGCAAGCCGACCTGTGAGTCTGCTCTCCGTGCCCTCCCTGGTGAGGAAAGAACACGAGAGGATACAGGCTCGATACGAACACTGTAAAATCTAATGAACGTATTAGGTGTCGCCCAACCAGCAGCTCTACAGATGTCTGTTAGCGAGGAACCACGAGCTAGAGCCCAAGATGAGGCAACACTCCGTGTGGAGTGCGCTCTCAAATTAAAGGGGCAAGGAATACCCTGAAGATTATAAGCCAGGGTGATAGTATCAACTATCCAATGAGACATCCTCTGCTTAGTGACAGCTTTCCCTTTCTGCTGGCCACCATAACAAACAAAGAGCTGGTCTGAGGTCCTGAGGCTTTGCGTGCGATCCACGTAGAGTCGCAGTGCGCGTACGGGGCAAAACAAAGCCATGGTTGGGTCTGCGTCCTCCGGAGGCAGCGCTTGCAAGCTCACCACTTGGTCTCTGAAAGGAGTAGTGGGAACTTTGGGCACGTAGCCTGGTCTGGGCCTCAATGTTACGCTTGAGGCAGCAGGACCAAACTGAAGGCACGAGTCGTCAACAGAGAATGCATGTAAATCTCCTACTCTCATCACTGAAGCCAATGCTAGCAGGGTCAGAGCTTTCATTGATAAAAGCTTCAGACTCGCAGACTGCAAAGGCTCGAACGGGGGGGCCTGAAGGGCTTTCAGCACCATGGACAGGTCCCAGGGAGGAATAGAAGGAGAGCGCGAGGGGTTTAGCCTACGAGCGCCTCTTAAAAATCTAATAACTAAATCATGCTGGCCAACTGATTTGCCGTTGATAAGTGAGTGATGAGCAGAAATAGCAGCGATATCAACTTTAATGGTGGAGGGTGACAGCCTACCGTCTAACCTATGTTGAAGATATAAAAGCACGATGTTAATAGGGCATTCTCTGGGGTCCTCGCGTTGCGAAGAGCACCAGGTGACGAAAAGGTTCCATTTAAACGCGTAAGCCCGTCTTGTGGACGGAGCTCGAGCCGCGTCGATTGTGTTAGATACCGCTGGCGGTAAATCACCTAAACCTTGCGCGCGCTCAACGACCACACATGGAGATCCCACAGGTCGGGGCGCGGGTGCCATAATGTGCCCCCTCCTTGAGAAAGAAGGTCCTTCCTCAGGGGAATCCGCCAGGGAGGGGCTGTCGCGAGGAGCATTAACTCTGGAAACCAATTCTTGCTCGTCCAATATGGGGCGATCAGTAAAAGGCTCTCCTCGTCCTGCCTGACTTTGCACAGTGTCTGCGCGATTAAGCTCACTGGGGGGAATGCGTATTTGCGCATCCCCCGAGGCCAGCTGTGTGCCAATGCGTCCACGCCGAGGCTGCCCTCGGTTAGTGAATAAAACAGGCGACAGTGGGTATCGTCCGGCGACGCAAACAGGTCTATCTGCGCACGACCGAACTTCTTCCAAATTAGCTGGACCGTCTGGGGGTGGAGTCGCCATTCGCCGGGGCGCGCAGCTCGAGAAAGCGCGTCCGCCGCTGTATTGAGCGAGCCCGGAATGTGAATGGCACGAAGGGACCTCAGATGCTTCTGACTCCAAAGGAGGAGATGACGAGCGAGATGCGACAGGTGACGGGAGCGCAAACCGCCTTGACGGTTGATATACGCAACGGTCGCAGTGTTGTCGGTGCGTACTAGTACATCCTTCCCTCGCAGCTCCATAGCGAAGCGTACAAGTCCCAGATATACTGCCCACAACTCTCGGCAATTGATGTGCCAATGCAACTGGGGTGCTGTCCACACCCCTGAAGCTGTAAGCTCGTCGTACGTGGCACCCCAGCCCGTGTCGGACGCATCTGTGTGTACAACAGCATGCTGAGCGATCTGTCTCATGGACACACCGGACCTGAGAAACGCGGGGTCCGACCACGGGGGGAATGTTAGGCGACACGCAGGTGTAATGGTTACACGATGGATGCCGGCGCGCCACGCTCTCCTCGGGACTCGATCGTGAAGCCAACGCTGAAGCGGTCTCATATGGAGCAGTCCGAGCGGTGTCACGGCCGCTGCTGCTGCCATATGCCCCAGGAGCTTTTGAAATTGTTTCAGCGGGACCGCATTCTTCCCTCGGAATGAACCGAGGCAAGTCAGAATTGACTGGACGCGCTCTTCTGTCAAACGCGCCGATAAATCGATCGAGTCCAGTTCCATCCCGAGAAAAGAGATCCTCTGCGTGGGGCAGAGTTTGCTCTTTTCCCAGTTGACCCGAAGACCCAAACGGGCGAGATGCCGAAGCGTTAAATCTCTGTGCTCGCACAGCGTCCGTCGAGAATGCGCTATTATAAGCCAATCGTCGAGGTAAGCCAATATACGAACGCCGCTCTCTCTGAGGGGTTTTAACGCCGCCTCCACTACTTTCGTGAACACACGGGGAGAGAGGGATAGCCCGAACAGTAAAACTTTGTACTGGTATGCCCGTCCCTCGAATGCAAACCGGAGAAACGGTCTGTGACGAGGGATAATGGACACATGAAAGTACGCGTCTTTCAGGTCTATTGCCGCAAACCAATCTTGGGGGCGAATTGAATTGAATATTTGCTTCGGTGTTATCATCCTGAAAGACCTCTTCTGCAGAGATTTGTTCAGAACGCGCAAATCCAAGATCGGTCGCAACCCACCGCCTTTTTTGGGTACTATAAAATACGGGCTGTAGAAGCCCGATCTCATCTCGGTTGGAGGGACCGGCTCGATCGCGTCCTTCGCCAGCAGGACTTCGACCTCTGCACGCAGTACGTGTGCATCGGACGCTTTCACCGTGGTGAAACGAATGCCCGAGAATTTGGGTGTGTGCCGGATGAATTGAATTTCGTAACCGAGGCGAACAGTGCGTAAAACCCAACGAGACGGGCTGGGAAGCTTAAGCCACGCCCCCAGGGACTGTACGAGGGGAATTAACGGCACTGTCGGGGTACCCGCGGTGGGGCGGCTGAGCGGGACAGGTGGTACTGCCGGTACGTCTGCTGGGACAGCATAAGTATCTACAGTATGTGTGTGTGTGACACTGACCTGAGCCCGCTGAGGGTGACGGTCGTCTGGTCTCCTCAGCGGAGAGCACAGACTCCGAGGAGGGTGCTGGTGGTCCCGTCTCCTCAGCGGAGAGCTGGAACTCCTCAGAACACCCGCTGGCGATAGAGGAGAGGGAGGAAGAGCATGTAAATGCCCGCTCACATCTCTCTCGATCCTCTGGAGACCTGGAGAAGGAATAGGAATGCACTCTTTTTGTGGTTTTGTGGGTGCCGGCTGAGAAGCCGGCGGAACAGAAACAAAACGAAACCAAAGATTCTCCACCCGGCCCTCTACCGGTGGAGGGAGCGATGCCATCACCGTCTCCCGTAGAGTGATCCCATCCAAATCCAGGTCGCCCGTCTCAGGGCCGCTTCGATTTCCGTTTACCACGGGAAGCGGGTGGGGCGGGCGGGGCGGGCTGTCGACGGCTGTTCCCCCTCTGTGGCCTGGAAGATGTTCTAGTGGGGGGGGCGGAGGTAGCCGCCGCAGGGCGCCCTCGGCGAGGAGCAGACGGGCCCGCCGGCGCTGGAGGGCGAGATGCAGGTCGCTTGCGCCGGGGCATGATCTGAGCGATCGCCTCTGTCTGCTTCTGGGCGGCGGAGAACTGCTGGGCGAAGGACTCCACCGACTCACCGAAGAGGCCAGCCTGGGACACTGGAGCGTCCAAGAACTTGTTCTTCTCCGCATCCGACATGTCCGCCAGACATAGCCATAAGTGGCGTTCCTGGACCACCATCGTGGACATGGCACGACCAATTGCCTGCGCTGTCACCTTCGTAGCGCGAAGAGCCAGATCAGTGGCAGCCCGGAGCTCCGAAAGGACAGGCGAGTCGTGTCCTCCCTCGTGCAGATCCCTCAAGGCCTTCGCTTGGTGAACCTGCAGCAACGCCATAGCGTGCAGGGCTGAAGCCGCCTCTCCACATGCCTGGTGGGCAGCGCCCGATAAACCGGAGGACTGTCTGCAGGCACGAGAGGGGAGGGTTGGGCGGTCCTTCCAAGAGGGAGCGTTAGCCGGACACAGCTGCATCGCAACCGCACGCTCCACAGGAGGGATCCCCGTATAACCCTTAGCGGCTCCGCTGGTGAGGGAGGTAAGGGGGGAGGGCTGAAACGGCCGTAATCTCATGGAAAACGGCGACTTCCAGGTTCTAGTCAGCTCCTCGTGCACCTCGGGGAAGAAAGGCACCGGTGGAGAGGGTTGTGAAACCCGGGCAGCTCCAAAGAACCAATCATCCAGGCGGGACAGTTCGGGCTGAGGGGGGGAACCCACTCTAACCCTACGGTCTCCGCCGCTCGAGCGAGCACGGCCACCATCTCTGGATCGAACTCCGGCGTCCCAACCCGACCAGAGGGAGGAAGGGTGTCGGGGTCCTTGTCAGGGGGAGGAGGCCCACCCTCGGATGCTGCGGCTTCGGTGGACCCGGAGGGCGGCACGATGGATTCTAGAGACATCGTAGAACACGACGCCGAAGTCTCCATCGGCACATCAACCGGCTGTGGATGAGGAGGCTGAGAGCCTGAGGACGAATCCCCCGCTCGGCTCAGCACAGTGATGCGCAGGTCGTCCTTTGAGAGCTTCACAGCCGCACCGTGGCGGCGTTCAGCACTCGCATGACGAGGGTTGCGTTTTTCCCGGAGGAAAGACAACCGTCTGCGCAAATCCACAAGGGACATGTTCTCGCAGTGAGAACACTTACCCCCAGCGAACGCTGCCTCTGCGTGCTCGATGCCCAAACACGAAAGACAACGCTCGTGACCGTCCTTCGGACCCATGTATTTGCCGCACCCAAGATCGCACGGACGAAAAGCCATCCTGAAAAGGACGCTGATGTCCGGATATACGAGAGAGTGGCTGCCTTTAACAAGGCACAAAGCTCTCTCGTATCACTCTTTTAGGGAAATTCACTCAGATGCTTAGTTGATGAGCGCACAGGAAGGCAACGCACACACTAAACTCAAAACAATAAAAGATGTAGAGTCGTGGAATTAAGCGAAGCGTCCGCTGTGGTACTGCTAGTCCAACCAACTTCAGCAATCGAATCCCACCAGAGTAGAGTAGCTTCTCAGTAGCAGATACTGCCGGCTTTCGAAGCGATAAAAAGCTAATTTCCCTATTTGCACCTGCTGCTTATATACGCACCTGGCGGGGCGGCGCCAGCATTATGCAAATATCTCAATGCCAAGTTCATTGGCGTTTTAGTAGTATTCGAAGCAGATTGGTCCTCTAAGCGAGTTCCCAATTCGTCGGTCACGACGTGACGTCGTAGTGACCGACTGAAAGGGAACTTCACACGTTTCGCATTGACACTGCAGCGCGCAGCATGGGTTGTACCATGTGAGGGAGTTTTCCCCTCCCCTCCCATAGAGTTGGTTCTGTCCATAGCACGTCCAATAAAACTTTTTCCGGTAGTCTGGGCCGGCCCTACCGTAACGCGTCTGAGAGGAGGAGGGCCTAAAAAACAGGTTGAAGAAAAAATCCATTGGAGGAGGATGCTGCCAAATGTGCCAAACTTACAGATTTATTTTCAAGAGGACAAACAAATGTGACAACAGGTAACTTAAAGAGAAATAAGCCTAGTAATGATTGGCATTAGCAACGTAATTATTTGGCTAATACCGTTGTCAAACTATTTACAAGCCAAACATTTTTTTTGTTAAAATATTACCCTTTTGTGTATACATGGCGATTCATAGACTTTGCAAATATTATGCAAGCAGCTTCTGAGCAGTCCCCCGCTGAAAATGAGGAGGCCATGAGTAAACAATATGAATTAAAGTTATTTAACCCTCAGGTTGTGTTCAGAATCCTATAACACCTTTTGTTTTCCCAGTCAAAAATGACCAGCCTAAAAAAGCTTATAAATCACTTGTTATGCTATTTACCCAATATTGTATTGAATATTTTTGTCAAATTGTTTTCTTTTTTAATTAGGACTTTTATATTTCTATTTGCATTAATCATCGGCCTCATAGCATTAGCAATGCTTATAATTTATCAACCTTTCCTTATGGAATACACTCTAAAAAGGGCTGGGTTATTTATATATTTTATATATTGGACAGAACACACTGCTGGGTTAAAATTGACCCAGTGCTGGGTTGTTTTAACCAACCTGTTGGGTTATTATAATCCATGGTTGCATAACAACAACCTAACATTGGGTTATTTTTAACCCAGCATGGGGTAATTTTTAACCCAGCATGTGTTCTGTCCAATATTTACCCATTATGGGTAAAAAGTAACCCAGCCTTTTTTAGAGTGTAGAGGAATATTTTTGTTAACTTCTTATCTTAAGTGAAATATTATTTAACTTTTACCTTATTTGTTGAACCATGATATTAATAAAAACTATGGTAAGAGCTGAACTGTTGCTTTATTTATCCAATTTGAAAAAAAGTGCTAATTTGGAATAACACTATGGAAAAAGTGGGCCGATCTTGGGCCTGAAACTCCCGGGCTGAAAAGTGGCCCCACTCCGGCCCTGCTCCTTGGTAATGAGAAGCCTTTATAGGCCATCAATTAGGACTAACGCAGCTGATATACATTAGTACTGATAGGGGGCAGGGTTTCTCTCTCAATACTGACAGACTTCAGGTGATTTCCTGTCTTTCTATCCCATTTTGCACCTTGTTCTCTTCATGTGTTCAATACTTGTTCCCCGTGTCATTTCACTTTATTTATTATGACTCAACTTGTATACTTAAATGTTTAAATTTCTTTGTATGAATTCAATATTTGGCTTGATGGCTACATCTGGTGGAAATTTTGTGTCAATAGGCCACTTAGAAATCCCCTTACTGAAAATTGTTGATGTGTCAAATACTTATTTTCCCTACTGTAGGTAAAGTTGTGGGTGGCCTACGCCCCCTTTACGCACCTGTTAATGATTCTTATTAAGGGCTTCATTGCCCGTGTTTTACCCAGGACTCTGATGAAGATGTAATTGTGCACCTTTATTCAATAATTTTTAAAATAGACATCTGTGTCTTGCACCAGCGATTCCTTTTGTCATTGTTGTTCCGTCCTTCTCTGATTGCACAGGATTGTTGTGGATTACAGAAGTGCAGATAACTCTCCCTTGCACTTGTCAAGATGACTTTCAGTTCACAGTAAAAAGAAAAAAGATCTTCATACATTTGACCAGAATCACATACGTGACCCTGGACTACAAAACCAGACATAAGTCGCACAGATATACTGTAGCAGCCAACAATACATTGTATGGGTCAAAATTATCAAGCTTATTTATGCCAAAACTCATTAGGATATTAAGTAAAGATCATGTGCCATTAAGATGTTTTTTATAAATGTCCTATCGTAAATATATCACCAAATGTATTTATCATTAGTAATGTATATTGCTAAGGACTTCATTTCAACAACTTTAAAGTCTCCATAAAATGGAAGTAGCAACTAGGATTGTTCGACTTCATGCGGCGCTGCAAGAACCGACAGCTGGATGACGTCAAAGTTCTGTGAGAGCGAATTAAAAGCAAACTCCTTCGTATGATTTCGTGATTCAGTCTTGCATTACTTTGACATCATCCGGCTGTCGATTCTTGCACGAATCGACTTGCGGTTCCACATGTTGCTAATCGCTGGGATCTTTTCCTGGACCCTGCCTACCTGCCATACTAAATGACCGGATGTAAAGAAAGATCGTTTTGAGGAAGGTAGAAGATTTCCTTTTTGATTAAAAATTATGAGGGCACATAAATAAATAAAAAAAAATAACAATGAAGCTCACAGATTGTCACACTCAGAGCCAGGAAGTTGACTGAATGAAACCCACACTGAAGCAGATAAACAATAGTTGAGTAAAACTGGATATGTAAAGTTCAGGAATGCTCTTAGCTGTAGAATAACAATGTCTCTTTTGCAAGAGGAGATCAGAAGGTAAACAAGGATAACAGGTAAGTCCAAGATGAGTAGTACGGGTGAGTCTAGAGTGTTTCTCAATGTTAATTATACTTCCTTGGCAGGACTCGTCTTTCCAAGTAAATGTAAAGCTTATTTATTTAACTTTGATAACAACACATAGTATGCCTGGTTTTGTGGTCCTGGGTCACATATGTTTACATTGCTAAGGGTCCTGTGCAGTGATATACAGAATATTATACAACAGTTCTTTCTGGTTCTCGAATCTGATTGGCTAAGAGCTATGCGATATTGTGCTGATAACGGCACTGTAACCGCTTCACTTTCACTGTATCATTCCGCCACCTAGTGAATGGAGGTTCTAAGCAGGCTCATCTCTGAATGGAAAAACACAGACGCGCTATTTTGAATCACTCTCCGTGTGTCTCATTAGTTTACTAGCTCATAAATCAGTCTGTGAATCCCCAATCGGAAGTTATTATTCCGTCAAAGATCAGCGCTCTTGGATGTTATGTTAAAGTTAATGGGAGAAATGTCTTGTCACATCGTGTGGACTAGTGATGGGCAGTCCGGCTCTTTCCATTGATTCGGCTCTTTCGGCTCAAGCTCCGGCTCTACATTTTAGTGATTGCAGTCCGGCTCTTTTCATAGATTCTGCTCTTCTGGCTCGGCTCCCTTAGAAGAGCTGGCTCCCCTGCCTGCGTCTGAAGATTCGGCTCTGCTCGTTCGCTACAAAGAATCAGCTCTTTGAGCCGCTCGTTCGCGAACGACCCATCACTAGTGTGGACGATTAACACTTGGAAAGAGGAATATAAACACTCGTTTTTTTCTGGAGCTATATTTCTTATCAGAACGCGAAAACACCGTGGAACTGCAGGTAAGCACCGCAGCTTTTAAATGTGGACATTGATCATTTACTTTATCGTGACGTAACTATTAAAACATGTTATGAGATATCGCCACTGGTATATTTATAAGCAGCATGCAAAAACATCTCTCTGACACTTATAAAAAACCGTTTTATATAGTACTGACAAGAACAAAGTTTAATAATAATAATCAAGTGCTCGTATCACGTTAAGAATAAGTATAGTTTTATTAACTTTTACCTCGCGCCAAAACAATAACAACACAAAAGACACTAAATATGAATAAAAAAACAAGTAATAGTTTCATCATGACACCAAATACTGCTGATTTGATCTCATTTTGACAATCATAAACAAACAAGGCCAACATGAGAGCCAGGGAATCCCCGTCAGAGATGTAGCCCAGAGAGGGCGGTGGTCAGCGGGGCGAGTGAACACTGACGTCCGCTCATGCTTTGGTTCTCATTCGTACCGAATCTCAGTAAGCAAACGTTCAAACAGGCGCTATCTTTACTATTCGACTGCAGATTTAAATATAATACATATATATTCTCGACTGAACTAATCTTAAAACTACACTTTGTGACCAAGAAACGGTAATATAAAGTAACAGCTTTTCCGTCCATTGAGTTGTTATGACCTTCAAAGCAGCCGAAAGTTTTACCTGTCATTCTGGCCGCCCTCAAATCCGTGGCGGAAGAAGTAGTTCCCAAACAAAGAGGCTTTTAAAATAACTCCGTTGTTGTTTTCTAGTTTTCGTTTTTCAAACGTGTGCCGTCGAACTGTTGTATAAAAGCAATATCGCTCTCGGAGTCGTGTGATATAGCTCTATATCATCACGGCTGTGATTGCCTCCGGCACTCGGCCTACGGCCTCGTGCCTCTGGCCTAATCACAGCCGTGATGATATAGAGCTATATCACACTCCTACTCGAGCGATATTGCTTAATTAAGAGCAGCAATCATAGCTGTGATTTATAGTAAATATACAGCTACTGACCAATCTGAATCAAGGACTGGAACTGTTATATTTATTCAAAACCTTATGCAAAACTTGGAAGGCATTCAAGAGACATACCTTATCCATATCACTTAATCAGGATGAGATCATTTAAACCCATGATCTTTTTACCGCTAACTCAATGCTGTTCCAAATCAAATCAGTTTAATTAATATTCTGATTAGAATACATTTTCAAGATTAGTCACAGCTTTCACTTTACAAAATAAATTGTGACTCTGCAATAAATAATGATGAGAAACCTCACAATAACCATCAGTATACAGATTTCATTAATGCTATATGGTCTCGCTGCTTGTAAACTTTGCTTTCCTGGCAAAAGCCAAGGTACAGGAGAAGATTGACAGACAGATTGGTTGGCGAAAAATTGCATTACACAGATGCTGTGATCCATGAAGTACAGAGATTTGTTCAGGGCTCTATGTATGTATATTAAAAATATCAAGTTTTGATTATTGGGGAGGAGATGTCCCCCTCAGTGTCTATTGTGCAGGCTTGTGCACAATTCAGAATTTAATTGAGAATGCCTCGTGAATTCCAATTCAATTCTTGAATTTGAACTGATGTCAAAAACAGGGTGTAGAGTTAAAATTCGAATTTGAATTAAAGGAAGCAGAATTGTAATTCAATAGAAATTCAAGTAGTGTGTCAATACAGTAAGTGAAGTGTTAAAAATGAAGCTTTTAGTATAGGTCAGATATGTTTTCCCCAAGCAGTTAATGTTAAAAACTCTCGTCACATAACAAATAATTAAGTTTGATTTTTTTGTAATTGTAATTTTATGGAACACGATAGAACATGACTTCACTTCCCATAATGCTTTACTTTAACAAAGTTTTTAAAATGGTTGCAAAACAGTTTTCCAAAGTAACTTTCAATGTATGTAAGATTGTTTCTGTTGTGTGACTGTGGAATTTCCTTAAATTGAATTTGCCATGAATTCATGGATTGAATTGAGGCCAATTCTGAAATTCTGAATTGTGCACAAGCCTGCTATTGCAATTATGACCCTGCCATGCAAAGAATATCATTATCATATCATTAACTGTTACTGTTTCACAATCAAAAAATGTGCAAATTTTTATATGCAAACAACCTTGTCAACTCAA
This sequence comes from Paramisgurnus dabryanus, assembly GCF_030506205.2. Classification (NCBI taxonomy): domain Eukaryota; kingdom Metazoa; phylum Chordata; class Actinopteri; order Cypriniformes; family Cobitidae; genus Paramisgurnus; species Paramisgurnus dabryanus. The sequence goes on from NC_133339.1 coordinate 8,020,812, forward strand.
CACACATCATTTTTGCTTATGTTGCTTGATTAAAATAATACTCTAAACCATAATGCATATGTTTTTTTCTTATCCAAACAATTTTGTGGCCACTGTGGACCGACTGACAGCCTACTGCTGTTGAGTTTGTGCTGCAATTCTTTCCTGGCTCCTCCTCCATGTTTTGGACCAAATAATTTCCTGCGCTGAATTCTTATCTGTTCAGTCTGAAGACTCACTACAGCTGTGTGTAAATCTCTTTTACTATGGCTTTAGTGGACACACTTCTCCTGAATGTCTCCAGCACAGGAGCTTTACTCGCTGCTCTTCTGCTGCTTTTGGTTATTTATTTCTGCTTCAGGTCTCCAGAAGATGACCAAGAACCTCCAGGACCCAAACCACTGCCACTTGTGGGAAACCTGCACATTCTGGACCTTAACCAACTTCATGTGAGCCTCTGGAATGTGAGAAGGATTTTATATTTTTATTCATTTTCCAAATGTTTCCTATTACAGTCCCAGTAGGATGGATAGGTGTCTTAATTGTGTGCTGAAAATGGATGCTGAATCATTTTTTATACAGTCTCAATTTTTTTTACTAAACTAGGGCTATTGAATATATATATATTTTTAAATCAACCCTTTTACATGTAAGTTAAAAATATTTTAACTGTTCATAGCGGTGCGTCATGATTGTCACGTGACACACCGCCGCCACAATAACAATAACAGATTATGCTTTGCCGTATGCTATTCATTTTATTTCATTTTTCCTTTATTAATACTTGTCAAACAAACAAAAGTAAAACACATAAATATCTACATAATGCTTGGAAAGTCTACTTTTAAATGATGTAAGTGAAATTGTACATTGCTAATACTACATGATTTCAGCGTATATAGGCTGGAATGTGTGTTAAGTAATTGTCTTGTGGACAGAATAAAGTCTAATATTTGCATTTCTTTTTGCAACAAAACCCAACACAATGTTTTTATCCTTAAAGTGATCTTCATAGGCTACTGTATGATTATTAGTTGGACTGGATTTCCACCTAGAACTTGAAAGCGCAACGCGCATCATACCCACCAATAGCGCGCATGCACAGCCAGAGCTTAAACAACTTTATTTTTGCGTCTTTTTGGCTTAAAATTCTCCTATGCATAGATGTTGTAGTGATTTTCACAGTAAACAATATATATATCTTATATATTCAATATATATCAATATAAATCTTATAATAAGCCTAACCTCATGAAGTCTGTCATCAAAGTTAATTAAATATCAAAAGAAAAGAAGAAAAGAAAATCACTCACTGCTCCTGACTGACTAACTTCTGTAACTTCGTTATAAAGATTAATCCATATTTATGTTGAGCTCTGCTATTTGAAGTAAATTTAAGGTTTATATTTAGCTTTATTAAAGCGATAGTTCACCCAAAATGAAAATTCTGCCATCATTTTTTCATCCTCACCTGTATGAATTTTTTTTTCTGATGAACACACATATTTATCACAATATTCCATAATATTTATTTTTACATACTAATGCAAGCAGTTAGGAATATTTGTCTAATGGGGTAATGTGAAGTTGGCTGAGCATGTCCGTCTCTGGCTCAGCACCAACCAACGCCCAAAAGCAGTTTGAATCTGGCTGGCAAGATCTGTGACATCACTGAACATTCTAAATCATATTCTTAGGGTACATAAATAATAATCCACTATATGGTGCCATTATAGCATGGTTAAATGCCACTCCATTCGAAAGCAGCTGAGCTGAATAGAGTGCGATTTATTAAGAAAGCACTCAACAAAACAACGTCCATCTGAACTTTTAATTCAAGGTGTGGATATTTGGAAAAAAAATATTGATTCATTTGTATATGTTTACTTCATATTTTTGCAGAGAGAATATTTAATAAATTTTTATTCCAAACAGCGATAGGAGCCACTGAGGGGAATAACAGTCTTCTTTTTTATGTTTAATGGCAGTTTGGCAAACCAGCTGTTTGTGCATTGGATGCCCATAACCAGTCTGAATAGGTGATAATGTGTGCCATGTGCAGAACCTCTTAATGGGGATGTCTGACAAACAATACTTTGAATGAATGCTTAGAAGATGAATAAACAAACATTAGCATAGCATTTTGCTGTTTTCTCTAAATAGATTCACATGATATAGTTTTAAGCAACACCTGTATACCTGTGTAACTTGAATTATTGTGTAATCGGGATCATGTTTAAACGGGTACAAAGTGTTTTGCTTCTTTTGTATCTGTCACAGGGTGGAGTGAATCATGACTAATAATAGCAATACTAATAAAAAAACTAGAGCACATGTTGAAGACTTTTACATATTGATTTGCACCTTGTCTGAAAATGTACACGTTATGTTTTGTTTTCTTCCCCCAACAATTTTTTTTTTAAATCAGTGCTTCTAATTTGTAATGTTATAATGACAGGTTTGGAGAATAGATGGATGTCACTTAACATTTAAACTTTTTCCTTGCTCTTGTTTACCGGTTCAGTTATCCAAGAAATATGGGTCAGTGTTCAAAGTTCATCTTGGACCCAAAAAGATTGTGGTTTTGGCCGGATACAAGACGGTTAAACAAGCACTGGTGAACCAGGCTGACGAATTTGGGGAAAGAGACATAACACCCATATTCCAAGACATCAATAACTTACATGGTAACACATCACCGTTTTAATGTTGACCATCAGTTAAACAAATTATTTTAATTTATTACTATTAGTTTGTTTTTTGTTGCTCTGTAATTTGAGAAAAACATTTCAATGTTATTTAATTCCAATGCATGAAGGTATCAAGGCACGTCTGAATCCAATGTTTGGCTTACTTCCTGTCTCCTGAGACTCCTGAGACAATAGCTGCTTTTGCAATATTGGGCCTGTGCGAGCCAGGGTTTTAAACGGGCCTCACGGACCCAATAGCCTCCGACCTCCAGCTGCAAAGCCAAAATCAAGAATTGTTTGCATTGTCAAACCAGTACTTCAGAAAACCCAGCCCTTAATACGCTGACCTGGATCTAACATCACACAATTCACAAAAATTGTGTTTCAACATTATAGTTGAGGAGAAATGGCTAAAAACCTATACGTGATAGCCTGTTATAAAGTCCTTTAGATATACAGGGCGAGCCCTTGCTTGAACCGGTCGGCTCTCCAATGCCATCGGCTGTGGCACAGCTTGGCCACCCTGATTAACGTCAAGCAGTGGTTGAAGGTTTTGAGCCCCCAATGCTGACAAAGATGGTTGTGGAGCCTCCCTGACAGGGGAACCTTGAAACTCCGGGGCTGGCCGTGGCTATACTGGCTACAGCAGAGGGGCAAGAAGTGGCGTGTGCTGTGGCGCTCTTTCACTAGGCTCCCTCGCTGGTAGGTACCTGGTTGAGTTTGAAATCGTTGGAATTTTCATTTAAAAAGATTGACATAGGACGCATAGTCGGTGCAATGGATTGTACTACCAATTTGGATCCCTCCTGTCAGTAGGATAACCTATGAGATGACACTAGGAGCTTACCCGGGGTAAGTCACCCCCTTTTTTGACTCCCCCCATATGCCCCGTGAGGACACCACCGGGGGCGCCCTCGTTCCACGGAGACCCTCGGTCCCCCCACCCACTTCCACCAACTCGTTAGTCGTCCACAGCCGATTAATCTCATTGTGTCGGGGCCATGGTGCGTGACGCCGAGCCTATAAAAGTGCATCCTGTGCATTATATGCATTGGGTTCAGCCCAGGGGAGTCACCCCTGGGGGAGCACATTCCTGCCGTCAGCTACTCGTCCCATTGGGTGTTTAACATGGTGACCTCCCCCGACACGCCCCCACGTACCACTGACCTTCTACCTGTCCTTCTAGACACTATTATGCCGGATTGACTTCCAGGGCGTGGGTGATCCTGGCTACGGCCACAGGGCCACCAACCCACTATCTGTTCTCCTAAACATTATTATGCCGAATTGGCACCCAGGGCGAGGGTCCTAGCTACGCCCCCAGGCCCCCAAACCCACTATTTTTCCAATGAAACACTATTTATTGCAAAAGTGCCCCCTATGGGCCGGCTTCCAAGTCCCTTCCCATCCAAAAAAGGATGCCATAGGTCCGATCGAGGGGGGGCCGATGTTGGCAACTCCCGGGGCCCCGCTCGAGCAGGCAAGAGTTTCGGGGCCTTCCGGTGTCGTTCCGGGGTCAAACAGCCAAACGCATCCTCCTGTCATTTGTTTTGATAGCCGAATCAATTGCAGTTGGGACGACTGCGAATGCCAAGGCCCCGGAAGGGACAGTTTGCCCACAAGGATCACAAAGGGTCTGTCACGGGCCCCCGGGTCAGGCGGGGCTCCGCGCTCCTACTGTCTCGTTCGGGGTCGGTGGGTCAAAACATTGATCAAAGTCTCAGAAACACTTCAGGGTCAAATCTATATTTTTCAGGTATATTTCATTTTATTTTTTTGGGCACTTCCCGAACACAGACGACATCTAAACTTTGACAACTTGTCCTGGGGGCCCCGAGTATCAACAGTTGAGGCCCCTAGGTTGTGGGCTCTTTCTGACCCCTTTTTTTAGGCAGACCATGAAACCAGTAGCAAAAAGCATTAAATAAATTGCATGTGAAACACCCAGAAAACAGGCCGAACAAAGAGGCATCTCAAAGACAGAATTTCAGAACATAAGAATGCTATTAAAATGGCAAATTTTGACTACCCAGTGGCCAAACACTTTTACAGTGCACATAATAGCAACCCAGATGGTTTAAACAATTAAAAAGAACATTAGGGGTGGTGATAGATTAAGAGTACTACTACAAAGAGAAACTTTTTATATATATAATTTGCAGGCTATGACATACCCAGGACTAAATGATGAAATTGACTTTAGTCCCTTTTTGTAATTGTTATTTTGTTGTTTGTTTTTTCTTTTCTTTTTAAAAGAGTTCTATTTATTGGTGTCCTAACTCTAGTGTAATTGCCATCTAGTGGTCTTTTCTTGTATTGTTTACATATGGGAATTCATTACCTTTGTGATGTCATTCAGGTGTTTGTGATTAGCTGACTTTTTAAGTGAAAATTGTTTGTTTGATCAGTATACCCTGAAGAAGGCTATCTGTGCCGCTACGCGTGGGTTACTGCCCTGTTATATGTTTTTAATGTTATAGCCATATTTAAATAAAGGCTTTTTACCTTTTGATATATGAAGAGTGCATTGGATCCCCCTTTTTTCACCCAGAAAACAGGGATAGGAATGTCCAAAACTTTGCTGGTAGTAACATTGTTGGCCCCCAAACCGGGACCCGGGGTTTGGTTGCTCTGAATGCATTTTAAATTTTTTACATGTGGATGGATTTTAGGATGAAATCAGGCCTGTTCTGAGTGTTTGTCATTCAAGTGAATGGGCAAGCATAGCTCTACATTAAAAATCATAACAAATATTTATCTCAGTCCTAGGTCTTATCCCTTTGGGTGTGTGGGCCAGGGGCATGTGTTGCAACTCTGTGTGCAATTTCAAACCACACGGACAATCGGGGGCTGTACAGAAAGGGTGCAAGTGTCATCAAAAACCTGTCCACCCACAATCAATTTTGTGGACCACGTATATTATGTTCTTGGACACACGTGTTTTGAGCAACTTTTATCAATTTTTACCTTTAATCAACATGAGAGTGCTCGATAGGGTGTGCTGGGTGAAATACGTCAAGTTTTGTCCAAAACGGCAATTTTAAGGGCAGGTAGTCATACTGTAACACAATTTCCATGAAAAGCATACACGTGGTCCATCGAATAAATTACATTTGGAAACTTCCTGTCATACACGGAATGACCACCAGCAATCTATTTTGTGGACCACGTGTAGTATATTCGTGGACACGTGTTTTGAACAAATTTAAGTACTCTATGTGCTGTTAGGTAAGTACCAAAAAATCTTTCCCCCTGCTCCTGGGACACTCCCAATGTCAAATTAATAAACAGGAGGCTAACAAGGTTCGTGGACTATGCTAAATACACTGTAAGAAGGCAGAATAGCATATTGATGGACGTCCATGAACAAACATTTAAGATTATCCCAAATTAACTGTAAAGGGGATCATTGGTATCAGGTACGAGGGCAAGTGTTATAAATTGGTTGAAGCAACCTGAGGCCACACCTGAGGACAGCTCAGTTTTTAAGTAGTTTTAAATGTGCAGTGGCAGTCGGGAGGGCCCCCTGAGTCCTGTGTACACACCCTGGGGTCAAAACAAAAATTTCCATGTAGTGGGTATTTTATAAATGGAATAAATTGTACAAGGACTTGCTGTATCTCAGCCCTGCCTCCTGCCTAAGTACAACTGCGCTCTATCAGAATTCAGAGTTTCAAGATTATTGGAGAAACTTTATTTTTTGGAAGGAAAAAACCCTAAGGATAAAAAACCTTTGAAAAAAATTTATTTCAGACGTAAATTTCTACTTTCTAGAATCTTCATCATTGTAGCTACGATGTCGAGACTTGGACAGGGGCACCATTTGCAGCCTCCCAGACCATTCCAGAACTGAGATAAGGCACATCCTTGTACAATTTATTGCAGTGTAAAATATTAAACGTTCGTGGACAGTTTGAATTTCTCACAGAGGATGGCCAGCCGGCTCAGGTGAGCCTGCTGATTACAGGAAAATTGGTTTGGAACTGCTTAAATCTTGTCCACGAAACCTCATTCTCGAGACTGTCAAATAAACTGGGGGTGGGATACTGCAATATCCCACTCTAAGTTAATTCAATGGACAAAACTACACAGTTGGTGGACATGCCCAGAAACCCCAAATACGTTTGAGTGGAACACCGGCGGACCCCTGGGGACAGGCGCACCTGCTCTGGTGTCCCTAAGGGAATGAATGGTTATGTAGTCAGTCAGTGGACAAATAACGGTTCCGTGGTACCTGGGGCATCCCCGGCCTGGAGGGACCAATCGGTGACTTTGTCAGTCAGCAGACGAAAAGCGGTTCCATAGTATAAACAGCAACTAATATATTCAATATAAAGGGCTCTGGTTGCAATTTTAATTAAAAGATTTGTTTTTCGACAAATTCACCATCTAATTCATTCTCAATTCAAAAAGGAAACACGGTGCACACGTCACGACTTGACGGCTCCATCTTCAACTCCTCCCTTAATTGCAAGCAGCAAACCTCACCGATTGGTCAGCGCAGCGCCGCATGAACTCAAACACACCTGTTGCCTCATGAGGCAACAAGTCAGCTGCCTAAGCCTTCAGATGCAGCCAATGCATACTATTGATAGAGGGATTAAAGTATGGACTAGCTTTTGGAAACAAATTGGATGAGCTAAACAAAGCTTTAAACAAAGATTGAATCAGTATCATTTGTTTACCTTGGTTGTAAGTTTAACTCTTATAAAAGCTATTACAGAGTAAAAGATTACATATCAAACAAACAGTATGTAAATGTCATAAACACAAATTAAGAGAAGCTCTTTTTCTGAAGGAATCAAGTTAACAAATGGTGATAGGTGGAAAACCCTGAGAAAATTTGCTCTCTCAACTCTTCGAGACTTTGGGATGGGAAAGAAACTGAGCGAAGAGAAAATTATTCAGGAAACGCGATATCTGCGTGAAGTTTTTGAGACCTCCCAAGGTATAACAACTACAGTGTACAGTTCATAAATGCCAATTTGAGTGCTGATGTATAACAAAATCTGATATTTGTTTCTGTATCTCTTGCAGGAAATCCTTTTGATACAACCCAGCCAGTACATTATGCCGTTTCTAACATCATCTCAGCTATTGTTTTTGGAAATCGGTTTGAATATGAGGACCCAAAGTTTAACAAAATGGTTGACAGTGTAAACCAGTTAATCCTCATGTTGGGCTCTGCTTCCATACAGGTTCCCATTTTAGCCTTAATTAAGATGTTTGTGGTATTTATATGATCACATCTTTAAAAATGTGCAGTAATAGCTTGTGTTTCATTTATTTTCATTAAAGGTGCAATGTGTAACTTTTTAGGATCTCCTGAATAATGGACCCTTTTACAGCCCACGTGGTCAAATAGCCTGCGCACACATTTTAGCAATGGAGGTGGAGTTGTTCCCAAGAGGTTCTAACATGTCGGCAACTCAAAAAGTTTATCAAAACGGTTTCCCAGCATCAAAATGTCTGGTTGTTGCGTTTGGTTGCACTAATATAATATAAAAAAAACTATTAGGAACACCATACTAATACTGTGTTTGACCCCCTTTCGCCTTCAGAACTGCCTTAATTCTGTGTGCATTGATTCAACAAGGTGCTGAAAGCATTCTTTAGAAATGTTGGTCCATATTGATAGGATAGCATATTGCAGTTGACGTAGATTTGTGGTATGCACATCCAGGGCAAAAAGCTCCCATCCCACCACATCCCAAAGATGCTCTATTGGGTTGAGATCTGGTAACTGTGGGGGCCATTTTAGTATAGTCAACTTATTGTCATGTTCAAGAAACCAATTTGAAATGATTCAAGCTTTGTGACATGGTGCATTATCCTGCTGGAAGTAGCCATCAGAGGATGGGTACATGGTGGTCATAAAGGGAGGGACATGGTCAGAAACAATGCTCAGGTAGGCCGTGCATTTTTGGTGAGCTTGTGCAAATTGTAGTCTCTTTTTAATATTTGTAGTGGAGATGAGTGGTACCCGGTGGAGTCTTCTGCTGTTGTAGCACATCGGCCCCAAGGTTGTGGGTGTTGTGGCTTCACAAATGCTTTGCTGCATACCTCAGTTGTAACAAGTTCAATTAAATTTTATTTATATAGCGCTTTTCACAAGTGTTAATTGTTTCAAAGCAGCTTTATATGAGTAGATGTAGGGGAGAACACAGAATAATCAATAGATAATATAAGAAGTATAATACAGCGGCTAAGAATAAACTGCACAAGCGAGCATAGTAATAATGTAACGTATACAGTAAAGTGCTAAGTTAAGCCAAAGTAGGCTGACTCTCCCGGGGATGAAAACCCCCCTAGGAGAAAAACCCCTCTGGGAAAACTCCTTGAAGGACAAAAACCCTTGTGAGTGATTAATATATATTTATATATATAAACACAGTAGGGATAGAAAGCGGTTAAGCGGATTAAACTGGTTCAGCCGGTGGTCGTTGGTCGCGTATCAGCTGGGCATCACGTTGAAGGACAGCCAGTAGATCAGTGGTGTGATGACCTTCACAGAAGCAGGAACTGGGTCTGTTTGTCTCATTGTCCTCGGGGTCGAGGACAAGACATGGAGAGAAAAACAGAATTCTATTAGTGTAGGGGCCGTTCGCATGTAATGCAAGTGTCATACAGTATTGTGGTTTAAAATCCTTTCAAATCCAGACAGGCTACCTATTGCGGCATAAGTATATTACCTATATGAGGTATGTGAGTGCTTTGTTCGACTGTGTCTGCTACTTGAACATTATTTGGTAAATCATTCCAGAGCTTAGGGGCTAAGTATGAGAAGGATCTACCCCCTTTAGACACTTTTGATATTCTAGGGATAATTAAGTGGCCAGAATTTTGTGATCGCAGTGTATGTGGTGGATTGTATTCTGGTAGTAATTCTTTAATATACGAGGGTGCTAGGCCATTTAAAGCTTTGTAGGTGATTAGTAATATTTTAAATTGTATGTGATATTTAACTGGTAGCCAGAAGTGACGTGCCTCATGCATGCTCCGAGAACAGACACTGCAGTGATACAAAACACATGTGTCTGTTTAGAGCAATACTTTTAATAAAGGCGCTTTTCCATTGTAAAGTTCCCCACGATTTGGGTCGGGTCAGCTTACTTTTTGAGGCTTTTCCACTGGGGGCAGTACGTAGTACCTAATACTTTTTTTAGTAACACCTCAATTGGGGTTCCAAGTGACCAGAGCTAATACCAAAATGTGACACGAAAACACTGTAGATCACTTATTGGTCTGAGAGAATCGTCACTACCAGCTTCATCACTATAATGTAAAATATTAACTTTACCTCCGTGAATGCTTGCTTTGTCTCAAGTAAACCTGTTGTAATCTGTGCTTTGCTGTAAGTTCCCAAACTCCTATTTTTCCAGATTTGCAGTTTTTGGCGGCACATTCACGATGCACACGTGCGCATATATGCTTAAATGCATCTTAAATGAGGCTCAGCGGAATTTGGTTTTATTCCCCATTTTTAGCTCTCAGTGTCTTGATCAAAGGCAATGATTTCGTCCAGGAATCGTAAATCAAAATGCTTAAAAATGGGTTATATCTACCGCATTCATTAGATCTGTCTCATCCAACTTCCACACCGTGTAATCCATGTTAGTAACGAACATGCTTGCAGCGGAATAATATCATTTAACCAGAAAATACTTATCATTTCTTCCTGATTATCTGATAGGCTGCATTAATATGTGTGTACGACTTCATAAGGCACTACAAGAAACGACAAGTGGATGACATCAGTGTAAAGCAAGATTTCTTGTGGCACTCTGATTTCATCTGCTTGTTAAGTTCTTACGGTGCTGCGTAAAGTTGAGCACACTTAAAAAACTCGAAGCAGCCGAACTCGACAGAACTGCCCTGCGTATGCCTACGCCTCGTCCATTAATTGTATATAGCAGGACAATTTATCTCTTACTTCTCAGCGTGAGAAATACAAGGTGTGGCGTGTGAACTGACTGAAATGAGCCCAGGTCATGACGGAGTCACTGGGCTTGACTCAACACATTCGTGGCTAAAGCCCCGGCAAAATCGGCTGGTGACGCCCCTGCACTTGCTCAACGTTACTGACCGCCATGTTCGTTGTTTTAATGTCCTTCCACTCATGCGTGATTTCAATTACGCGACAAGTTTAAGTTATTAATTATTAAATCGATCCTCTGAGTTACGGATCGATCTTTAGAGATTAATATGAAAATCGATTCAGAATCGGCGAATCAAATTTTTTTCAACACAGACCTAGACAACATAAAGGTTAGGCTATTTAAATAAAAGAACAACAAACAAAAAATTATTTAACGAACTGTAATATAGAATACGGTAGCACACTTTCAAAATCAAGTTTGACTAACACTTACGCCATCTGATGTTTTTTTCCTCAGTAGAACAATAAAGAAGATATTTTGCAGAAACGCCAGTGCTCCGTCAAGCAAGTTAACGGATCCGCACTTTGAGAGCTTAAATGCAGATATATCCAATACAAAAGAAATCCCCCATAACTCCTGGTGACATATTGACGTCTTGTGAACTAAATGAATCAGTTTTTTGCAAGAAACTGGACGTTATTTACAACACTATTAGCATTCAATCCAAAGCAGGAAGTGTGCTTTACGTTCGAGGCATGATCTTCTACTGGTGGCTGTTTGCTATGGCTGTTGGTCTCTCTGTGCCATGAAGCGCACTTGCTGCTTGCTAAAGCTCTGCATTAATGCTAGTCTGGGTGCCAGTCGAATGTAGCCCACCCACAACATTTGAGGTCACATTCGTTTTTTTCGTTCTTGGAATTGAGAAACAGCCTATATGCTACGTTAGCTTGTCTTTGCGTTTTGAAATTGAGGTTGGTTGCAATTCGCAATTTCACCAGTAGATGCGGCTAAAAACACATTACACCTTTAAAACAAATTCTGTATGTCTCTACTGTCTGTAGTAACATGTATTTACTGTAAAGCTGCAACAAATTTGCATAATTGTTCTGTAAATTTTACAAAAATGCAGAATTTTGAAAAGCCATGCTTATGTCCTGATGTTTATGTTGTACTTTATTGTGTGGCTCCACCTGCAGATCTACAACGTGTTTCCAGTGCTTAGGCCGTTGCTGAAGACCTGGAGACTGCTAGTGGAAAGTGGGGAGAAATACCATGCTGAAATACAGGTGCAAGTGGATCGCTTGCGGGAGACTTTAAACCCTTTTGACTGCAGAGGATTAGTCGATGCCTTCCTCATCCAAAAACAAAGCTCAGAGGTAGAATATCATACATTTATATACCAATTGTTTGAGTTAATATATGTTTGTTTAAAACTAATTCTCACACTAAATAATAATTAAGCATGTTTTTTTGTGATTTTAACAGAAATCTGGAGAAAAAGATTCGCAGTTTAACGATCTGAACCTGCTCATGATTTTGTCCAACGTGTTGGCTGGCGGCACTATCACCACCGGCACAACGCTACGCTGGTGTTTACTGCTCATGGCCAAATATCCTCACATACAAGGTTATAGCAGGTCAAACTGTTCTCTTTATATTTACAAAAGTAAGAAAAGATATGAAACGTTTTCTGTGTGATCTTCTGGGTCACAGATCGCGTTCATGAGGAAATTGACAGGGTGCTTGGCGGACGTGAACCGGTTACAGAGGACAGGAAGAATTTACCTTACACAGACGCTGTGATTCATGAAATCCAGAGAATGGCGAATGTATTGCCCATGAGTCTGCCCCATATGACCAGCTGTGATGTGAACTTCAATGGATATCTCATCAAGAAGGTCCGTCTTGCTCGTATTGTATAATATTCAAACTTTACAGTCTGTTGTCCAGCTCATCTTATCCAAAGTATCTGTTATTAGTTTTTCTAAGTTTACCGACTGCCATTTGTTTTTCAGTTGCTTTTGGACAAATTAGGGGTATAGACCAAAACCCAATATAGACCCCAGTATTTAGCACACTAATGTTGTCTATGTTTTTTTCTGAAATCTAGGGGACGTGTGTTCTGCCACTGCTGACGTCTGTTTTGAGAGATGATAGCGAGTGGAAGACGCCCGACACTTTTAACCCTGAACACTTCCTCAATGAGAACGGTCAGCTGATCAAACGTGACGCCTTCATGCCCTTCTCTGCAGGTAATAAACTTTACTATTCACATCAAAATCAATTTGACTTATTGTTTAACAATTATGTCATTACAAACGCATTCCCTTCTTTTCTCTCAGGACGCAGAATTTGTTTAGGAGAGGGTTTGGCCAGGATGGAGCTCTTTCTGTTCTTCACTTCTCTTCTTCAGTGTTTTCACTTCACTCCTCCACCTGGAGTTTCTGAAGATGAATTGGATCTCACACCAGTTGTGGGTCTCGTTGTTCCCCCTTCACCACACAAACTGTGTGCAGTCAATAGGGCAGAAAAACACAACCTCAAGTTATAAATAAAATAGCAGAGTAACTAAATCAGTATATACCTGATGATTGTAAAACATAAAGACTCTTACATTGGGTCCAGTGACTTCTTTTTTAGCCCGTCTGTATTTAGCCCGTCATGAGCTTGCTGCCGACACTTCAAAGGGGTTTATGATTGCCAGATACGCATTTAATTTCAGAGTAATCAGAGTTTAGTGTTAAGTTAGTGCCTTGCAAGTATTTTGTAAACATGAGTGTCTCTTTCTCATAAACCCTTTTGACGTTTGTGCAGCAGGGACTTATTTAGACAAGAAACACAATCTACATAATTTGAAATTGCACCAATCGGAAGAGAAGCCACCGGCTACCACTGGACACTTGTATCACATTATTATTCATTCATTATAAGACCCTTAGACTATTATATTATCTCATTAGCTTTTACATGATACATGTACATTCCCCGTCTAAACAAATTTAATTGTATTTCAAGTTGGTGTAAAAATATATATGCTGTATAAATATATGCAGATCAATTATGCATTTGGTTTTTAAGGTAAAAAAAACTCTTTGGTGTTGCTTTAATGATTAATGGTAAAACTTGGCTTGCTGTTGTCGAAATTGCAGCTGGACGCGGAGGCCTGAAGGCTGCCTTATATACGCCCATGATGATGATGACTGACAGGCCTGAATGTTTAGGCTCCTCCCAAACCTAAGTTTAGAACTACATGTGGTGCAAAAATCATGGTATTGGGATGTTTTTCTACTACCATGTTGGGCCTATTTCTCTTATATAAGGGACCATGGATCAGTTTGAATACATCAGAATACTTGAAGAGATTATGTTGCCCTTTGCCGAAGAGGAAATGCCCCTAAAATGGGTATTTCAACAAGACAACAACCCCAAACACACAAACAAGATGCAAAATCTTGGTTCCAGACAAAGAGGATTGAGGTTATGGAGTGGCCAGCTCAATCCCCTGATTTCTAACCCATTAAAAACTTGTGGGGTGAAAAATTGACAAGGAACTGTGGATCCTGGGTTAAAATACCTGTTTCTGGGTGCCAGAAGTTGGTTGACTTGATTTGACACAGATGTGCAGCAGTTCTTAACAACAATGGTTATGCAACTAAATATTAATAATTCAATAGTTTAAAGTGAAGTTAGATCTTAAGAAATGTATTCACAGTTAAGTGTCTACAGAAAAAATGCTAATTTTTGAACAGCTTAATATAAATTTTCTTTGCTTCCCTTTTAAAGAACAAGACAGACATGTAAATTATGTTATTGCTTTGATTTGTAATTGAATGTTTAATTTTTTCAAAAAAATTAAATATGGAAATAAAATGTTTTTTTTTTAAATAAAATGTTTGCACTTTATTTACTTTTATTAGTACACTGCTATTATTTTGAACACAACTGTATATGGACATTCAGCAGTTTCAGACACATAACTTCTAAGTCTGGTTTCACACATTTCCCTTATGGTTCACACCTTCTAAATGTAATTGGATATGCACCAAAATCGGACTTGGACTGACAGCGTGAACAAGGTAATAGACATATAAACAACTATAAAAACTTGATTTAAACCACATGGGAACTTTAAGAAAATACTTTTTTTATTATACTGATATAAAATCTTTTCACAGAAGATGGGAGCGTTTAGTTTTTGATTGAGAAAAAGACAATTTTCACAGATAGCATAAAATGCATTGCTAAAACTATCTGATGTTTTCCCCACCAAATATGATGTCTCTTCCTGAAGGATGATGTCATTATAGGAGTGGATTTATTAGTTGATGAGATATTGATTAATAGGATGAAAGGAGATTTTATGAACATACTGAATAAATTAGAAAATATACACATAAAAGAGAATGGTGAAATGAAAGACTTCACTTCTCTTCTTCACTGTTTTCGATTCACTCCTCCTCCTGGAGTATCTGAAGATGAATTGGTTTTTGCTCCTGCTGTGGGCTTCACACTGAATCCATCACCACACATTAGGGAACTTAAGCTGTTTCACAATTTATAAATGAGCCAATTTTATATGAAAACTACCTTGTCAAGATGCAACATTGGTTTCTAGTCTCTATCAGTCCTTCCAGAAAAAACGTTGTGGGCAAAATCCTTGATCTTGCGGCACGTTTTCTGAAATAAATGCGATGGAATATGCAGGATATTTATGCAATTTCATGCGCTGAAATTGCGGGAACTTGCAAAAATTGCGGGAATTTGCCAAAATTGCGGGAACTTCCAAAAACTGCGGGAACTTGCAAAAATTGTTTTCAACTTTTGCAGCTTTTCAATGATGACAATCACATCACTTTATAATGTTCCCATGGTAACAGGGGACATGGTTGTGCTTGTGTGAGGTAAATGCAACATTTTTCAACTTTCTTCTAAGATCGCACGGAAATCTGCAATTTATGCTGCCAAAGTGCGGTGTATTTCAAAAAATGTGTCCCCCGCAATAAATATGCGGACTTTGGCTGATTATGCGTTAAATTATGTGATCGTATAATCGCGTTTTTCTGGAGGGACTGCTCTATCTTTAAATAAAACTCTAAATCATAGTTTTTTTGTGGTCACTGTGGACTGACTGACACACTACTGCTGTTGTGTTTGTGTTGCAAATCTTTCCTGGCTCCTCCTTCTCCATGTTTTAGACCAAACCATTTCCTGACCTGAATACTGGTCTGTTCAGTCTAAAGACTCACTACAGCTGTGTGTTAATCTCTTTTACTATGGCTTTTGTGGAAACACTTCTCCTGAATGTCTCTAGCACAGGAGCTTTACTCGCTGCTCTTCTTCTGCTTTTGGTTCTTTATTTCTGCTTTAGGTCTCCAGAAGATGACCAAGAACCTCCAGGACCCAAACCACTGCCACTTGTGGGAAACCTGCACCTTCTGGACCTCAAACAACTTCATGTGAGCCTCTGGGATGTGAGTAGACTTTTCTACAATGTAATTTTCTAGATGTTTCCCATCACAATTGTGTAAACCTACCAAAAAATGCAAAAAATGCATTCACTTGAGTCTTGCAAGTTTAAACAAGCGTGATACAAAGCCTAGTTCGTAGTTCATAGGTTAAGCAACACCTGTGTAACATGGATTTTGTACTACTGCTGCTTTTTCTGTCCGCACTACAATGTAAATATTTCATACTCCAATGTGCCTTTAATGTTAAATGTCTAAAATTGCACAAATTATTTTCCTTAGCATTTTTTTCAATTCTTGTCTTATGTTGTGTCTCACCACATGGGTATAAGTGAAATGTTTTTTCAAGTATTGACAGGTATTGACAGCTAAAAACATGAGATAGAATGGAATAAAATGCTAAGGAAATAATTTGTGCAATTTTAAACATCACGCTTGTTTAAACTTGCAAGACTCAAGTGAATGCATTTTTTGCATTCCATAAACCTTCCGACCTCCACATAAGGGGCTGAACCTGGGCTTACTACAAAAGGCCGGTCACTATGAGTTCCTTAACCCACGGTAGTGAACTAGGCAAACTGGGAAGCGAACTAGCCTCAGTATATTAAAAAAAGGCAATATGTAAAATTAACAGGTATGAATATATGCACAAACCTACAGGCAGGATAAATACCTGTATATGAGAGACGAGCTCTAGATATAGATATTATAAATATGACAGCTGTACCAAACTTTTCTCATAGTATTTATGGCAATAATTTAGCTCCACAATGGCACCACTGTGTAGCGCTAAAACGGAGCTGCAAGCTGACACAGGAGCCGATCTGTACTTTTTTTTGCTTGTTTTGCATGTTTTTATATAAAAATTGAGCATGTTGTGACTGTTTTCATGAAATTATTTATATATATTATTTGAGGATCTCTGAACAAAACTATTGAATGCAGTCTGCATGAAAAACATAGCCTGCATTGTTTATAGAAAATAAATCCTTTATCAGTGCTTTGAATTTGTAATGTTATAATGTGGGACAGGTTTGTAACATTTTTACTGTTTTCCTTGCTCTTGTTAAGTTATCAAAGAAATATGGGTCAGTGTTCAAAATTCATCTTGGACCCAAAAAGATTGTGGTTTTGGCCGGATACAAGACGGTTAAACAAGCACTGGTGAACCAGGCTGACGAATTCGGGGAAAGAGACATAACACCCATATTCCAAGACATCAATAAAGGACACGGTAACACATCACAACTGTTTTACTATTGACTATTAACTAATCGGACTGTTGTTTATTTGGGCAAATGTTTACATATAGACTAAATTATTGTTTATAGTGTTTTATATTATAACAGATTAAAAAAGCTTGTGTTAATACATTCTCATTATGAATTAAGTAGCCTACGTATGAAGATAATTTCATAATTTTTACAAAGCAATGTAAACTTTATATTAAACATAACAAGAGCATTCATTTTGTAACTTAAATGAATTTGAAATGATGATGTGCTGTCGCGTCAAATAGACAACAAAGTCAAATGAAATCTGCTTAACTCAGCAGTAAATTTTATTTAATCTCAAATTTCAAATGGTTCGTGCTCTCTATCATTAAAAACAATCACATCAACAGCACACGCAGGGTTTGTCAATGCCGCTTACTATGTATGTATGTTTGCTTGTTGTCAATGACAGTTAATGTCCACAAACACGCTTTACTTCATGCTTCCATCTCCTTTTCCCTCTTTCTATTTCTATTCGATGGCCACAGTGTCCGTACTGTGACAAGATATTCCATTATTATCCAAACTTCTATTATTGAATCTTATGATGGCGCCTACTATAGCCTGTTTGTAATCTAAAACATTATATAATTTTGAGGAAATACAGAAATGATTCAAAAACGCACAACAGCAGCTGTAGAAAATTTTTTGTAGGAAACAAAAAACGCTTTTTTATACCATCGCTTTGGCGCCCCCATGGTGCTGCGCCCTTATGCACCGCATATACTGTAGCACATACCCACTTTTTGCGCCACTGGCAGCAGCCTTCCGATTGAGAAACGAAAACCCTCATTGTTTTGTCCCACAATTCTATGCATATGTGTGCGTTGAGAATGGGATTGGTCGACCCTGAGTTCGAAAACAAATAAAATGGCCAATGGCCTGAATGTATTTCCCAGAGCTGCCCTCATGCCTCCGAAGTCAGCTGCCTAAACTTAAGGACGCAGCCAATGCAAGAAAGAGGGATACAATTATAAACTAGCTTTTGGAAACAAATTGGAAAAGAAAAACAAAGCTCTAAACAAGGATTGACTTTGTGTAATTTGTATAACTTGGTTGTATGTAAGTTGAATTTTTATAAAAGCTCTCACAGAGAAAAATGACAGATCAACAAACAGTATGTTTTTTTCCAGGAATCGGCCTTACAAATGGTGATAGGTGGAAAACCATGAGAAGATTTGCTCTCTCAACTCTTCGAGACTTTGGGATGGGAAAGAAACTGAGTGAAGAGAAAATTATTCAGGAGACGCGATATCTGCGGAAAGTGTTTGAGACCTTCCAAGGTGTAACAACTACAGCGTACAGTTCATAAATGCCAATTTGAGTGTTGAGGTTTAATAACATCTGATCTTCGTTTCTGTATCTCTTGCAGGAAATCCTTTTGATACAACCCAGCCAGTAAATTATGCAGCTTCTAACATCATTTCAGCTATTGTTTATGGAAATCGGTTCGATTATGAGGATCCAAAGTTTAACGAAATGGTTGACAGGGCAAACCAGTTCATCCTCATGACCGGCTCTGCTGCCATACAGGTTTAAGATTCCCAAGTTTTCCTCTAGGCGACACTTTTAGCCTTAATTAAGATGTTTGTGGTATTTATATGATCACATCTTTAAAAATGTTCAGTAATACATTGTGTTTCATTTATTTTCATTAAAGGTGCAGTGTGTAACTTTTTAGGATCTCCTGAATGGACCCTTTACAGTGGTTCTAACGTGGGTGAACGTGATTTCACCAAGTAGGATGTGATCCTGCATCAACACCATTGTTGGTCCTGGATCAACATTTTCATTAACCAGTAAGATTGCAGGATTAGGATTGGGATGTATGTTAGATTTAGGATTTATTGGGTTAGGGGCTTTTAAAAATACCCCTCAAACTATTACTTCGCACTAATTTAAGGGTTTAAAAATGGTTAGGGTTTGAGTTAAGGGTAAGTTGGGGTATCTTTGATTAAAACGTTGATCCAGGATCACATCTTACTTGGTGAAATCACGGCACTCAGATATGATGCAGTTTACCAGCATCATAACGTCTGGTTGTTGCGTTTGATTGCACTAATATAAATATATATATATATAGTGTATGAAAACACGGCACAGTACAGTGTTCCCTGGTAAGAGATAGTCTGACTGTATGTTTTACTTGATCGTGTGGCTCCACCTGCAGATCTACAACATGTTTCCAGTGCTTAGGCCGTGGCTGAAGACCTGGAGACTGCTAATGGAATGTGTGGATAAATACCATGCTGAAATACAGGTGCTGGTGGATCGCTTACGGGAGACCTTTAACCCTTTTGACTGCAGAGGATTAGTTGATGCCTTCTTTATCCAAAAACAAAGCTTAGAGGTAGAATATCATGAATTTATTTATAAAATGTGTGGGTACGTATGTTTAAAACTAATTCTCACCCTAAATAATAATAAAGCATGTTTTTTGGTGATTTTAACAGAAATCTGGAGAAAATGATTCACAATTTAATGATCTGAACCTGCTCATGACTGTGTCCGACCTGTTTTCTGCCGGTTCTGACACCACCGGCACAACGCTACGCTGGGGTTTACTGCTCATGGCCAAATATCCTCACATACAAGGTCATAGCAGGTCAAACTGTTCTCTTTATATTTACAAAAGTAAGTAAAGATATGAAAAGTTTTCTGTTTGATCTTCTGGGTCATAGATCGGGTTCATGAGGAAATTGACAGGGTGCTTGATGGACGTGAACCGGTTACAGAGGACAGGAAGAATTTACCTTACACAGACGCTGTGATCCATGAAATCCAGAGACTGGCGAATTTAGTGCCCTTAAATGTGCCACATAAAACCAGCTGTGATGTGAACTTCAATGGATATCTCATCAA
This sequence comes from Paramisgurnus dabryanus, assembly GCF_030506205.2. Lineage (NCBI taxonomy): Eukaryota > Metazoa > Chordata > Actinopteri > Cypriniformes > Cobitidae > Paramisgurnus > Paramisgurnus dabryanus. Next base: position 8,040,962 of record NC_133339.1, read on the forward strand.
GAAGGTCCGTCTTGCTCGTATTGTATAATATTCACACTTTACAGTCTGTTGTCCAGCTTATCTTTCACTAGTTTATTTTAAGGAAATGTACTCGTTGTGGTTGTATCCAGCTAAAATTAAGGCTCCAAAACCCCCAGTATTTATCACACTAATGTTGTCTGTGTTTTATTCTGAAATCTAGGGGACGTGTGTTCTGCCACTGCTGACGTCTGTTTTGAGAGATGAGAGCGAGTGGGAGACGCCCGACACTTTCAACCCTGAACACTTCCTCAATGAGAACGGTCAGCTGATCAAACGTGATGCCTTCATGCCCTTCTCTGCAGGTAATAAACTTTACTATTCACATCAAAATCAATTTGATTTGACTTACTGTTGTTTAACACTTATTACAAATGCATTCCCTTCTTTTCTCTCAGGACGCAGGATTTGTTTAGGAGAGGGTTTGGCCAGGATGGAGCTCTTTCTGTTCTTCACTTCTCTTCTTCAGTGTTTTCACTTCACTCCTCCACCTGGAGTCTCTGAAGATGAATTGGATCTCACACCAGTTGTGGGTCTTGTCTTGAACCCCTCGCCACACAAACTGTGTGCAGTCAGTAGGGTAGAAAAACAAAAGGCAAAATAACTAAATATATACCTCATAAAGATTGTAAAACATAAAGACTCTTAAAGTGGCGTACAGTGACTTCTTTTTCGAGGGCACACGACTGCAAAGTTTGTCAAAACATGTTGCTCATCATGTCAAAATATGCGTTTGGTGCGTCATGTGAACCTATGTGCACCACACATCATGCAAAATACGTGCTTGCTGCAGACTCTTCTAAAGGGTTTATGATAAAAGAGACGCCTTTGCATTAGTATCTTGCGAGTATTTTGTGAACCTGAGTGTCTCTTTTATCATAAACCCGTTCGATGCGTGTGCAGCAGGCATGTATTTTGACAAGACTCATGAAGCACAAAAGTTTACATGACGCACCGAACACATATTTTGAAATTGCGCCCATCGGAGGAGAAGTCACTGGCTGCCACTGGACACTTGTATCACATTATAAGACTCTTTTACTATTATATTATCCCATTAGCTTTTACATCACACATGTACATTCTGTGCCTAAACATATTCAATTGCATTTTTTGTTGGTGTAAAAATATATATGCTGTATAAATATATGTAGATCATGTTTGCATGTATGCATTTGACAGATACTTGTATGCAAACTGATTTACAAGGCATTTAAGCTATACATTTATCAGTATTTGTGTTCACTGGCATTCAAACCCATGATCTTCTCACTGCTAACCCAATGATCTAGCAGTTGAGCACAGGAACATGATATTTCTGTAATGATTAAATAAAATACTCTTCTAGAGGAAAATCGAATCAGCTTCGTTCGTATTTTGAAAAGAAGACTGCAAATTAGTCACAGCTTTTGCTCATTTCACTACTTTTTTTCTTCATTATGTGTGTATAAAATAAATCAAACATCTTTAAACAGACTGATCTCACAGAAAGTTGTTATAGTCCCGGAAATTTTTATTTATTTATTTGTGTCCATGGCACAAAATCAGCTTTGTTTGTGTCTTGAGCACAAATATCTTTTTCACATCACTCAAACAAATTTCTATAAAAAAAAATGTTGTGTGCATGGCACGAATTTCGTGTCATTTTATGTATTGTTTCCTCATTGTTTTTTTTCTATTTTCTTACCATTGTCGCTTGAGGTTGGGATCACTTTCTGTTAAATTTTTAGACATCCTAACCCAACTCCAGGCGAGAATAGTTTTAAAAGCGAAAGACAAACATGTAGAAACCAATACATAAAAGTATATCCTACCCAAATCCCAAATCCAACCCCAAACGACAATGATTTTAAAATAGGAAAAAAATGACATGAAAAGAAAGTCGTGCCACGGACACGAAAAACTATTTATACAAATTTCTGCAAGTGACATTCGTGCTCAAGGCATGAAAAAGCTGAATTTCGTGCCATTGACACGAATAAGTGAATCAAATTGTTTGTGACTATAAGACTTTCCATGAGATCAAGTTGTCTTTAAATAAGATGGTGCTGCTCCCTGCTGGACATTTGTTACTAAATCAAACCTGGTATGAGAAAAGAGACAAGTGTGATGCACATGTAAATAATACTTGTCAAGATGACTTTCAGTTCAGAGTAAAAAGGAAACACAACTCAAACTTTTGACCAGAATGACATACGTGACCCTGGACCACAACACCAGTCATAAGTCGCATGGATATATTTGTAGCAATAGCCAACAATGCATTTTATGGGTCAAAATTATTTTATTTATGCTAAAACTCTTTAGGATATTAAGTAAGATCATGTTCCATGAAGATATTTTGTAAATTTCCTATAGCCTCCAAAAGTGTTCCCCGCAAAACCACCTCACATTCACCTTAATGGATACTTCATCAAGAAGGTCAGACATTGAATCATAAAATCTGTAGGCTAAAACAGAAACAAAAATGTCCCCCTGTAGTTGATAATTTTATGATTTATAACTCATCTTTGGGCAATATAATAACATATGTAAAAGTTTCACCCTTGCCTCATTTAGTACGTGGATCTATAAATATGCAAATTAGCCCCCGCCTCATAGATGTGAAAATTCAATTTAGCCCCGTCTTCACTTAGACCATACATATACAGTTTTTTTAAATGCTTTAAAATGGCAACAAAAACCCAAAGCACATGGAAGAAAACAAGCAACTACGGTTGATACAGATTGAAGAATAGTCAGGAATGCAAAGATTCAGCCTTTCATCACCTCTAGAAAGATCAGAGATGATATGAAATTATCTGCAAGTACGTTGACAGTCAGAAGACATCTGATTGAAGCTAAGCTTTTTGCAAGAAGCCCCTATAAAGCACCATTGTTGAATAAAAGGCATGAGCAGAATCACATCAACTGGCCCAAAGAAAAATGGTGTAACATTTTGTGGTCTGATGAGAGTAAAATTGTTCTTTTCGGGTCAAGTGGTTATCGGCAGAACCTCATGCGATTCCTGGGTACTGAATTCAAGACACAGTACACTGTAAAGACAGTTAAACATGGTGATGCAAAAATCATGGTATTGGGATGTTTTTTATACTACCGTGTTGGGCCTATTTATCGTATACAAGGGAACATGGATCAGTTTGAATACTTGAAGAGATTATGTTGCCCTTTGCCAAAGAGGAAATGCCCCTAAAACAAGACAACAACCCCAATCGCAAAATCTTGGTTCCAGACAAAAAGGATTGAGGTTATGGAGTGGCCAGCTCAATCCCCTGATCTCTACCCCATTGAAAACTTGTTGGGTGACATTTTTCTGACGCAAAACCTAAAAAATGACGGGAACTGTGACTCCTGGGTTGAAATACCTGTTTCTGGGTGCCAGAAATCTGGTTGACTTGATTTGACACAGATATGCAGCCATTTATCAGTTTCAGACACATAACTTCTAAGTCTGGTTTCACACATTGCAATCGTGAACTGCACTAATGTTGTTTAGCGCTGATGTTGACAGGTTAAAGCATTCACAATGCACGGGTAAGTATCACAAAAGTAGGGCTGAAGCAGCTGTGCTGCAATGGTTTCAGCGCCAAGTTTATTCAGCATCCATGACTCGTCCAACTGTGTTGATGGTGATTGGTTACATGTTTGTGATGTAGGAGACAAAGGCGATTTCAAACCGCAAGAATGAGATTGTCTTTATAAAATTTCTGTTTTATAGAGAAAATACTCGGCAGTGGTGTTGAAAGATGAATTTGCACATGGTTTGTCTTAATGCATATTAAAAACATCACTTGTTCACACTGTTAGTTGCTAAAACACTATAACCAGGCTTTTGAACTAAAATTTCAAAACCATAACGCCATTTTTCAAAAAGCACAATCAATTTGCCGAACTATAAGTACTATTCCCCTGCTTTAACATGAGACAGATTTGATGAACTGTTACTGTAAGACTCTACACACAAATCCCTACATTTCTCAGTGCTTACACCATCTGGTCATATGAAATGCACTAGCATTCAATACTGTTCACTCAAGTCAGCACAGCTTAGGCTCAATTAGCAAACAATTACCAAGCTGGAAACACTAAGAGTCAAAATTGAACACACATCAATCAGATCCTTCAACAGATAGATTAAAAGGCCTGAATCAGTTCACTGAGCTTTGGAACAATAGATCCACAGAGAAATGAAGGAATAGGTCGAGGAGGAGGAAGAGGAGGAGGGAGAGGAGTTGGTGAAGGAGGAGGAAGAGGACGTGGTGAAAGAGGAGGAGGGAAACGTAGGAAAAGGTGACAAGCAGTCTCAGATGAAATTCGAGTCACTCTAGCTGACCATGTCCTTGTCCATGGTATGACTATGAGGGAGGCTGAGCAACGAGTAAAGCCTAATTTGAGTCGCTTCACTACTGCCTCCATCTTCAGGGAGGAAACAGATCGGTGTACTTACAGTAAGACTGCTCTGTACAGTAACTTTAGTGTGCATACCACTGTTGGACTATGCTACTGGAATAAAGAAATGCACCAAAATGCCTTCCATACAGATAGACATATCAGTAGATCAATGCCAGGGGTGGATCATGCAAGAGGATTTTACCCTCGCTGTTTGGCTAGGACCAATATAGCCTGTGATGTGGACGAGATTCACTGGCCTGACCCAGAACAAAGACGGGATGTTGAGGAGGAATAATTATTTTTTAATTATTTTTACAGTTGTGCTGTGTAGAACATGAAAGAATAAAAAATTTGCTAATGCATACATTGATTGTGTCTTTTTTGGTCACATGAAAAGGTTTTTGGGGGGGAGAACCACAAGCAACTTACCAGTTTTGGATATATTGTTTTAAATTTATTGCACCAGTGTGTAAGACTATGTTGTAGTGTGTGTGTTTTTGACAGCTTGTGTGTGTTGTCTGAGTGAAAAGTGTGGTTTTTCCGTAAGAGTGAATAGTTTTGAGTGTAGAGCTCCATTTTGATCTGAAATATGATGTTTGGAGTATTGGGTGAGATGTTATGCAATTGTGTTTACTGTTTTGAGAATATGAGGCATAGTTTCAATAAATGTGTTTAGTAACTGAGAAAAACTGTAAGCTGTTTCACAATTTAAAAATGAGACAATTTTATATGAAAACTACCTTGTCAATTCAACACACATCATGTTTGCTTATGTTGGTTGATTTAAAATCAAAATAGAAAAATATTAAGATGCAACATTAGTTTCTAGTCTCTATCAGTCCTTCCAGAAAAACCCTATGGACAAAAATCCTTGATCTTGAGTTTTCTTAAAAGTGCAATGGAATATGCGGGATATTTATGCAATTTTATGCAATGAAATTGCAGGAACTTATATATATATGTATATATATATATGTGTGATTATGGAATTATTCAAGCCCCGCATATTTTGCGCACGGAAATCTGCAAATTATGCTGCGAAAGTGTGGCATATTTAAAAAATTGGCTGATTATGCATTAAATCATTGCATAATCACGTTTTTCTGGAGGGACTTCTCTATCTTTAAATAAAACTCTAAACCATAGGTTTTTTGTTGTCACTGTGGACTGACTGACACACTACTGCTGTTGTGTTTGTGTTGTAAATCTTTCCTGACTCCTCCTTCTCCATGTTTTAGACCAAATCATTTCCTGGCATGAATACTGGTCTGTTCAGTCTAAAGACTCACTACAGCTGTATGTAAATTTATTTTACTATGGCTTTAGTGGAAACACTTCTCCTGAATGTCTCCAGCACAGGAGCTTTACTCGCTGCTCTTCTGCTGCTTTTGGTTATTTATTTCTGCTTCAGGTCTCCAGAAGATGACCAAGAACCTCCAGGACCCAAACCACTGCCACTCGTGGGAAACCTGCACATTCTGGACCTTAAACAACTTCATGTGAGCCTCTGGAATGTGAGTAGACTTTTCTTTTTAATTTAATTTTCCAGATATTTTATTTACAGTCGCAATGAAATGCGTTGGGGTCTCAAAATTGTGTAAACTGACCAAAAATTGAAAAAAAAAAATGCATTCACTTGAGTCTTGCAAGTTTAAACAAGCGTGATACAAAGCCTAGTTTGTAGTTCATAGGTTAAGTAACTGCGTAACCTGGATTTTGTACTACAGCCAAAAACCTAAGATAGAATGGAATAAAATTCTAAGGAAAATAACTTGTGCAATTTTAGACCTTTGTGACCAGTCACGGAAAGTAGGGACACAAGTCGGATCTGGGGCATTTTGAGTTATTCACAGATTCTGAAAGTGCAGTTTCTAAGGTTTCCAAAGATGTGTAACACATGGAAATCTGATAAGATTTGAAGAAGTTGTGGCCATTTGAATACAACACATTCAAGAAAGAGAGTGTCGAGAAAATTGAGAAAGAAGAGTTAGCACTTTTCCCTGCCTGAAGAGACAATAGAGCTCATTTACATCTCATTTAGCTAAGCCATACCCCCTGTGAAGCCGTTTTTAGATACAGATGTTCTAGCATCATATGTAGTATTTTGTGACAGAAGTCCGGATGACAACATACAAAAATAAACAGAACTTTTACCTTTGTGGGGATCACAAGTCCAATCCAGTCTGTTTCAGGTGTGAATCATCCAATGATTTTTGTCCACAAATGCGTATAATCCGTGAAATATAGATATAGTCTATTGTTTACATCAGATTTCGCATCGTAACATGTAAGGGTATATGAGATTACACTCCGGTAATTTACGTTCCGTTAAACAGATGAACCCACCTTCAAAGTTTGTATTTAAAATAGGGAGGTAGTATAATAGATAATCCAAACTGCGTCGTCGAAAACGTACGTCAATGACTTCATGAAAAATATTGATAGACAAAACATGTAGCCAATTATATAAAAGATTCAACGATCTCTGTGTAACTTATATGTGTTTGACTTCATGCTGCGCTGCAAGAACTGACCGACAGATGACGTCAAAGTACTGCAGCATAAAGTCGAGCAAGCCAGTGATGTACGACGCAGCTGACTGTTATTTGTTCCGCCCTAGATTCTTTTTTTTTCTTCTGTTTTGTGCGCCCAAGTTCGTTTACAGTCTGGGGAGACGAATGTTGTAAGTTTGAAAAAAAAAATTAGCAAAAATGTCTGAGGGACAGGTTAATCGCGTCACTACAGTCACGTGACTTCACGCGGTTCATAATAAAACCGAAAGAGAAGACCATGCTGAATAAAGTCATAATTCTTGCTATTTTTGGTCCAAATGTATTTTCGATGCATCAACACATTCAAGCTGACCCACTCATGTCACATGGACTACTTTGATGATGTTTTTATTACCTTTCTGGACATGGAAACCATACATGAAAGCGTCAGCTTAAAGGGACACCATGAAACTTTTTGGCCACTAGGGGGTGCTAGACACGTGTTTTTCACTTCTAGCGCCCCTAGAGCCCACAAGCGCCGCAGCACTGTCGCAAAGGAAAGGAACTGGCCAACCTTAAAACTAAACTAAAAACTAAACATTTAAAATGCTAAACGATCAGCATTTTGAGACAACAGGGAGAAACGCAGTCATGTTACAACTTTCTGATGAGGAACTCGTCCTGGCAGAAGCCATTTCTCAATCTGAAGGTTGCAGCCTCCGGATGTCGTATTTCTAAGCTGTATACGTCATCAAGACTCTCTTATTTCACAATATTAACAATTACAAAGTTGACTATTATACATAGTTAATCGTAAATTGTTGCAGTATGCTTATGACTTGCGAATGTAATGCTCAGTTTACCTTAATAACCCAGGCTTGATGACGTGTGCAGCCTGCATGTTTGACCTCCGGAGGCTGCAGCCTTCCAATTCAGAAACGACCAGACGTATTTCCTTGCCTTTTTCCAAACAAATATTGTTGCATCCTCTCTCTCTCCCTCGCCACCAGGATTTTCCGAAATGGCACTCGTTATTCCTCTTTTTTGTGTGAAAATCGCTCCAAATCCAAGTAAACCCATGCGTTTAGGTCTGCCGCTTTGTAATACGTCACGCGAGTGACAGCGGAACGCAGCAAATGAGGAAGAGAGAAGAGAGAAACGCTCGGATCTGATTGGTGAATGAGTAGGGTTTGGTTTTACACTGTGAGCAAGTTTGACTGCTGTAGCATCTTGGATTGTAATGTAAATACCATAGACACAGTAAAAGAAAGTGAACACAGCATCTGAATACAGGGAACTATATGCAATATAATCGCCGTAATTTATAAAGAACATCGCATTTATGTATGAATCAACAGTTTATATAAAAAATTGCCTTAAAGGGGAATCGAACCCGGGTCGCCCGTGTCATAGGTCCGTGACACTAAAGACTGTGCCACAGAGTCACATAATAGAAACTGCTCTCTACACTCCTTAAGTAGCCTCCAGCAAAATTCACGTTAAAAACAAATTGTGTGGAGGAAGTGACGTATGCCGTAAAGCAGTCGAATTTTGTAGTTTTTTTTGTGCTCTGGTTACTACCAGAAACCCTAAGTTTTAAAATACGAGTAAAAGTGATACAGACCCCGTCAGGCTATGGTAGACATGTCATTCAACCTATTTAAAGTCGATGTACTATCACAAGGGTCTTGAAAATTTATTATGAAGGTTGAAAAATTACATGGTGTCACTTTAAGTTCTACCAGGAAGACTCTAATACCACGTCATTCATTCATAAAATCGGCTTACCAATCACAGCTCAATGTCGACTATTTAAATGCTGAACTAACACTCTCTCCTGCTGCCCGTAGGTGTCGTAGCTGAAGTTTTTAAATATACAAAAACTGCTATCTCAAACATGGAGAGTCTTCTACGTGATCTCAACTAACAGATTCTGCAATAAAACGAAAATCAAAAATTTTGAAAAAAAACCTTTGTTTCTCATTTTCTCAAAATTTGCGCTGCCGACTTGTGTCACTGGTTTCCGTGACGGGTCACATTTAACATTAAAGGCACATGGGTGTATGAAATACATTGTAGTGCAGACAGAAACAGCAGCATTAGTACAAAATCCATGTTACACAGGTGTTGCTTAACCTATGAACTACGAACTACGCTTTATATCACGCTTGTTTAAACTTGCAAGACTCAAGTGAATGCATTTTTGCAATCCGTAAACCTTTCGCCCTCCACATAAGGGGCGGAACCTGGGCTTACTACAAAAGGCCGGTTACTACGAGTTCCTTACTAGCCTGGGCGGAACTAGAAATGCTGCGGAAGCCACCCCCTAAGGAGGTTACACTGGGTGGTAGGGGTGGGCGGTATTACCAAAAATCCATTTCATGGAATGAGTCATTTTATTTCACGGTATACATGTTTATCAGTTTATATTATTTTTGGAATATAAACATTTGCAGACATTTGCCATTCACTATAGCGTTTAACTAAATGCTCAAAACAGTTTTAAAATATGGTAGAGTTAAAGCTAGTGTTAAAGTAAATATGCCAAGAAGATAACAACAGATTAAGTCTTTATAGACAGAATCTTGTTTTTTATTAAGTTATTCATTTTATAGACTATTGAAGCTATAATATGCATTCATTGTATTTGAATGTATGCATACAGTACATTAAAAATAGGCAATATGTAAAATGAACAGGTATGAATATATGCACAAACGTACAGGCAGGATAAATACCTGTATATGAGAGACGGAGCTCTAGATACAGATATTATAAATATGACAGCTGTGCTATGAGATGATGACCATTAGGTCTGTTTTAACGCCCTTACACCTTAACCGCTGCGTCTCTTTCTCGTCACACATAGGAACCCCACGTAGGGGACGCAATGTAGGTGCCTAGTCTAACACAGGTTTTTAGAGAATACATCTAGTGAGAGTCTGACAGCCGATGCTTCGCAACATCGGCCGTCGAGGTGGTGGAAGAGTACCAAACTTTTCTCATAGTATTTATGGCAATAATTTAGCTCCATAATGGCACCACTGTGTAACGCTAAAACGGAGCTGCAAGCTGACACACGAGCCAATCTGTACTTATTTTTTTTGCTTGTTTTGCGTGCCGTGTTTATATAAAAATTGAGCATGTTGTGATTGTTTTCATAAAATTATTTATATATATTATTTGAGGATCTCTTAACAAAACAATTGAATGCACTCTGCATGAAACAAATGCATTGTTTATAGAAAATACATTTTTTATCAGTGCTTTTAATTTGTAATGTTATAATGTCGGACAGGTTTGATAACATTTTAACTGTTTTCCTTGCTCTTTTTAAGTTATCAAAGAAATATGGGTCAGTGTTCAAAATTCATCTTGGACCCAAAAAGATTGTGGTTTTGGCCGGATACAAGACGATTAAACAAGCACTGGTGAACCAGGCTGACGAATTCGGGGAAAGAGACATAACACCCATATTCCAAGACATCAGTAAAGGACACGGTAACACATCACTTTAACCATTTTACTATTGACTATTAGTTTAAAAAAAAATGGAGGTCGCATTTGTAGGCTGCATACGTCATAAAGACCGCCTTATTTAAGAATATTAAAGGATTACTCCACTTTCATAAAAAAATCCCGATAATTTACTCACCCCCATGTCATGCAAGACATTTGTCTTTCTTTGTACAGTCAAGAAGAAATTCAGTTTTTTGAGCAAAACTTTCAAGGATTTTTTAAATACTTTTAAACTTTTAACTGAGCATAAGATTTGTAAGTCACAATTACAATCATTTACGATTAACTTAGAAGAGTAGTTAACTTTATATTTGTTAAAGGAATATTCCACTTTCATTAAAAAAATCTTAGAATTTACTTACCCCATGTCACCCAAGATGTTTGTACTAGCCTTGAGCTGCGCCAGCACGACCTTACAGATTATGACTTACAAATTTAATGCCTAGTTATCTTAAAGGAAAACACCGCCATTTTGTAAATATTTGACTATGTTCTTACCTCAACTTAGATGAATTAATACATACCTATCTTTTTAAAGTGTGTGCATTTTTAATCTTTGTACAGCGCTTCTTGAATGTGTTAGCAGCTCAAGGCTAGTGTTAGCATTTAGCCTAGCTCTATTCATTCCCATGGCTCATTCCTATGGTATTCATTCCTATGGCTCCAAACAAAGATTTTATATTGTGCCACCATATTTACTTGTGCAACTACTCATGTAACAGTCTTTAAATAGGGAAAACATGAAAGTGTTTTGTGGCTTCTTAATTCATTCCTGTTTGGATCCTAAGGAATTAATGGGGCTAGGCTAAATGCTAACATATTCACGATGCGCTGTACAAAGATATAGTGCACGCATTGAATAAAGATAGGTATGTATTTATTCGTCTAAGTTGAGGTATCAACGTGGTACAATATTAAAAAACGGTAGTGTTTTCCTTTAAATAAACCAGACTTGATGACGTTTGCATCCTTCATATTCAACCTCCTGAGGCTGCACCCAGGGGTGCAACTACCCAGTGCCAGACGAGTATGCAGCAAGTTTTTTTAACTTAAATGAATTTGAAATGATGATGTGCTGTCATGTCAAATAGACAACAGAGTCAAGTGAAATCTGCTTAACTCACCAGTAAATTTTATATAATCTCAAATATCAAATGGTTCGTGCTCTCTATCATTAAAAACAATCACATCAAACAGCACACGCAGGGTTTGTCAATGCCGCTCACAACGTGAGAGATAGGCTATGTATGTGTGCTTGTTGTTAATGATGGTTACTTTTCCCTCTTTCTTTTTCTATTCGACGACAAAAGGGTGTGTATTGTGACAACTGTACATACCTGCTCGCTCAGCGCGTTCACGGCGCCGGCAAGCCCGCTGGAGATATTCCATTATTATCCCAACTTCTATTATTGCATCTTATGAGGGCGCCTACTCTAACCTGTTTCTAATCTAAAACGTTATATAATTTTGAGGAAATACAGAAATGATTCAAAAACGCACAACAGCAGCTGTAGAATTTTTTTGTAAAAAACAAAAAAACGTTTTTTATACCATCGCTTTGGCGCCCCCATTGTGCTGCGCCCTTATGCGCCGCATATAGCACATACCCAATTTTTGTGCCACTGGCTGCAGCCTTCCGATTGAGAAACGAAAACCCTCTTTGTTTTGTCCCACAATTCTATGCGTGTGTGTGTTGAGAATGTGATTGGTCGAGCCTGAGTTCGAAAAAAAATAAAATGACCAATGGTCCGAATGTATTTCCCAGAGCTGCCTTCATGCCTCCGAAGTCATTCCCTCATGAGGCAGTGAGGCAACAAGTCAGCTGCCTAAGCTTAAGGCACAGCCAATGCAAGAAAGGGGGATTAAATTATTGAATAGCTTTTGGAAAAAAATTGGAAAAGAAAAAACAAAACTCTAAACAAGGATTGACTCTGTATAATTTGTATAACTTGGTTGTATGTAAGTTGAATTTTTTTAAAAGCTCTCACAGAGAAAGATTACAGATCAACAAACAGTATGAAAATGTCATAAACACAAATTAAGAGATGACGTTTTCCTGCAGGAATTGCCTTTACAAATGGTGATAGGTGGAAAACCATGAGAAGATTTGCTGTCTCAACTCTTCGAGACTTTGGGATGGGAAAGAAACTGAGCGAAGAGAAAATCATTCAGGAGACGCGATATCTGCGGGAAGTGTTTGAGACCTTCCAAGGTGTAACAACTACAGCATACAGTTCATAAATATGAATTTGAGTGCTGATGTTTAACAAAATCTGATCTTCGTTTCTGTATCTCTCGCAGGAAGTCCTTTTGATACAACCCAGCCAGTAAATTATGCCGTTTCTAACATCATCTCAGCTATTGTTTGTGGAAACCGGTTTGAATATGAGGATCCAAAGTTTAACGAAATGGTTGACAGGGCAAACCAGATCATCCTCATGACCGGCTCTGCTGCCATACAGGTTCCCATTTTATGGTTCCCAAGTTTTCCTCTAGGCGACACTTTTAGCCTTAATTAAGAATTTGTGGTATTTATATGATCACATCTTTAAAAATGTTCAGTAATACATCGTGTTTCATTTATTTTCATTAAAGGTGCAGTGTGTAACTTTTTAGTATCTCCTGAATAGACCCTTTTACAGTGGTTCGAACGTGGGTAAACGTGATTTCTCCAAGTAGGATGTGATCCTGGATCAACACCATTGTTGGTCCTGGATAAAAATTTCATTAACCAATAAGATTGCAGGATTAGGATTAGGGTGTATGTTAGATTTAGGATTGGGTTAGGGGCTTTTAAAAATACCCCTCAAACTATTATTTCACACTAATTTAAGGGTTTAAAAATGGTTAGGGTTTGAGTTAAGGGTAAGTTGGGGTATCTTTGATTATAACGTTGATCCAGGATCAACAAAAAATGTTGATCCAGGATCACATCTTACTTGGTGAAATCACGGCACTATGCCAAATGAATTCTAACGTGTCCGCAACTCAGAAAGTTTATCAAAACGGTTTCCCAGCATCATAATGTCTGGTTGTTGTGTTTGGTTGCACTTATATTATAGTATATGAAAACACAGCACAGTACAGTGTTCCCTATCAGTCTAACTTACAAATATTAAGAGATAGTCTGACTGTATTTTGTATTTTATCGTGTGGCTCCACCTGCAGATCTACAACATGTTTCCAGTGCTTAGACCGTGGCTGAAGACCTGGAGACGGCTTATGGAAGGTTCTGATAAATACTATGCTGAAATGCAGGTTCTGGTGGATCGCTTACGGGAGACCTTTAACCCTCTCGACTGCAGAGGATTAGTTGATGCCTTCCTCATCCAAAAACAAAGCTTAGAGGTAGAATATCATGAATTTATTTATCAAATGTGTAGGTTAATATACGTATGTGTCACAGGTCGGGAGCGGACCGCCCCTGTCGCGGGTCACACTCCTCCTTCCGTTTCCAACCCGAGGAGGTCCCAAAACACCCCAATGACCAGACAGACGAGAGAGATAAAATTAACAATTTTTATTAAATATTAAAAAAGCACAATTAGGGGGATTTAAATACTTAAAAAAAGTTCAGTCCTCTTGCCTTTATCTCTTGGCAGTACAGGGATACATACAGGTGAGTACATTGGCTTTTAGCTTTGGGCGTACAGGGGTGTATACAGGGGAATGCATTGGGCTCTTGGCTTTGAGCGTACAAGGGGGTATGCAGTTATGTACACTGGGCTCTGAATTTTGGGCGTACAGGGGTGTATACAGGTGAATACATTGGCTTTTAGCTTAGGGCGTACGAGGAGGCAACCAGGCGACTGGATGGGCAGACACACAAACTGGGCATAGGCTGGCACTCTCCACAGCCACAATACCACGCCAGGCGGGAAGGAGCTTCACAGGTCACGGTCGTGTATATAAAGCAGCCGTTCAGCGCCACCACTCCGCTCTTCCGACACAGGGCTCTTCTTTCGGCCTAGGAGGTGATCCTGACAACACTGACAACAACACAGCACTGCAATTGTCCAAGTGTATACACGTCAAAAAGACTCACCCACCGCACTCCACACACTCACAGTGATATATAGTCTGAATCACAACGTTGGGCCGGATTTGTAGTCCTGGGTAATAGAGAGACTGGGGCAATGGACAACCACATGAGAACGTCCAGACCAACGATCCTTAAGCCCAATCTTTCCTCTTCTCAGCCGATTCTCCCCTTCAATCCGTTTCCTGTGTCCTCTCAACATACACGTTCTCTTCAAGATACAGTCAGATCAGAACAAATACTTCAGAATGAATTAATGACCACTTAGCTCCGTCTTTTCTTCGCCCAATTCTCGGTCTGTTCCTCGCCCAGCCTGCAAATCCACATCAACGTGTCTCTCCAACACACCGGAAACCTCCGCCTCACTCACAGCGCCTGCCGGAAAAACTCTCTCCTCAGACTCGTCTCTTCAGCCCCCGTACTCTCTCCGCTTCGCTTCTCCGCGAACGCCAGATCAACGTGGCTTTTCGACTCCTTCCTTGAAGGTTACTTTCCATCCGCCATTGGCTTCCTTTTCTCCAGACGCTCGGCTTGACTCTTGCTTTCAGTTTTTCGGCTTCCCCTCACCCGTCCCCCTTTCACAGCCACCCAGCGGGCTCCCAAAGCGCACTCGCGGAACAGAACTCCCCGAACAACTGCCCCTTTCCGCTTCTTCAACGCCCTTTTTATGAGCCACTTCTCCTCTCCAATGCCCAATCACCAATCGTCACGCTTACTTCGCACACCTGTTACGATGTTTTGTGATTTGTTTGCCTGAAGTTGGCCGGAACCGTCTGGTGTTTCATAAAACTCGTCCGGGCGGAACCATCTTCACCCTTTCCTGTTCCGCCCATAAAAGTCACTCCTTGACATATGTTTAAACTAATTCTCACCCTAAATAATAATAAAGCATGTTTTTTTGTGATTTTAACAGAAATCTGGAGAAAATGATTCACAATTTAATGATCTGAACCTGCTCATGACTGTGTCCAACCTTTTTGCTGCCGGTACTGACACCACCGGCACAACGCTACGCTGGAGTTTACTGCTCATGGCCAAATATCCTCACATACAAGGTCATAGCTGTTTTCTTTATATTTACAAAAGTAAGAAAAGATATGAAACGTTTTCTGTGTGATCTTGTGTGTCATAGATCGGGTTCATGAGGAAATTGACAGGGTGCTTGACGGACGTGAACCGGTTACAGAGGACAGGAAGAATTTACCTTACACAGACGCTGTGATCCATGAAATCCAGAGACTGGCGAATTTAGTGCCCTTGAATCTGCCACATCAAACCAGCTGTGATGTGAACTTCAATGGATATCTCATCAAGAAGGTCCGTCTTGATCGTATTGTATAATATTCACACTTTACAGTCTGTTGTCCAGCTTATCTTTCTCTAGTTTATTTTAAGGAAATGTACTCGTTGTTGTTGTTTCCATCCAAAATTAAGGCTCCATAACCCCCAGTCTTTATCACACTAATGTTGTCTGTGGTTTCTTCTGAAATCTAGGGGACGTGTGTTCTGCCACTGCTGACATCTGTTTTGAAAGATGAGAGCGAGTGGGAGACGCCCAACACTTTTAACCCTGAACACTTCCTCAATGAGAACGGTCAGCTGATCAAACGTGACGCCTTCATGCCCTTCTCTGCAGGTAATAAACTTTACTATTCACATCAAAATCAATTTGATTTGACTTACTGTATGTTGTTTAACACTTATTACAAACACATTCCCTTCTTTTCTCTCAGGTCGCAGGATTTGTTTAGGAGAGGGTTTGGCCAGGATGGAGCTCTTTCTGTTCTTCACTTCTCTTCTTCAGTGTTTTCACTTCACTCCTCCACCTGGAGTCTCTGAAGATGAATTGGATCTCACACCAGTTGTGGGTTTCGTCTTGAATCCCTCACCACACAAACTGTGTGCAGTCAGTAGGGTAGAAAAACAAAAGGCAAAATAACTAGTTAAAAATACACCTCATAAAGATTGTAAAACATAAAGACTCTTACAGTGGCATCCAGTGACTTCTTTTTCGAGCGCACACTACTGCAAAGTTCACCAAAACGTGTTGCTCATCATGTCAAAATATGCATTTGGTGGGTCATGTGAACCTATGTGCACCACACATCATGCAAAAATATGTGCCTGCTGCAGACGCTTCTAAAGGGTTTATGATAAAAGAGACACGTTTGCGTTAGTGTCTTGCGAGTATTTTGTGAACCTGAGCGCCTCTTTTATCATAAATCCGTTTGACGTGTGTGCAGCAGGCACGTATTTTGACAAGACTCATGATGCACATAAGTTTACGACGTATCGAACACATATTTTGAAATCGCGCCCTTCGGAATAGAAGTCATTGGACACTTGTATCACATTATAAGACTCTTAGACTATTATATTATCCCATTAGCTTTTACATTACACATGTACATTCTGTGCCTAAACATATTCAATTGTTGGTGTAATAATGTATATGCTGTATAAATATATATAGATCATTAATGCATTTGACAGATACTTGTATGCAAACTGACTTACAGGGCATTTAAGCTATACATTTATCAGTATTTGTGTTCACTGGGAATCAAACCCATGACCTTCTCGCTGCTAACCCAATGATCTAGCAGTTGAGCACAGGAACATGATATTTCTGTAATGATGAAATAAAATACTCTTCTAGAGGAAATCAAATCAGCTTCATTCGTATTTTGAAAAGAAAACTGCAAATTAGTCAAAGCTTTTGCTCATTTCACTACAGTTTCTTCATAATGTGTGTTTAAAATAAATCAAACCTGATTGAAATGAAATGGTGCTGCCCCCTGCTTGATATTTCTTACAAAATTAAACCTGGCATGAGAAAAAAGACAACAATGTGATAAACATTAACACACAGTAAAAAGAAAACACATCTTCAAACATTTGAATCACATACGTGACCCTGGACCACAAAACCAGTCATAAGTCACACGGGTATATTTGTAAAAAAAAATAAGATACAACAATAGAGTCTCTAGTCTCTCTCTCTTTAAATAACCATAAGTACGGTGTACATTTTAGGACATCCTCAGATGTCAGAGTCAGGTGTCAGACATCAGATGAAAAGGCATCAGGTCTCAGAAAAACCGATGTCAAGTTTACGAAATTGCACAGTCATTTCTCAGACATCAGATGAAAAGGAGTCAGGTCTCAGAAAAAACGCTGTCAGAAAAAACGGAGTCAGACGAAAAGTTCTCAGATGAAAAGTTATCAGAGTCAGGTATCAGACATCAGATGAAAAAAGTCAGGTCTCAGAAAAAACGCTATCAGAAAAAACGGAGTCAGACGAAAAGTTCTCAGATGAAAAGTTATCAGAGTCAGGTATCAGACATCAGAAGAAAAGGAGTCAGGCCTGGCACACCAAAGCATCGGACAAAACGGCATCAGAAGATTTTACACGTGGCCCACCCCTTCACATGACATCACTTACCGGAAAACTTATCGCAAACTTACCGGAGATCAAAAAAGACTTATGAGGGCACTTTTGTTTCTTTAACTGTGTATTTAATTGTAGCCTTGACATAAATTGTTGTTGTTCCCTTTCTTTCTAGCCTCTGTATAACAATGATTTATTTAAACACGATTTTACACATGATCACGCCTTTTCGCGTACCGCCACTATAAAGATATTGATATGTTTTTCTTTATTAATCCCTGTATAACGTGAGGGCCGGCGCCACGGGGGGCACTATCTGGCACTATTCCGCCCCTCAGATCACCATTAATGTTGAATGGGATTTTAATGATAAAATGTGCTATTTAAAAATCACATTTGCGTAGTTTTTGTCTTCCTATATGAATAATAAGCTAAAACAGCAATATTTTAGTTAAGGATGGTATGTGAAAGCAAACATGAAGGCTACGAACATTCCATAATTTCAAAGTTGTATATTGCAATGCCAATGACTAATTTCACCATGGACATTCAAAAATGGATTAAAAAGAAAGAAACTACAGCAACTGCGGTCCGTGTACTTTTGCGTCCATTCATTTTTCCTTTATAAATCATGATATGAAAAATAAAGTATAAACGGTTGTTGTATTTTTAAATGCAATGTTAAATTTCAAAATTTAAATTCAAACTGTATCTAGAACATCATACCCCCCCAAAAAAAAAAAAAATATTGATGTATTTTCATATTTTTGTTAATGATTTTTGCACCTTTATTATAAATTTAAAACTAAAATTAAAAAAAGCGATTATTAGCTATGTCACATTCAGACTTCTTTGGCAGTGATCGCAGTGCTTTGCTTCATGCATGTAAACATCATCATTCTACGCATTTTGTAAATTTCTTCAAGTTTTGTCAAATTATGTTAACACAGCAAGCAAAAACCGAGTTTTACAATTGAAAAGCAAATAATTAGATTTTTTTTTCAGTTTTACAAAAATGCTAATTTTGGTTCTTGTAATTTATTTACTTTACTTACACAGTTTTGCTGTTTCACATTAAGGCTTCTTCTGGCTGTGAATTCGCAGAGCGCGGCTTTATGCACGTGAACATCATATTCTATTCATTATGATTTGTAAATGTATGTGATTCTGGTCCTCTGGCCCAATATTTCCCCTTTCTTACTGTACTCATTTAAACTATATTAAAACGCGTAGATTATAACTGGCAAGACTGAACATCTACAAAGTTTGAAACTATAAATGTTGATTTGTGATAATGGGCTCTATCTTACACCCAGCGCAATGCAGCGCAATGCAGCGCAATGCGCGACGCAAGTGTCTTTTGCTAGTTTCCACATGCGCAATTATAATTTTCACGTTTAGCGCCGCGTTGTTTAAATAGCAAATGCATTTGCGCCCCCTTTTGCGCCCATGGGCGTTCTGGTCTGAAAACGAGGTGTGTTCAGGCGCATTGTTGGTGCGTTGCTATTTTGAGGCAACTAAAATAGACTACGCAATTGACCAACAAAAACCTGGTCAAAAGTCAATGGCGCAATATGTTTTTTTGTTATTTGAAGAGCGCATTAGTAATATGCGCCGAAACGGGACGACAACGCGGGTTTGCTTAACAGATACATGAATGCGCAGCAGCACAAAAACGCTTTTAAATATGAAAGATTTAAGGATTGAACTTAAAAGATTATTATTGAGTCTCTTGGACATAAATGAGGACTAATTATGAGACGTTAGAAGGCACATAGAGCTGCTTCACCTGCAGCCTGGTAAGTAAATAAATGCTTTGCTTTAAACAAATGCATCTGTTTTTAAATGTTTTTAAATGCTACCTCACGGATTTATTGTATATGATGACCCAGGTGAAAAAGAAATATATTTAAATAGTATTTTTGGGACATACTTAATATATTTAAAAGCTACTATACTAAATGCATATTAAATGTATTATATTGAACCCACTTCAAATATATTAAATGCATTTCAAGATATATTTAAAGTCAATTTTAATCTATTTGCATTATATTTAATATATTGAAATTGTGTTAAATTGGAACAACTTCAAATACATTTAGTGCAATTTAAGTGTACTTCTTTAAAATTAATTTGAAATGCACTTCTCATACACTTAAAAATACAGTTAGAATACATTTAAAGCTTAATTTAACTGTGCTTTAAGAACACTTTAATAGTACTTCAGCATATTAGAAATATACTAGCATTACATTAATAGAAATGTATTAGCATTACACTTCTATTTTATTATAAAGCTGTTTTTAATATTTAAAATGTTATATTAAAATCATTAAATTTTAAGACACATACACAGATTTTGAATACAGAACAATTTAATATACTTCATATTGTGTTGTGTACATTACAAAAATACCTAAAGTAAATTAATCAAGCACAGAGACATACATAATCTCTTGACCAAAGAGAAACATATAAAACAAATATCAGAGAAATGCAATTACAGAGCTACTTCTATTTTTTAAATTGTACAACATTAACATTAAATGTATTAATGAAAAGTACACTATGAATATGCAATCACTAAATATTCATAAGCAATGATTATATAATAATCATAATATAATTCTCTGCATAAAAAGTTACTGAAAAATAAATGTTTTAAGTGCAATTTAAAGACGGAGTGCACAATGTTTGAAAAACGCTTTGGAAAAGGAAATTGGGCCGACTACCAAAACACACTTGTAGCCAACCAGCAGTAAGGGGCGTGTCTACTAACTGACATCCTTGCCGGGGTTGCGTATGTGTGTGGTGGCTCTATCAAAAGAAGGTCCAGATTCTATTGGGGTAGAGGCATGTTTGTTTAGGTAATTTCAAATGTTAACATTGGCTTTCAAAAATAGTGCACTCTGCCTTTAACCAACTTAAGATAAACCTATAAAAAGCTGAACTAAAACACAAAACAGTTTAGATGTCACATGTTTAAGTGGAGGGTGACTTCTTCTTGCAATTCAGACACCGTAGTAATTGAAGACTGCTTTATCACACGGGCTGTGAAAAGGAAACAGAATATACCAATTAACCAATAATGAATGAACATTTGGATATCCATGTTTAAAATAAATTGGCATAGATATGCATGTATGGAAGTTTTGTTAACTTCTCAGTTTACCTTTTAAAGCTTGACTGTGTCCTCATCAAGCGTGTCAGTTTTATCTGTCAGAGCACTCTACAAGTGGGAATGAAGATAGGATTAGAACAGGCTCATGAAATAAAGCAACCTGTGTGTATTACAGGATATGTTTTACATTGATAATTGTGTTTTATTTGAACCTAGATCATTTTCCATTGTTTGTCTATTGTGGTCTTGCAAACTTAAGGTTCACCTCTGTTTAAGGAGATTTAAGGAAATCAGAAATGATGCCAAACAGGGCTCCAGACTGCTATCAAATGGTGGCATTTTGCCACCTAAATTTGAGAGTGTGCCACTGAATTTTACATCCGGTCGCACATGTGCGACCAGCAAATTTGACCTTTTTTTTTGTGATATGACCACTGATCTATATAAATGACTGGATTGCGCATAGAACGCTTGACGTAACTGCGTGAGGTGAAGCCAGCGCAGAGTTCGAGCCGCCATCTTGGTATACCCAACCGGCAGAGAGCGTCATTGACTTCCATTCAAAATCATGATCAAAATTTACCCCCTTTACAGCGTATCAGTTACACAAGGTTAATTTTTAGGATATGTGTCCGTTAATTATTTGTTAATTCTGGTGTTATTTGCAATGTTTATGTTTTAATCGGGCAGGATAATGGATTTATAAAAAACCGTTAAAGTGAGTGTGTCTGCTGCATTTGCTAATGACACGGGTATAAATAAAGTTTTTTTTGACATTCAGCTACACTGTGACGGTCTGCGTTATATCTCTAAATAAGTTTAGGTAACTTGTAAGTTAAGATAACATAATTACAAAACTAGCAAATTATTGCATGCACATACTGTACAAAGCATGATTATTTATTTAGATTTCAGAATGAGCACGTTTATTGTCATTAATACTAAATATGCTGCGGTCTGTCTGCTGATATGATACTGTAATAAAGATGAATGTATAATAACTGTTTAAAATGCAAAATGTACAACTTTCAGTAAATAACTATTTACATGCTTTGGACGTTTGTGTTGTAATAATGTACAGGGTAACTTCAGATATAAAAAACGAAGACGAGTAAAGTGATGTTTTATCATTAAAATCTGATAACGTCCATTGATTAAATAGAACTTTTGGGTATACCAACATGGCGGCGCGGTGGCTTCACAAGTGTGACGTCATGTGCAATCCAGTCATTTATATAGATCAGTGGATATGACACTAATCTGAAACAGCACATTGTACTTTCTGAATCTATAATTAAAGTATTTATTAGTAATACAGTCTAAATTAGTAGACATGTGAATATTTGGTTAGCATGTTGTTTTACCGTGTGTGCCCCTAAATTTTCTGGTTGCGCCCCTAAAATTTTCAGTTGGGGGCCACTGTGCGCCTAGTAAAAAAAGTTAGTCTGGTGCCCTGCCAAATGGTAAAATGATGACTAGGCCAAGTCCCTTACAGCTTTACAATAAAAAAAAAACGTTTTTTACAAGAATAATTCAAAAGGACAGAAATTAGCCACCTGGAATGGATGTGTTGCAAACGTTTTTCTTCACTCCACATTTGCCCCGATTCAAAAATGTCAATAGCAGTTGATCTGAAAAACAACAGGCAGGTAAATGATGATTAATGATTTGTTTTCGTTTTAAGATTTACTTACCCCGAGTACAATATATTAAGACAATATAATATAATCAAACCCAGCCTCGGCAGTTTTACAATCTCTCATAAAAGTATCCCTTCTTACAATGTCATTTTTGTGTCCATATGTAATTAGAAATACATTTAAAAATAAACAAAAAGACAATAAGGTTGTCAAGATTGAACTGATATAAACATTAGCCATTGAACATTACTGGAGTTATAATAACCATATGGTCATATCATGGTATTTTCAGGTAAGACAGCTCAAACATTCATTTTAAACTAACGTTAGCGTTGCAAGAGAAACATTAGAAAAACTTAAACGTGAACTTAATGTTATACAAATAGCAACAACAAACTTACCACCAAGAATAAGTCTTTCTATGCGCTATATCTTCATTTGTTCCTGTCTACTTGGGATCTGGTTGGTCATATTTATGTCGCTGTGCTAAAAAAAATAAAAGGTTTTAATGATTTCTGAAATGCTTAAGAGAAATGCCTAGCGTTAGTCAGAAAATAAAGATGTTCCCATTACCACACGCAACACAGACATAACGTTACATAAAGAAGCTGGGTTAAATGTAATGTAATGTTTTACTTATTTAATAGTTAACTAAATAAAGAAATGTGAAAATCTGTCATCACTTACCCTCGTGTTGTCTCGTTCATCTCCAAACAAAAAGCGAAATACTTTTTCCCTCAACGTCAGATCCACTAAAACTGCTCATATTTTAAATCGAGTTGTTTTATCTTAGTCCTCTGGTGAAATATGATCGCCGATTAATTAAATAAATACGTTTAATGCAGAGTCGCCATCTAATTTAACAGTTTACGTTTAATGCAAGCAACCGCATGCACCGTGAACAACTGAACTAAACTGAACAAGTTTCAAATAGCACCGTGACGTGTTACTATGACAACAACCAATCAGGTTTAGTCACGTGTGTCACGTGTGTTGTTTGAAATTAAACAAATAAGATTTTGAAATTAAACAAGTAAGATTTTAAGCAAATCTTTGAAAAAATAGCTTATTGTGCAATCGGAATGATATAATGTTGAAAGGCTTGAGGAAAGTTCAATGTTAGCTTATTACAATTAATGAATCATGTTTTGAAAAAAGTATGTTTTATCCAAATATACTAAAACTTCACTAGAAGTACATTTGTGTTTAGCATATTTCTTAAAAGTGTAATTATGCATATATTTATTACCAGCATACTTTTAGTACACTTAATATAAATACATTAAAAATATTCTTAAGTTTAGCATATTTCTTAAAAATGTAATAAAGCATATATTTATTACCAATTTACTTCTAGTACACTTAATACAAATACATTAAAAATATTCTTAAGTTTAGCATATTTCTTTAAAATGTAATTAAGTATATATTTATTACCAATGTACTTCTAGTACACTTAATATAAATACATTAAAAATATTCTTAAGTTTAGCATATTTCTTAAAAATGTAATTAAGTATATATTTATTACCAATGTACTTCTAGTACACTTAATATAAATACATTTAAAATATTCTTAAGTTTAGCATATTTCTTAAAAATGTAATTAAGTATATATTTATTACCAATGTACTTCTAGTACACTTAATATAAATACATTTAAAATATTCTTAAGTTTAGCATATTTCTTAAAAATGTACTTAAGTATATATTTATTACAAGTGTACTTCTAGTATACTTTTAAAAAATATGTTTAAATGCAATTTAACGTATTTTTAATACACTTCAAATAAGTATGTTGGAAATACAAATGTATTATAAACATACTATTTGTATTTTAAGTATATTTTTAATACATTAAATACTACGTCTTTTTGACCTGGGGACTCTGTACCTGTCACAAGGTGACGATCTTTAGGGGCGGAACCAAAGTTAAGGAAGTTTGGGTTCCGGTAAGAAGAACACGGAACTTCCGGTAACGCTGCGGGAGGGAAAATCTGCGAATTAGACACAGCTGTGCCTAGTTAACGGGAGCGGTGATGATTGGAGGACACGCTGAGCAGGCCAGTATAAAAGGACAGTTTAAATCACAGTTAGAGGCTGGTTGTTGATGTTGTATTGAAGTGCTGGGTGTACTCATCGGGTACGTTGCTGGTAGCGGTCCGGCTCTCTTTCCCAGGCTGAAGCGGTGAAGTTGGAGAGATATTGTGAACCTTAAAGGTTGAAAGACGAACGGATGATATCGTAAACAAAGACACAACACAAGGAGAAGAACGGAGTTTATGTGAGTACAAACCTGCAAGTGAATTGTGGAAACGCTGGAAGAGACGCCCTGTTTGCAGGGTTGATGTTGCCTGTTGTGTGGACCAGAAGCAAAGGACAGTGAGACAACGAGTTCACGGTACTCGTGAGTATAATATTTTGTGAAGACGCTTTGTATACTAACCTGTCTTTCCAGTGGATACCTCCAGGAGAAGGAGGGCGGCCCTACCCCTAAGATAACGTGGTGGGTGAGCCGAGGGAATATTCGATGGAAGCTAAGCACAGCGACAAGACCATCAGCTAGGCCGTATTTTCCATCACCAATCGGACCTGGGCAAAGTGGAAGGAGCCGGGCATCCTTTGTGTACACTTGAGCGTGGTGGGTGAGTTTTTGTGCTGTGGAAACTTTCACTTTTGACGTGGTGCTGTGTATTGCTGTGTGTCTTGTCAGAAAAAACCCCGCCTTCGTACACTTTGTCAAAGGAAGACGAAGAGGTTGCCGGTCCTAGTGAAGTATATCTTAATATATGTTGTGAACACGCTTCAGGCCTATATAACGAAGCGGTGCCACGGAACGATCTCCCGTCCAGACGTTTGGGGTGTTTCTAAAGAACGGCGGTGAAGAACTGGACGGTTGGTGTACGTGTGAGTACGACTAAGGGTCACTACTGTTGATGTTTTTACCTACATAATGCTTACTGTTGCAGAGAGTGAGGTGTAGGAATTCCGCCGTCCCGTGGTCTCTACAAAGGGGCGCCCCTGCTCGGTATACGATCGCCTAACGGCAACCAGAGAAGGGCAGCGCTCGGCCTGGTGTGACGGTGCGACATATCCACCCCTCTGTGACCATCGAGCTCGTCGTGAGGGTCTGTCCCCGACGTTACCTGGAAAACTGCTTTTCAATCTGACCTATTGAGAGAAACCAATTGTTGTAAGTCCGCCGCCTGGGTATTATATTGGACCCCTTTCTAAGTCTGTTGATTACAGGGACGGAGAACGCACCGCACCGAAACGGAACGCAAGGAGGATTCCAGAAGAGAACGAACTGTGTGAAACCTGTACTTACAGCGAGCTGTAACCAGCAAAGAGGTGAGAGCAAACCAAGTCGAACTAACTGTGCCTTTGTGTCCCAGCCGTTTGCCTATGGAGAAAGAGAAAGAGAGTGAGCACCAAGAGAACGAACTGTGTGAAACCTGTACTTACCGTGAGCTGTAGTCAGCGAAGAGGTGAGAGCAAACCAAGTCGAATTAACTGTGCCTTTGTGTCCCAGCCGCCACCTGTGGAGCAAGAGAAAGGAAGAGTGAACGATACGACAGGGAACAGTAAAAGCACATGTGGAAAGCCCCCGTGAGGAGAGAAAAGGTACGCAGACAGGAAAAATACGTCAACACTCATTTTGCTTTTATTCTGCCTCCAAGAAGGAAAAAGGAGGGCGCCACGGATAAAAGGGACCAGTCAGGAGCTTGACTTCTATGCCCCCCCCCCTTTTTCCCGTCATTGCCTTGGCCGTAGCCCACCTGGAGGGCAGAGCCAGAGACTCTAATTTTAATTGCCCTTTCCCCATTTCCCCCCAAGTTCTTTTAAATATTTAAATAAATAAAGATTGTTTTTATACTTACTTATCCTCGTTGTTGTCTGGTCATTGGGTTGGCTTTGGGGACCTCCTCGAGGTGGAAGTTGAAAAGGGGCGTGGCTTTAGCCAAACCATAGCCAGCCCCTGGGTGTGACATACCTGTGGATATGGTGAGATGAGAAACATTTTTAAGTAATGCTTAAAAAAACTGACGCTGTCCAAGTGCTGAACCTTGCGGAAACTTTGCGGTTTGTAAATTCTTTCTCCTGTTTGTAACAACGTAACAAAGTATTTTTACAGTACAAACCTTTTCTTACACACTTGTAAATTATTTTTTGATGATATATTGGATAGCCATTTAAAGCAATTAAAAGCCTGCTTTTTTACTTCCATGACTAAATGAAAACGGGTTTTAAAGGTTTTAATGAAAAAATAACAATTTCAATACAAGTGTTAAACAACACAATTATATTTAACATTAATCTTAAACTGGGGATCTACTTCCTCCGCTTAGTTTTTCAGTTTCAACTGAGGGGTTCTACCTTTAACGCCTATTTAATTAACAAGCAGTCGGTGTTCATGCCAATTTGATTGTTTTAGAGCCTGATTTGTGAAAATTATATCATGAATATAAATAACAAACTACTTTTTTTACAGTTTCAGACGGACGTCGGTCTTTTTTTTATACTGCATAATCTCTCTATTTTTGCACAGTCCTTCCCGTTCACTTTGAACATTTCTCGTTGTGAATGAATGTTGATGTGCGTTTAAATACCTGTGTCCATAACTTGTTGCGATGACAGATGCGCACAGGCTGAATCTAAAACTAGTCAATTGTTTCTGACTGCAACACTGCATGTTCATTGAAAATAGCCGTTAATTAATATAATTAATAAATAAGTTAAATAAGCCGTTAAAACGTGTATCTGTCTTCCGCATTCACCGGCTTCCCAGCAAGCAATTTTGGCTAAAACAAGGCAAAATTTAGATTGTCAGTGAAAGTTTAATAGTGTGACGGGTCTCTTGCTTCCCCGCTACGGCCGGCCAGTGGGTGGAGCTGTACCTACATCATCTGCACCTGTGGCTCGTTATCTTTCATTATTTAAGTTTGGGGTTGATTGTGTTTGGAGAGAGATATCCGCTTGGGTTTCGTTTGGTTAATTTGTGTTTAGTTACTTCTTTATTTTGTAAGTATTGGTTTGCTATTTTTGTGGTTTCAAATACATTTGTTCCCTTTAAATTGTCAAAAAGCCTTATCAAGTTCAGTTTAATTATTACCTTCTTTAAATAAAAGATTAATAATTACTTTGGGTTTCACTGCGTCCTCCTTTTTTGTCATGACTTGAGCCGGTTGTGACAATAGTCTAATAGCCCAAAAATAGACTATGCGTATGTTTACAACATGTAAAAGAAATTAAAGCAAACACCTTGAACACCTGTTGCTTACATGATGGAATACAGTAATTCTCCAAGTTATTTTGGCAAAAGCGGCATGTAACCAAATTCAAGGTTATTTAGGGTAGAAGTGTGTTCCTATTGCACATAGCCGGACAATAGAGTCTCGGTTTTTGCTTGCTGTGTTAACATAATTTGACAAAACTTGAAGAAATTTACAAAATCCGTAGAATGATGATGTTTACATGCATGAAGCAAAGCACTGCGATCACTGCCAAAGAAGTCTGAATGTGAAATAGCTAATAATCGCGTTTTTTTATTTTAGTTTTAAATTTATAATAAAGGTGCAAAAATCATTAACACAAATATGAAAATACATCAATATTTTTTTTTTTTTTTGTATGATGTTCTAAATACAGTTTGAATTTAAATTTTGAAATTTAACATTGCATTTAAAAATACAACAACCGTTTATATTTTATTTTTCATATCATGATTTATAAAGGAAAAATGAATGGACGCAAAAGTACACGGACCGTCCGCAGTTGCTGTAGTTTCTTTCTTTTTAATCCATTTTTGAATGTCCATGGTGAAATTAGTCATTGGCATTGCAATTATACAACTTTGAAATTATGGAATGTTCGTAGCCTTCATTGCTTTCACATACCATCCTTAACTAAAATATTGCTGTTTTAGCTTATTATTCATATAGGAAGACAAAACACTACCCAAATGTGATTTTTAAATAGCACATTTTATCATTAAAATCCCATTCAACATTAATGGTCATCTGAGGGGGCGGGATAGTGCCCACGTTATACAGGGATTAATAAAGAAAAACATATCAATATCTTTATAGTGGCGGTACGCGAAAAGGCGTGATCATGTGTAAAATCGTGTTTAAATAAATAATTGTTATACAGAGGCTAGAAAGAAAGGGAACAACAACAATTTATGCCAAGGCTACAAAATACACAGTTAAAGAAACAAAAGTGCCCTCATAAGTCTTTTTTGATCTCCGGTAAGTGATGTCATGTGAAGGGGTGGGCCACGTGTAAAATCTTCTGATGCCGTTTTGTCCGATGCTGTGCGAGACCTGATTCCTTTTCATCTGATGTCTGACACCTGACATCTGAGGATGTCCTAAAATGTACACCGTACATAGGTTTATCCTCATCCAAATCATTTTGTGGCCACTGTGGACAGACTGCAAATCTTTCCTGGCTCCTCCCTCATGTTGTAGACCCTCATTGAATGGCCTGAATACTCATCAGTTTGACTCGCTACAGCTGTGTGTAAATCTCTTTTACTATGGCTTTAGTGGAAACACTTCTCCTGAATGTCTCCAGCACAGGAGCTTTATTTGCTGCTCTTCTGCTGCTTTTGGTTATTTATTTCTGCTTCAGGTCTCCAGAAGATGACCAAGAACCTCCAGGACCCAAACCACTGCCACTCGTGGGAAACCTGCACCTTCTGGACCTTAAACAACTTCATGTGAGCCTCTGGAATGTGAGTAGACTTTTAGATTTGTCAAATTAATTGTCCAGATGTTTCCCATTACAGTCCCAATAGAATGGGTTGGTGTCTCAATTGCGTCCTTAGGGATTTTTATTGAAACTATAGAGCTAATTTTTTTTTTAAGTCTTGCAAGTTTTAACAAGCGTGATATCGCATATTTGTAAAAATATTTATTCATTTTTAGTTTACTTTAGTTTACTTTAAATTTCTGCAGAAAGAAGTAATATTCATCAAATTTTGTCAATACGACTGACTTTAATATGATTGTAGGTTACAATACTATAGTTTACAAACATTGCAAACAAATCTAATTAGGCACCTGTCGTGACCCCATTGCCTTAATAATGCGTGTTGCTGCTATTGTATGTTTCTGTGACGAGAATTATGTGAGACGTAAATATAAGATGTGAACTTGAGCACAATTGTTCTGCGACTGTGCAGATTGAGAAAATACACGATTCACGCATTTACATGCATACTTTTCTCCTGATAATACCATCACATTTCGGAGTACACCAAATTTGCATTCGATCGACCTCAATCGAATTGATTAAGGTGTTTACATGAAGGCTTTTCAATGTGATTGAGCCATCAATATGATTACAAATGTTATTACTGTTGCAATTACCGTCGCAGTATTGATACCAGATCGCATGGGATTACCTTTCATAAGTAAGACTGAACAATAATTTTAGTTATTTTAGGATTTATAATATTATGTCATTGTAACTATATTACTTACGTGTAACCAAACCGTGTGAAAATCTGGTAAAAATTGAATTATTGTAGTTACACCTTCCTAAGTAGAAATAAATGCACGGGGAGCACATTTGGGACCCATCCAAGATGGCGGTCGCACTGATACGTCAGCATCAGTCTATGAGGCGTCTACTTATATAAAATCTGTGTTTCTGTACACATGTTGTCACGATGCTAATGAGATATGAGGGAGATGTTTCTTTTTGTAAGAAAGGCATCTGATACAAAGTCAAAGTATAGGTGAAGTGAGATGTTTGGTCAAAAGAAAGAAAAACAGTGTGAAAAGAAATTTGTGAGTAATTATAATAAAGATAAAAGAATAATCTGTCTAAATAGGTGATAATGTGTGCCCTATGCGGATCCTCTAAATGGGTCTGTGTGACATACAAAACAATAGAAACTATACAATGAATGGTGCTTAGAAGATGTGAATAAACAAACATTAGCATTGCATCACATGACATAGTTTTAAGCAATGTTTGAAAGAGTACAAAGAGTTTTGCTTCTTTGTATTTGTCACAGGGTGGAATGAAGCATGACTTTAAAACAATCCTAATGAAACACAAAGGTATATTTCTACAGAAAGAAATAAAAACTAGAGCACTTGTTGAACACTATTAAAAATTATTACAATAGGACTTCGGTAGCTACAAGCATGATTTCCTGATAATGTACAAATAAAAGTCTAAATGTTTTCTCATATCCAGCAGTATTGCATTTCGGTTGAGTTGGTTTGCTTCAGAGCTAACAGAAATGATACGAGGACTCATTCATGTACAAATTCATTGAGTATCTGAACTTATTTTCTGCATGTTTCATACAAAAATTGAGCATGTAAGTGATTGTTTTTATGAAATGATATATATAGATTATTTGAGGATCTCTGATTACCTCCCACAACAAAACTATTGAATGCACTCTGCATGTGACACATAGCTTGCATTGTTTATAGAAAGTAAATGTTTATCAGTGCTTTGTAATGTTATAATGTCAGAAAGATTTGCATAACGTGTTTTCCTTGCTCTTGTTTACCGGTTCAGTTATCCAAGAAATATGGGCCAGTGTTCAAAGTTCATCTTGGACCCAAAAAGATTGTGGTTTTGGCCGGATACAAGACGGTTAAACAAGCACTGGTGAACCAGGCTGACGAATTCGGGGAAAGAGACATAACACCCATATTCCAAGACATCAGTAAAGGACACGGTAACACATCACTTTAACCGTTTTACTGGACTATTAATTAAAAAAGAATTATATTTATATGTTTGTTTTTTGTTGGTCTGTACTTGCAGGCAATGCATACTAAAGATAGAGTAATATAGTATGGACTAGCTTTTGGAAACATATTGGACGAGCTAAACAAAGCTTTAGACAAGGATTGAATCCGTATAATTTGTATAACTTTGTTGTATGTACACTGTAAAAAAAATCAGTAGAAATTGCAACTGGGTTGCCGGTAGGGCTGCACGATTTGGGTAATTTTTCCCATTGCGGTTACTGATGCTAATATTGCGATGTGCGATTGCGATTATGATAAATGGTATCATGGGTCAACTTGATGGGTTTTAAGGAAAATCCACACACAGTTTAGGGATAATGCTAAAATGTGTATTTGTAAAACTAGAAATGTTTTCGTATTGCCACGTGATGTAGCAACTGCTCAGTGTCAGTAATCCTAAATCCAAAATACCGCCATACAACAGACGTAGAGTTTTTTTTCAGCTAACAGATCACTGTCAATCTCCTCTGCATCCATCTTCGCTCTGGTATTTCCGCGCTGCGCACACACAAGTGACGATGCACGCCACACACGTGCACGCCACACACGTGCATGCCACACGTGCACTGCCTTTTTTGTTAGTTTTTCTTTCTTTTTTTTATAAGCAAGGAAAATCATCAAACTGTTATCAGAAAGTTTGTGTTAACAAGTCCACACATTTATTTATTTAATATAATTGCAACATTTTGCTGTCATATAATCGCACAGACTGACATCGCGATTGCGATGCGATTAATTGTGCAGCACTAGTTGCCGGTAATTTACCGTAGATTTAAATTTATGTTATTTACTGGCAACATTTTGTTCAAAGTTAAATGAACATTAAACATTAAATCTTTGTCTTTACAGAGTAAAACTAAAAAACAGCATCAAGCAATACATTCCGAGAAACATAATCTGAAGCAAAAATCTGAAAAAGGTTTATGATGATTTCTGGTTCCCAGAATGCTTTGCATGAGGCTGTTATTGTATAGTTTTATTCTGTAAAGATAAAGACTTGTTAATATTTAAAATTTATTTAACTTTGAACAAACTCTTGCCAGTAAATAACATAAATTTAAATCTACGGTAAATTACCGGCAACCCAGCTGCAATAACATTTTAATTTCTACAGATTTTTTTACAGTGTAAGTTGAACTTTTATAAAAGCTCTTACAGATACCAGATTAACAAACAGTATGAAAATGTCATAAAACACAAAATAAGAGACGCTGTTTTCCTGCAGGAGTCATCTTTACGAATGGTGATAGGTGGAAAACCATGAGAAGATTTGCCCTCTCAACTCTTCGAGATTTTGGGATGGGAAAAAAACTGATCGAAGAAAAAATTATTCAGGAGACGCGATATCTGCGGGAAGTGTTTGAGAACTTTAAAGGTATATCGACTACAGCGTATGGTTCATAAATATGAATTTGAGTGCTGATGTTTAACAAAATCTGATCTTCGTTTCTGTATCTCTTGCAGGAAATCCTTTTGATACATCCCAGTCCATAAATTATGCCGTTTCCAACATCATCTCAGCTATTGTATATGGAAATCGTTTTGAATATGACGACCCAACGTTTAAAGAAATAGTCGACGGGGCAAACCATAACGTCCTCCTGACCGGCTCTGCTGCCATACAGGTTCCCATTTTTAAGTTTTCCTATAGGCAACACTCTTAGCCTTTGTATGAGGGTCAAGATTGTTTAGAAAGTTAAGATGTTTGTGGTATTTATATGATCACTTCTTAAAAAAGTAGTTTTTGTTTACATAGGGTCCCCTTACATGAAAGTCGCTGTATTTTAAGTCATTGTCGTCTTCTTATAGTACACACAGTAGTGTGAAAAGGTGTTGGCCCCTTCCTGATTTTTTTGCATGTTTGTCACACATTAATGTTAATTATTAATATTATTCAAAGCTAACACAACATGCAGTTTTTAAATGAAGGTTTTTATTATGAATGGAAAACAAAATCCAAACCCACATGGCCCTGTGTGGAAAAAATGCTGTCTGACACATTAAAGTTTGATGAACATGCAAAAAAATAAAATATCAGTAAGGAGCCCAACACTTTTTCACACAACAGTATGTGTTCAATATGTTTGAGAGCGAAACCAATTAACAATTTCCTCTAAATGATCAAGTAAGTGTAAGTCCCCGTATCATCTTATTATGAAAGAAACTGTCCAGGTAACTTTGGTGCATAATGGCCATTTGATTATGTTTCAGCCAAGGGTCTGAGTCAATAGTAAATGTCAAGCCTATGGTTTGAACCCATTTCTATGATAATGAAATGGCTGGTTGAGGCAGTGGGTGAGACAGTATGTTAATGCGATTAAGGCTTGGTGAAACTCCAGGATTGGGAATGAAAGTGTTACTTGCTTTGTTTAAAGTTGAGTGCTTTGTTTTCTATTTAGGGGAATGCCCCTCTTGATCCAGATTTGGTAATGTTTTGCAATCCAGGATTAAACCATCTCACTTTTGTCCTGGTTTTTCATAGCAAAATTGGATTGGGTCACCCTATTCCAGATACACTTTTACAGATTAGCAAATCTGGATTACTACTTAGGCTGTATAAGCAAGTGAAGGTAAGGGTGTACTGACCAAATGGTGGTTTTAAAGCTTTAAATTTGATGCGAGCTGCTATAGGAAGCCAGTGTAACTTGACAAAGAGAGGAGTGACGTTTTCATTTAAATTAAATTGTATTTTTTCACAAATATAGCAATTAAATTAACTTCTTACCTTTTGGTCTGTGTAGTTGGTTGCAATTCGCAATCTCTATGCTAGATTCGGCTAAAACACATTACACCTTTAAAACAAATTCTGTATGTCTGTCGTAACATGTATTTACTATAAAGCTGCATAATTGCAAAATTTGCATAATTGTTCTGTAAATTTTACAACAATGCAGAATTGTGAAAAGCCAGTCTGATCTCCTGATGTTTATGTTGTACTTTATCGTGTTGCTCGACCTGCAGATCTACAACGTGTTTCCAGTGCTTAGGCCGTGGCTGAAGACATGGAGACTGCTAATGGAACGTGTGGAGAGCAACCATGCTGATATGCAGATGCTGGTGGATCGCTTACGGGAGACCTTTAACCCTCTCGACTGCAGAGGATTAGTTGATGCCTTCTTCATCCAAAAACAAAGCTTAGAGGTAGAATATCATGGATTTATATACCAAACGTCTAAGTTAATATATGTATGTTTAAAACTAATTTTCACTCAAAATAATATTAAAGCATGTTTTTTTGTGATTTTAACAGAAATCTGGAGAAAATGATTCGCAATTTAATGATCTGAACCTGCTCATGACTGTGGCCAACCTGTTTGCTGCCGGTACTGACACCACCGGCACAACGCTACGCTGGGGTTTACTGCTCATGGCCAAATATCCTCACATACAAGGTCATAGCTGTTTTCTTTACAAAAGTGAGGAAAGATGTATGTTTTATATAAAATGTCTCATTGGTTTGAAAGTTTTCTGTGTGATCTTCTGGGTCATAGATCGGGTTCATGAGGAAATTGACAGGGTGCTTGGCGGACGTGAAGCGGTTAAAGAGGAAAGGAAGAATTTACCTTACACAGACGCTGTCATCCATGAAATCCAGAGACTGGCGAATTTAGTGCCCTTGAATCTGCCACATAAAACCAGCTGTGATGTGAACTTCAATGGATATCTCATCAAGAAGGTACGTCTTATTCGTATTGTATATTATTCACACTTTATAGTGTGCTGTCCAGCTTAACTTATCTGTCATTAGTTTATCTTTAAAAAATCTATTTGTTTTTGTATCCAGCCAAAATTAAGGCTCCAAAACCCCCAGTATTTATCACACTAATGTAGTCTGTGTTTTTTTCTGAAATCTAGGGGACGTGTGTTCTGCCACTGCTGACGTCTGTTTTGAGAGATGAGAGCGAGTGGGAGACGCCCAACACTTTCAATCCTGAACACTTCCTCAATGAGAACGGTCAGCTGATCAAACGTGACGCCTTCATGCCCTTCTCTGCAGGTAATAAACTTTACAGTGTTAATAGCAGCTAGTATATACGTCTTGTGTCTGTACTGGAATGCTAGCAATATCTATACTATATTTAAAAAAATCTAAATGTAAGCTCAGCTCAAGTGCATTGCCTCAGTATTCGATTTAAGTCAAAGCTTATTAGGGTCCCCTAGCTAAGCCCCACCCCCAGCCAAGCCCCCCTCATTTTATTTGAGCGATTAGTATTACAGAGACTATCATTTATTATTAGTTGTGCATGATTTCTTCTGCTTTCCCAGTAAAATATTTTGTGTCCATTTTGACTGGGTGGACCAGCCGTCAATCTGAGTGGGTAGCCTCGCCACTGTTATGAAATAATAGTTTGAGAAGAATAAAAAAACCTAACCTTAAAGATTACTCAAGATTCTTACCACCACTGAGGTGAAAATAATAATAATAAAAAAAAATGTGCACTTGCGAGTTTATATTTATTTCATACAGAAATCATTTGAATTAGTTTATTGCGAATAATGGACAGTATAGCTTTGTGACAGCGCAACCTGAGAATTTTAAATTGATGTAGTATTTTAATTTCAATATAAAACAGGGGACCCCATTATTTATATTTTTGTGCATTATGGGGGCTCCCTCAAGAATTAAAGGAGGTCCGGGACCCCCCCCAGCCCCCCTCATTTCGAACACTGCATTGCTTAAAACTGAAACATGCAGTATTGTTGGAAAATTTAGTATACCCATTAATACCGAAAACGGTGCACATAATGCAAATATAGTGCAGGCTGTACATACTCTAGTATGTCATTACAAACACATTCCCTTCATTTCTCTCAGGACGCAGGATTTGTTTAGGAGAGGGTTTGGCCAGGATGGAGCTCTTTCTGTTCTTCACTTCTCTTCTTCAGTGTTTTCACTTCAATCCTCCACCTGGAGTCTCTGAAGATGAATTGGATCTCACACCAGTTGTGGGTCTCATATTGAATCCTTCAGCTCACAAACTGTGTGCAGTCAGTAGGGCAGAAAAACACAACCTCAAATTATAAATAAAATAGCAGAATAACTAGTTAAAAGTATACCTCATGATTGTAAAACATAAAGACTATTATATTATCTCATTGACTTTTATTGTACATTGAAATGGCATTATTCTTTGTGTATGAACTTGACCGTTATGAAAAGCTATTCATTGATATAAACGGCAACATGTGAAATGTATTTAGCCTGGATTTTTGCGTAATTCGACCCCGGATAGCAATAGACTGCTTGGCGGATCTGCATAGCTTTGCTGTATTGCAGTCTGTTGTCAGGGTCGGACATTAAATTGCTTCTGTAACTTTTAATATATGAATTGAATATAATAAAGGCTTGAAATGACATGGGCAATTTTTTTTCTTAGAAATAGTGATTTAAGTCACAACTTGTACATGAATTCATGATTTTCATCCACTGTAAAAACTCGTGGTTCATCTCCAGCGATAAAAGTTCTTAACAACCATGAAAGCATACATAAAAAAATAGACTTCACTTTGGTCATATTATGTTCTTTCGAAAAATAGACATAGGACAAATATTAAAGTTTGGAGCTTTTGGAATGCACTTTTTCCTTAAACACAATGGCACGCAAAACCTTGTGTTTGTGGTGTTTGTCTAGTTTTGTTTTATGATGGGAAAATAATCAATCGTTTATTAGAAATTAGATAAGAAAATGTACACAAATGCAGGGCCGCCTTAACCCAATGTGAGGCCCTGGGGCTGAGATGTTTTGGAGGCCCCCCATACCCTCAATTTATAGTCTCATTTAAAAAAAAATAAGTGTAATATCTAGGTAATCTACATCACAAAATGCATTAGTTTCTTTCAATACATTGTTGTATGTATTGTTGTACATATCTTGTTTTTTAATCAGTTATTTATTTTGTAGGCTATTGAAGATATAGTATGCATTGTATTTAGTATTTATGCATACTACGCATGTAAAACTAACACGTATGAATATGCACAAATCAGACAGGGATACCTGTATATAAGATCTTTAGATAAGGAGATTATAAATATGAATGGTGCTATCAGGGGATGATCATTTGAGATGGTCTTGTCGCGCTTTGACTTGCACATGTACCGTTGCGTCGTCTTTCTAAACCAACAGATGTGTACTGTGAACTAACATCGCGTCAAACTACATCGCTCCGGCTGCGCACGCGTCACTGATATAAACGCGAGTAAACTTAAACTTTATAACAACGAACAGCATTAATATGTTCGGGAACTCCTTTCTTTATTTGGCAGCACAGTATCTTGCGCACAGTTGGAGAGACTTCTGCATGCCAGAGACTCAAGACAGCTGCACGAGCACAGAGAGAGAGCGGGCGCGCGCGCGAAAGAGAGAGAGACCTGCAGCGCTTATTATGAAATTTCAGAAATTACTCTTTCATTTGTTGGTGGATTCTTTCCTGTTTCTCTGTCACACTCAGTCTAACATGCAGGAATGCCAAGTTGACAACGCGCACTTAATTACATTACGCGGAATAGAAAAAAAAAATCTGTTACGTCTGATATTTTATTTCAAGGTAAGTTACCACGGACCAATCAGCAGCCATGTAACGTGCAGTTAGAGTGATTGACAGATAACCTGACAAGTTACAAAACAATATAAACGTGAACTTGGGAGGCCCCTGAACTTGGGAGGCCCCTGAACTTGGGAGGCCCCTGAACTTGGGGGGCCCCTGGGCTTCAGCCCAGGTAAGCCCGTGCATTAAGGCGGCCTTGCTCAAGACAGCTGCACGAGCACAGAGAGAGAGCGGGCGCGCGCGCGAAAGAGAGAGAGACCTGCAGTGCTTATTATGAAATTTCAGAAATTACTCTTTCATTTGTTGGTGGATTCTTTCCTGTTTCTCTGTCACACTCAGTCTAACATGCAGGAATGCCAAGTTGACAACGCGCACTTAATTACATTACACGGAATAGAAAAAAAAAATCTGTTACGTCTGATATTTTATTTCAAGGTAAGTTACCACGGACCAATCAGCAGCCATGTAACGTGCAGTTAGAGTGATTGACAGATAACCTGACAAGTTACAAAACAATATAAACGTGAACTTGGGAGGCCCCTGAACTTGGGAGGCCCCTGAACTTGGGAGGCCCCTGAACTTGGGAGGCCCCTGGGCTTCAGCCCAGGTAAGCCCGTGCATTAAGGCGGCCTTGCACAAATGTTATAGGCTATTCATCTGTATACAGCAGTGGTCTCAAACTCCCGGCCCGCGGGCCATTTGCGGCCCGCCCTCCCCCTCTCTGCGGCCCGCGGCACCTTTCAACAATATAACATAATCTGGCCCGCAGAAAGATTTTTATTCACTTTGTTTCATATTCATTTCATTTTTAAT
This sequence comes from Paramisgurnus dabryanus, assembly GCF_030506205.2. NCBI lineage: Eukaryota > Metazoa > Chordata > Actinopteri > Cypriniformes > Cobitidae > Paramisgurnus > Paramisgurnus dabryanus. The sequence goes on from NC_133339.1 coordinate 8,079,725, forward strand.
TTAAACGTTTAAGGGTTCGTTCACATGTCGCGTCTTACAACGCGTGTTAAAACGGGTCAAAGCATTTCTTACTTTCTAAAGTGCTCGGGAGCGGAAGTTGCGCTCCGTGGCGTGACGTCACGCGTTGCTACGCAGCCATGAGCCGCGTGCGCTCTGTGATTGCGAGGATAACGAAATGCGTGATCGGACTTTAATTCCTCATCTGGACCTCGCGTCAATCATATCATTGTCACCATGCTATCAGTTAATCTGGTCGGGGCTTTGTAGTGTTTGTCCTGAGAAGATTTGTTATTTCCGGGTGAATATCAGCTGTTACTCAGAGAAGAGCTGCGGTGGGGCTCACATCAACAAGTCACAGCTTTTAATGGAGACACCGCATAATATGAGGGAGAGCCGTAGATGTAATGCAACACATAAACTACAGATAAGAAAAATTGCCATCAAAGTGCACAGGTTAAAAGAGGAAAGATGAGGAGAAACATACAGAGGATAAAAGTATGTATACTGCTATATATAATGAAGTATAATATAATATTATGTAGCTTGCTATGCAATTACACCTAGCAGTATTATAATGTTTTTCTGTTTAACTAGCTTATGTAACATTGACTACCCATTCAGAAGTTTAAGGATCACTTTCACTTATTCATATTTTTCCACATATAATAGCAAATTCATTAAAACTGTGGAATAACAAAGATGGAGCATAATAAAGTCTATACTATGACTGTAAACAATCCAAAATAAATCAAAACACAAACACTTACTGATGGTAATTTTTTATATTAGTTTATAAATGTATACAGAAATGTTATTTGTTAGTTTAGTGCAAGGTTTTAATAGGCCTTAGTTATTAAAGAGAAGGTTAAGAAATGATTTACTTATATAAAATAATGTATATTTAAAAGATAAAACCACTGCTTTTAGTATACATTAAATAATAGAATTTTAACTGTCTATTTACAGAAATATTGTACTTTTTAACCTTAAAATAGCTCTGCGGCCCTCCGATAAAATGTCAATCTCAGAAATGGCCCCAAGCCAATTTGAGTGAGGCCCCTGGTATACAGTGAAACCAGTGTTGTATTCGAGACCAGCTCATGCGAGTCCTAGTCAAGACCGAGACCAGAGAAGGTCTAGTCCGAGTCAAGACAGAGTCCACATAAAGTTGGGTCTGAGAAAAGACTTAAGGTCATAGTCTGTCCTATGGCATTTCTGATCTCACTCAATTCATGTTTTGTAAAAAATGTCAAAGTCCCACTCAGTTTAATGATTTTGAAATCCACTCTATAATATTAGGTCCTACAATATACACGTACTACCGCCACTGAGGTGAAAATAATAATAATAAAAAAAAATGTGCACTTGCGAGTTTATATTTATTTCATACAGAAATCATTTGAATTAGTTTATTGCGAATAATGGACAGTATAGCTTTGTGACAGCGCAACCTGAGAATTTTAAATTGATGTAGTATTTTAATTTCAATATAAAACAGGGGACCCCATTATTTATATTTTTGTGCATTATGGGGGCTCCCTCAAGAATTATAGGAGGTCCGGGACCCCCCCAGCCCCCCCATTGCCTATAAGCTACAGTACTGTGCAAAAGTCTTAGGCCACCACCACTAGACTTTTAGAAGTTTTAATGTCCTTCCATATTTATTTTTTAATATTTTATTAAGATACAAACAGAAAATGAAGGAAATATGTACAGACATTTAAAATTTGCAGGACTAAATGTCTTCTTTAAGCATCTTCTGTGTTTTGTGTGACCTCTCTTGAGCATTTTTGAGCAAAATGAAGTAAAAAGACTAATTTCTTTAAATTTAATTTTATTTAGCTTTAAGAGATCCTGCAGTTTCCTGCTATTGCTTAAGTGGAAGAGGAGTTTACCCTAAAAACTTGATACTTAAGTTTTTTTATACAGTTACTATACACATTTCCTTTATTTTCTGGATGTATTCTATTAAAGAGACTGAGAAACAATTAAATATGATCACTATAACATTGCAAAAACAACAAATCTAATTGTGGCATGGTGGTCTAAGACTTTTGCACAATACTGTATATTTGAAATTTAAATAAATAAATAACTGTTATATGGTATTGTGTAAATGATAATCACTATGGAGGAGACAAAGTGTTAAGTGAAATGGCATATCCGCATTCCTCACTCTCTGTTTAACGTTGATTCTCTGTTATAAAATTATCAAGTGCATTAAAACTCCCAAATAAAGTTAAATACATACTTGAGTTCATAGCCTTACTACATTAAAATAAAGACAAGTGCTGTAAAGATAGTTGCAAGACAGTCAAAATGTTGCCATGTTGTCAATATACCAAGTGTACACAATTATATGTGTCAGTATTTTTTTATTCAAACTGTGGAATTTACATGTTCACCTTTTTTTCTGTAAACAAATAACACAAATTGTGATTTTGAAAAAAAATACAGTAAAAATAAAAAATTTCAAAAAATTACTCCAAATTTCCAGGATTCCCTTGACAGGAATTTATCGATTCAGTTCACATTTACAACCCCAGCCCCCCCCCCCCCCCCAGAAAACATGCTTCATGCTTACAGTAACAGATTATGACACATATGGTCAACAATTTCATGCTATGCACGATGAACTAATTCCTAAATGTTTTGAGGTGTAAGACTATTCAACAGAAACCAGAATAATGTATTTTCATGAAAATTTAATTGAAAATGCAAACTGAAAACATTTGTACATAATCATCTGCTTGATTGTATCAAATTTGTCCAAAACAATGAGAGTTACACTGTAAATATGTAAAAAATTACAATTTTTTGTAGTGTTTACTCACTGTTTGATAGTGTATATCATTTTGATCACTTTGTTTATGAATTGAGAGCAGTGTTTGATTTTGAACAAAGGTAAAACTGTTTTGAGAGCAGTGTTTGATTTTACACACAGGTAAAACTGTTTTGGGGCAAAAGTTTCATTTAGCAAGAGAAGTCAGAGGTTTTGCAAATAGTGTTTGAAGATGAGGTTTTGTGTTTAATGTTTTCAGAAAAAGGAGCAAGGTTTCAGAAATTGTGTTTTAGCAATTGAGAAAAACTGTAATATACGTGTCTTACCATAGCATACTTTTTATAGATCGGTGGTCTATATAAATATTAAATAGGCTATTCTGTATGAAACTGTATGTTAAAAGTGCTAGCGCCAGACCCGGAGATTAGCTGAATGGATTCCAAAACGGTAAGAATCAAATGTTAAACTGTAGGAGAGCTGGGAAATGAGAGTCCCAGCAAACACAGAACGTTCCCCTAACGTTAGTTTTTGGTTATATTTTGGTTTTTTTTTTTTTTTTGGGAACCAAAAAATAACGTTCTGGGAACGTTATTTTTAGGTTTTAATTTTTGCAACAATAAAATAACGTTCCCATAACGTTGTAGGGTGGTTATTTTTACATAACCTAAAAATAACTTATACAGAACGTTATTTTTTGGTAATTTTTTTGGAACCATAAAATAACGTTCCCATAACGTTGCAGGGTGGTTATTTTTAAAATAACCTAAAAATAACTTATACAGAACGTTATTTTTTGGTTATTTTTTTGGAACCATAAAATAACGTTCCCATAACGTTGCAGGGTGGTTATTTTGAAAATAACCTAAAAATAACTTATACAGAACGTTATTTTTTGGTTATATTTTGGTTATTTTTTTGGAACCATAAAATAACGTTCCCATAACGTTGCAGGGTGGTTATTTTTAAAATAACCTAAAAATAACTTATACAGAACGTTATTTTTTTGTTATTTTTTGGTTATTTTCTGGAACCATAAAATAACCTAAAAATAACTTATACATAACGTTCTCTAATGGTTATTTTTTGGTTATGTTTTTTTTTTAGGAAATGAAGTGAATTCATAATTAAACCCATTATTCCTTTAGTGTGCACGTCTAATATGCGCATGCTTGTCTGCACGAGCTTACCGCCTTCTTCAGGAGTACCCGCTTTATCTTGTGCTCAGGAAAAGTCGTTAATTTAAAAAATAACGGTCCTTTCGTTTTTACCTCAGAGACTAACATTATTTTAGCGGTTCTTTTGTCTCTTTCTTGATTTAATAACTTAAATATGTGAGAAGAAATATACATGCGAGTGATTTCCAATCGATTTGAGGAGAATTTGAGGAGAATATAATGTTAGAAACTTTTTATTGTTGTAAAAACGGATAGCCGACTAACTGTGGTAAGATCTTTTAACCTAAAGTGACTGATTTATTTGTCATTGCGTTTTAACTTCAGAGTATAACATTCTAGCGTTTTATTTTTTGTTTCTTCATTAGTAGCTTAAATATGTGAAAACGAAAATATATTTTAATTATTTCCATGAAGAGAATATGAAGTTAGAAGCTTTTGATTATTGTAAAAAGTGAGAGAGAGATGCTGATTGTTGTTACTTAATAATGGAGAGGCGGCTGCTGTAAGGTCTGTTAAACTAAAGTGAATTAAATGTTTATATATTTTCAATAAATATCTGTTTTAAGTCTTCTTTATTGTGTTGAAGTCCCTGGTTATTTATATATTTGATAAAATAGAATGTTATACATAATATGTGATGTGTTGATGTATTTTTATATAAACTAACCTGTGTTATATAATGGTATAATATATTAATAGACATTTTTTCCAGTAATAGCATAATTTAATTACTATAGATTTTGTATTAAATAAATTATTTTATTCCTCCTTATATGGAAATGTGTTTTACTTATTTTAGATAGATATGATAGATAAAAACACAGCATGGGATGTACTAATAGACGTGCCGTACTTTTGTAAGCCTTCACTTCTTCACTGAGGCTGGAGTCTTGAGCTCTGCGCGCTCTGCCAGTGCGTGCATGGAGGCGCGGCAACGCGCACTCGCGCCCTGGTGAGATAATTTTTCACTCCATGTCAACTGTGCATTTTCCAAGGTTTGTTTTTGGTTAGCCAGGAAAGTTTTCTTTACAGAAATAGAACGTTATTTTTAGGTTATTTTAACGTTTTCCTAACGTTAGTTTTTGGTTCCCATAACGTAATTTTCCAAGGTTTGTTTTTGGTTAGCCAGGAAATTTTTCTTTACAGAAATAGAACGTTATTTTTAGGTTATTTTAACGTTTTCCTAACGTTATTGTAACGTTTTCCTAACGTTATTGTAACGTTTTCCTAACGTTATTGTAGCGTTTTCCTAACGTTAGGAAAACGTTAAAATAACCTGAAAATAACGTTCTATTTCTGTAAAGAAAACTTTCCTGGCTAACCAAAAACCTTGGAAAATATCGTTATGGGAACCAAAAACTAACGTTAGGGGAACGTTTTGAGAACCAAAAACTAACGTTAGGGGAACGTTTTGGGAACCAAAAATTGTTAGCTGGGGTGTCCCTTAAATTGTTAGTATGGTCATGTACTTTAAATATAAGGAAAATTTTATTTATTAAAATAAGAAAGAAAAAATACTGTATTAGTAATATAGTATTTACCTGTATAAAACATAATTTTACAGAGTTTTAATTATCATTTTAAATAATGGTAAACCACTGTAAAAAATGTAGAGTATTTTGTCGTAAAAATAGGATATTTTTTAACATTGAAACTGATGCATATTCTTAATGAGTGTTCTGCATATGAAAGGGAGAGTTTCTAATTAATACAAGAATTAGGATGGATGGGAGTTGACAATATTTCTTTAAAAGTACTCTTAGCAAACGAGTGTAGGCAACCAAGATTACAATAATTATTATTATTTAAATACATGAAAAACAATAGATATAATCTAGGTTTTAATTTTATTATTATTATTTTATGTATTTCTTTCAAATCTGTTCATCCACACTCCAGACCAGTAGGTGGCGGTAATGCACCTTTCCGTTGGTTTGCCAAACCGCCATAAAATACCAGAAGAAGAAGAAGAAGAAGATACGCGTGCTCGCGCGCAAGAGGGTCTGGCTGCAGACCATGGGCGAGTGGAGCTACACTCTCAAACAGGAAACACGTGACCTCCACTAGCGGGCAAGCGGAAATACGTCACCTCCACTAGCGGGCAAGCGGAAATACGTCACCTCCACTTGAATTTATGAGATGAAGATGGCGTCACCGGGAGCTCTTATTTCGAACTTTAATTCAGGTAATTTACCTTTATACACTGAGAAACTGACGTTATTGTAACCTGCAATGTAAGCAGAACACAAACGAATGAATAAACAATTTATATATTTATTTTTTTCTGACGAACAATTTATGTCTCGCGAATGTTAACGTTTACTGATCATGACAACATATTCGTAACCTATGTTTGGTGGCTTATTGTGTTAAAACAAAGTAGTAATTGAAGTACATGATTGTTTTGTATATGTGTGTGTTGCGTTTGTTGTTTAACGTAAAAAGTAATACGAGGAGTCTGTTTTCACATTTAATTTCTCACTCCTTTATAGGTAACGTTATGTGGAAAGCATGATGCAGATATTTGACAGTTTTTGATGGTACCTACACTCCCAGCAAACGATGTTGCAGTGGCTACTGACATTTTGCAGGCATGTGTTTATAATCACTTTAATGTTGATGAAAATTGCTTGTAATGTCTCTATAATAAATCATGTTTTATATCTGCAGTTGCCAGATGATATTCTCCAGAGGATCCTTGTCTTTGTTGTTCTAGAAGACGGCTGCTCTGCAATCCGGCTGGCTTTAACAAGACAGAGATTCAGCAAACATTGACAGCCAGGAGCATTTTCAGCAGGAGGAACACTTCAGCTGGCCTTATAGTGAGTTCAATAAGTGTGGTTGCTCCATCTTGTTTTTTGTGGGTATAACAATTAGGTTATGTTAATCACACTTCCTTTCATTTCCATAACATGACATTTTTGACTGTTAAAGATGTGTTAATTCATTGTCTGAATTGTGTGACTTAATGTGCTGTTATGATTGTGTTTTGATACTAAACAGGTGTAGTGAATTGAAATAGACTGTCAAAGAGACACCGGAGAATGTACAGAAAACCGTAAATCATCTCTAGGTGCAGCCGCCTACAGTGCAGCAAGTTTTCAAAGACTATGGGGCTGGCTTCTGGGGAAATGAACAACGTGGAGTGCTTTTGGGGTTTTACTCCTCAGATGACCACCCTGGCTACTGGGATTGCTTCATAGACAGAATAGTTTGTGCAGGCACGATGTGTCTTTACTCTAACACTTGTGGTCACTTAAAGTTCATGTATGTTGTTAAAATAGCATAAGATGGTTTTTGTATTTACTCAAAAACAATTAAAATTGGTAAAATTGTGGAAATTGTGGATTCTTCATTATTTCACTTTAGCTGATTTGTATATGAGCAATTCCTTGCAAATGTTAAACTTATCACGAAAAGTAAAGTTTTTAATCACACTGGTTACTCATATGTCAATATATACATGGTTTAAATACCCATGCAATGTCTGTTAAAAGTTTTAAGCATTTTCCCCCATACTTTGATATTTTCAAAGAAAATGTCATAATTGTCACGTCTGTAAATCTTTTTATTCCTCATAAATGTGCATACAAAAATTTAAATAAATATAGTTTGTTCTTTGAAGATCCATCCCTTCTCCATTTTTGGGGTATTATTCCTCCTGAGTTATGCCTTATAATTTATAGAATTCCTACAGCGTATTGTCTCCCAAAACCAGTGTTCTTTTTTGTCACAACCAAAACGCATACATGTTTCCCTCATCTAAAATAGAAAATTTGAGTATAGACTGATAGCGGTTGTCTGGACTCTTAACATTTAGATGTTTAGAAAACTTTTAAAAAGGTTGTTAAATGTATTGATAATGACTGCATTCTATTGAGTTTTCACTGCAAATGTCACATCCATAACTCTGGGATGACTCATGTTGTTATTTAGCTTTAAATGCAAAATTCTGATTAAGTTCTAAATTATATTTGTTTATAGTTTTCATTTTAATATAAATTTATTTAATGTTTCATTTGATGTTCACATCTGAATATCACAACATAATGTTTACTTTATAAAATTTATGGAGTGTTACATTGGTAGTTGAACTGTATAGTTAAAAACATACATGAACAAAAGGCAGAGGCACTCAAAATATGGGTTTTAATTCCACTGCTATGTTTAAATGTCTAGTGCAAATTGCTGGGGGAAAAGCATTCAGCTCATTCGTGTCATAAAACCATAAAAGCTTAGTATACCGCTTCGGTATGATTATTTTAACTATCAAACACTGACATTTTGGTGTGACTTTGTGACTATATTAAATGTTATGTTTATCATAAATTTAAATGTACATACATAATACATAACATACATCATTTTTGGTTTTCATGAATGTGAAAGGAAAAATTTTATTTTGTAAACCTTATGTTTCTGTTAGCCAAATATCACATTCATAAATCTACATTTTCTAAGTGCAAACCCTTTTTTTAAAGATTTAAACATTAGATGTATTTTGACACTATTGAACTTTCTAAAACCCTGAAAGATATTAGAACAATGGCTGTATTTTAGGACTTGGCACTTAATCTGGACTTAAAGACTGTTGGCATATTGTTTTATTGTTATATGACAATGATGACAATTTGTGTTTGTTTCTTTTTCTGTTCTATCAAGCATTTAATAAAAAACCCGATTATTTTAACTACTTTTATTATGCGTTAAGATTAGGTGACGCATTTCCGCTCGCCCGCTAGTGGAGGTCACGTGTTTCCTGTGGAGCTCCACTCGCCCGTAGTCTGCAGCCAGACCCTTCTCCTCGCGCGTGCTTCATAATCCAGTCCAGTTGGTGGCGGTAAATGCCGCCATAAAAAGTCATTAGAAGAAGAAAAGAAAGTTATTCCTACATGTGCTCTATTAGTAGAAGCTGAAGAAACTCCACTTAAAATGAGATATGATCAATTGTCTTTAACATACTGGGTGAGACTTAAAGGGAGCATAAATAACCCCGCCATATCAGTTCTAAATGAATGTTGGGAATACCTATCAAAGGGGTCTGGTTTTGGATGGCATGTTAAAAATACAGCAGAAAAATATGGAATTCGACATTTTAATTTTAGTCCTGCACTTGTGATGAGTCCAGTTCCTCCATGGATGCTACCATCCATTGATATAGAATTGTTGAATGAAAAAGCAGATCAGCCTAATGTAAAAAGCCTTGTAGAATGCAGCCAAAGACATCTTATATCTAAATATTATGGTTTTGTTAAAATATTTACAGATGGGTCAAAAGATCTGAAAAATGGTCATTGTGGAATTGGGATATATATTCCTATGTTTAATAAAAAATATGGCTATAGATTGAACAATTTTTTATCAATTTATTCTATAGAATTAGTTGGAATAATAACTGCTTTGAGATGGATTGAAGAGATCAAACCTATTCGATCTGTCATTTGTACTGATTCCTTAGCAGTATTGATCAGTTTAGAAACTGCAAATTCAATTAGAGAGGATTTGATATTAGAGGCAAGACATATTTTACTGAGTATAAAGAACCTTGGAATTTTAGTTCAGTTTTGTTGGGTTCCAGCACATGTTGGGTTAAAAGGAAATGACATGGCTGACAAAATTGCGAAGAAAATGTTAGATAAAGAACATATAGGAATAAATATTTCAATTGGGAAAGGTGAAGCCAAAGCTAAAATAAAATCAGAAATGCTTCTGAAATGGCAAAATGAATGGAAGGTAGAATACAATGCAAGGCATTACCATACAATTCAGGAAAATGTGTGGAAGAAAAGAATAACATTAGGTCTTAACAGAAGGGAAGAAGTGGTTTATAGTAGACTAAGATTGGGTCATACAGGTCTTAATGGCACACTCAGGATAATAGGGAAGAATAACGGTCTATGTACTGAATGTCAAGTTATGGAAAATGTAGATCATGTTTTGTTTAATTGCAGGAAGTACACAGAATATAGACAACAATGGAAAGAGAGAGAGGCTGAAAGTGGCATAGAAAACACCCTTAAGGAAGAAGGAATGAAGAGTGATAAGATCAAATCCCTATTTATCTTTTTGAGTGAGTCAGGTTTAAATAAGAGGATCTAGGATCCCTAATTGGTTTTTTTTTTTTTTTTTTTTTTTTTTTGATAGTCTGATTATAGTCTGTTAAGTCCCTTTGCACACTCCTGTACAGTAGGTGGCGGTATGCACCAATGAGATGTGATTCGCCAATAAAGTAAAGAAGAAGAAGAAGAAGAAAAGAAAGTTATATAGTGATAGTCCGACCGCGTCTTTATCTTCTGCGTGATTTATGGAGTGTAGTCTTGTATCGTTGATAATGAGAGATAAGATGGATGTGCTGTGCTGTAAATCAGTAGGAACTGATCTGTCCATGCTGGATATTGATGATTTCATCACAGAAATCTCTCAGCTGAAGAAAGAGGTGGCGTTACTGGAGGCAAAGCTGAGGCCAAGAGGAGATTTAGGACTGAAACGAGAGGTTTGTACAGCTTAAACATACTTTACATGAATCACTCTGTCTGTTTGACGACTTCAAATCCTTTATAATCTTACACTGAGTGTATGTGTTGTGTTGTCAGGATGTGCATTGTTGTGAATCTTCATGGTGTGTGTCTGATGGATGTCTGGATTCAGTGTGGATGAGCAGAGATCAGAGCCGCACACCACAGCCACTGCTGGACTCACAGGACACCAAGCTCAGTCTGACTTTACTCGGTTATACTGAGTCAAAGCCCACAGACACTCAGGACACTACAGTGTGTGACAGTAAACAGAGCTTACAGGAGGATCAAACCTCCACAGAGTCTCTGGATTCTGTCTGTAATTCTGGAGAACCGCAGCAGATCCAGAAGATGTGTTCAGTTAAACTCATTGATTGCAGGAACCTCATGATGAAGTTTAAAACTGAACCCACAGTAGAGGAAGATCACACTGAGGAAGATGATGGTGTTATTACGTCTTATAATAATAATAGGTATGTCTTCTCAATTATTGTTGTATTTTGGCCATTTTTAACTGTCATGTGAGCACCTGTTTAGATTTCAGTCTAAACTATTAGGATATCTTGTTGAACAACAGAGAGTTAGAAGTATCACTATATAACACGTTGAAATAAATCTTGACGTGACATGAGGATAAACACTATATAATGCAACAAGGATTGTGAAGATCTCTGTACAAATAAAACATATTGGTTTGTTTGACTCCTTCTACAACCGGGGTCTTCAACTACTCCTCTTCGAGGGCCAGATTTTAAAATCTTATATGATGCGGGCCAAACTTTTACCCATATTTTTCTTTTTTATATTTTTTACTTTGACGTATTTTATATATACAAAATGTAAAAAAACAACATAAGTTATTTTTATTATAACTAGTGCTGGGCATAGATTAATCTAGATTAATCTCATACAAAATAAAAGTATTTTTACATAACATATGAGTTTGTGCTGTGTGTAATAATTATGTATATATAAATACACACACACACACATTCATGTATGTATTTAAGAAACATTAACATGTGTGTATATATTTTTTTATATTTTTATATATTCTAAATGATATATAAATAAAACATTTCTTAAATGTGTGTATATATTTATGTGTGTGTGGTTAAATATACATAATATTTACACACAACACAAACTCATATATTTAGCAAAAAATTACTTTTATTTTGTATGAGATTAATCTAGATTAATCTATGCCCAGACTTAATTATAGTTGTTTTTTGTTTCTTTTTGTTATAGGTCATAAATAAAAATTGCCTGACTACGTCCGACTTTGTACTTCCGCTAAATTTCATTACGGAGCATAGCAAATTAGCAGAGGATGGTATTACCAGGCTAAAATAAAAAACATCTTTTTAAAAAAAGATGCACACTTCTTGTATCTAGTATTTTGCCTTAAAAAACTCATTTTCTTTTTTACTATTTTAAAAAAATTGCAGTTTAATATTTCAAGTAGGGCTGTCACGGTTATTAAATTTGTCTGACGGTTAATTGACTAAGAAATTGTGAAGATAAATTGCCTGTTTTAGGGCTTTGACAATTATGACAGTTAATTGTCTGTTTTATTGCTTTGACTTTTAATTCTCATTACATTTTTTTTCTTTGTTTATTAAATAATTTTCACACATTGTTGTGATTATTTAAAATAAATATTTTGCAAGGTTTACCTGGCAGTAAATATTAATACATATAACACACATTTAAAAGTAATCTGATACTGTCTCGTTTTTCCTATTTAAACCGCCTTTCAATTGTCCATACATCCAGACACAACGGTCGTAGTTCACCCTCTAGTGGCACTTAATTAAATTTCAGTTTAATTGTAGATCCGTGTCAAAGCATGAGCATTTAATCTATGTACTGTATGTATTTATACTTATTAATTTATCAAATTAAAAACAAATAAAGGAAACCAGCTTATCCAGCAGTTTTTTTTTCAGCCCAGTATTCAATAATGTATGAAAGAAAACCAAATTATATTCGTCCACTTGTTCTGCTTATAAAACCTCATCTGGAAAATCTCAAAGTAGATTTAAACATCTTGGAACCCACTTTTGCTAGATTTCTCCATGGGATATCAAAAACCTTTCATTTTTTTGGATTTATCAAAGAATAAAAAATCGGAAACACATCCAAATGATTATCAGCAACTTTTTTAAATAAGACCTATTTATCCCCTGCTTAGTACAATATACACAGATGGATCCAAATCTGGTAACCAGGTAACGGCAGACTTTGCAATGAATTAATTTCATCAAGGAATACGTATTCCAGATCAAAGTTCAATATTTACAGCAGAAGCAAATGCTTTATTGACATAAATTTTTTTTTAAACGTCTTCACAGAAGAAATTCTTAATAATGACTGACTTAAAATCATGCCTGGATTCACTGGAAAGTATGAAAATTGATCTTCCAGCAATAGTCAAGATCTTTAAATTGTCAACTATCCTTAGAATGAGTAAAATGTCTTATAACTTTTACAGATTTAAAACAAACAATAAATGAATATGTTAGAAATAAATGGCAATCAGAATGGGATCAATAAAGAAAAGAAAGAAAATGGAATAAAATTAATTTTTATTGCCCATCCTCCCAAGATACCTGGGATTAGTGTAACAAGTACCCAAGGCACATAGTTTTACCATTTTGGTAGCATAAACACAATAAATTGATGTAAACTTCGGACCTTACAATGCTTTTCTATGGCGCTGAAACCTGCAATTGTCAGAGCTCCGGTCCTAGTGCAACTGATACTCAACTGCCATTGGCTCTTCTGCGTTCAATGAGCGGGGCTTAGCAATAGGTCAGTTCTTTATCCTTCATTGTGTAAATAAGAGTGTTTGATGTTTCTTTCAGGTGTAAATAGTGAATCATGTTTGGATGAAGAAATGACGTCCTCAACATCAAAAGAGTGTCAGACAGCACAAACTATTTCCTGCATCACCTTTGGAAAGACATTCAGGTCACAGAGACATTTAGAGAGACATGGGAGAAAACACACAGAACAGAAACTCTTCACCCGCACCAGGTCTGAGATCAGCTTTACTTCAGAAGAGCACATAGAGAAGAAGAAGAAGAAGCAGCAGCAGCAGCAGTTTCAACGTGAGCAGTGTGGGAGGACTTCCTCAAATCTAGATGTTCACATGAGGACACACAGTGGTGAAAAGCCTTTCTACTGCACTGAATGTGGAAAATACTTCAGCACCAAATACAGTCTTGATGGTCATAAGAGAATTCACACAGGAGAAAAACCATTCGAGTGTCCTCACTGCGAGAAGAAATTTAGTCGTAAACGTGTCCTGAAGAACCATGTGCTTTTACACACCAATGAGAGACCCCGTTACCTTAGGGATTCAGATTCAAAAAAATCACACCAGAATATTCACTCTAAAGAGAAACTCTTTAAATGTTTACACTGTGAAAACGTTTCCGTACAAAAACGGAGCAGAAAATCCATGAGAGAGTCCATACTGGAGAGAAACCTTATCACTGTAGCTTTTGTGGAAAGAGTTTTAGGCAACTGTCAAACCTTCTAATCCACCAGAGAATTCATACAGGTGAAAAACCTTACAAATGCTCTCAGTGTGACAAGACGTTTGCTCAGTCAACTCAATTAAAAACCCACCAAAGAGTTCATACTGGAGAGAAACCTTTTCACTGTACTGTCTGTGGAAAGAGCTTTAATCAATTGGCAAACTTTACATTGCACCAGAGAACTCATACAGGTGAAAAACCTTTCAAATGCTCTCAGTGTGTCAAGACGTTTGCTCATTCAGGTCACTTAAAAATCCATCAGAGAATTCATACTGGAGAGAAACCTTACCAATGTACTGTCTGTGGAAAGAGTTTTAGTCAACAGGCAAACTTTGTAAGGCATCAGACAACTCATACAGATGAAAAACCTTTCAAATGCTCTCAGTGTGACAAGAGGTTTGCTCATTCAGGTCACTTAAAATCCCATCAGAGAGTTCATACGAGAAAGTAACCTTATGTCCGCTTTATCCGTGGAGAGAGATTCTCTTATCCTGGAAATCTTCAGAGACATCAGAAAAAAAACACCCAAGTAGCCAAAATGCGTAAATGTTACTTAATGTCAATGTTACGTGATGACCAAACTTACGTCGCCACATTGAGTTACCAGAAAAGTAAAATATTCTGGATTTGTAACTTTATCCAAGCAAACACGGAACGTTCGCCTAAAGTTATCTTTTTGATTATCCTTTTGGCAACCAAATAGTAATATTCTGGGAATGTTTTTTTAAGGTTTTATTTTTGCAACCATAAAATAATTAAAGTGTTTTAATGAGTTATTTAAAAATTATACAGAACTTTCTCTAATTGTTATTTTTTTTGGTATTTTTTTTAGAACCATAAAATAAAGCACTTGTTGCAGGGTGGTTATTTTTAAAATAAACTAACAATAACTTATACAGAACATTCTCTAATGGTTGTTTTTTGGTAATTTTTGGAACCATAAAATAAAGTTCTGATAATTGCAGGGTGTTTTTTTTATGAAGTTCTTAAAGGGATAGTTCGGCCAAAAATTATATTAAACCCATGATTTACTCACCCCCAAGCTGTCAGAGTTGCATTTGTCCATCGTTTTTCAGACAAACACATTTTCGGATATTTTATAAAATGTTTTCGATCTTTCAGTTGATTAAATGTAATGTTACGGGGTCCACCCATAGTCCACGACCTTCAAGTCCAAAAAAAGTGCGTCCATCCATCACAAATTAAATCCAAACGGCTCCAGGATGATAAACAAAGGTCTTCTGAGGGTAATCCGTGCGGTGTTGTTGTAGAAATATCCATATTTAAAACTTTATTAACGAAAATAAATACCTTCCGGTAGCGCCGCCATGTTAGTCGCGTCCGCATTCAGGATGAGAGCTTACGCAGCCTACGGAGGCTACTCTGCTGCTCTGTGCCCCCACCCTCCGAATTTGTCATACGTCACTAAGATAAGTGCGTACACTACGCTAATACTCTCTCCTGAATGCGGACGCGACTAACATGGCGGCGCTACTGGAAGGTATTTATTTTCGTTAATAAAGTTTTAAATATGGATATTTCCAGTGGTGTAGTCTACGTGATACGCAGGTATACGCCGTATACCCACTAGAAATTGTCAAGGATTTCCGTATACCCACTAAAAATAGCGCGAGGATGCGTAACAGGATGGTTTTGTGACATTTTTAAAGTTTAGTCATAATATAGATGTGAAGCATTGACCATTAGCATGCTACACTTGCTACTTTAGCGGGTTGAAATACATATTAGGCTATATACTTCATGCCAAATTGCGCGATCCGATCGGCGTATGAATTTCTATGAAATCAGATTACTATAGTGACGCGAAAGTAACTGGGGAGCAGACTGGCGAGTGACAGCAAAGTACCGCGAGAGAGACTCCAGTTATCACATGGAGAAATCTGCTTTGACTCGCTCTCGCGGTACTTTGACATCACCAAGAGGTCTGCTTAGCGCCAAATGAAGTCGAACCTACAGTGTAGCTGCTCACGCGACACTGTAAACAAACAGTCCAGAGAAGTGAACGAGTGCTGCAACATAAAATCCATAGAGTTTACAACGCACATGTGAGTAAACAACATTTAAATCATCAGTCCAGTTTATTACTTTATCTAGAGGTAAGGCTCCAAATGCAATAAAATAAGCCCGTGATAATAGGTTTTTAGCTGCCTTCAGTTCCTCTGCATGTTTGCTTGTGCTTCACAGTGTTAAACTTCCCTTCTCTTTGTTCATATATCTACGTTCAAGATGTATATGATCTTAATCTTCTGTTTGGTTTGGGTGTCTAATATTAGGCTACATGATGGTCTTGTAATAATAATTATGTATAAGCCTATTTTCATTTTTAGACAATGCTTATATTATATGCAAAAATAAGCTATTATATCAATGACTATGCAAATTAGAGTTAATTCATGGTCCTCTTAAATGTGTATTAATTAAAAACATTTACACCATTAAATTACACATGGTAATGTTATCAATAGTTGTCATATAATAGCTATTGAAAGAATTTAATATTTTTTTTCCTTTAATGCATGTATTAGCCACAGATTGAAGATTTATTTAATTTTAATTAACAGTTAAATAACTTTTGTCCCTGAGTTAGATGTTGATTAACACTAAACCAGTCTAAAAATCAGTCCAGTTTCCCCAGCTGTAAACCCATTGGCTGTTTAAGTCTTTTTTTCTTATAATAAACTGACATGTTGATAACACGTTCAGTTTATGTGTTATGAGTACACTTTCAGAATGCTCTTAGTTACATGAATATCTATACTGTATGCATCTGTGAGTGTGGTGGTGCTTATGAGGTGTCGCGCTAGGACGAGTAAGCATAAGGGTGAGAGGGAAAAATCACAGTATACTCACTACAAAAATCTAGACTACACCACTGGATATTTCTACAACAACACCGGGCGGATTACCCTCAGAAGACCTTTGTTTATCATCCTGGAACCGTTTGGATTTAATTTGTGAAGGATGGACGCACTTTTTTGGACTTGAAGGTTGTGGACTATGGGTGGACCCCGTAACATTACATTTAATCAACTGAAAGTTGATTAAAACATTTGATTAAAACTAAAACATTTTATAAAATATCCGAAAATGTGTTTGTCTGAAAAACGATGGATATATGCAACTCGGACAGCTTGGGGGTGAGTAAATCATGGGTTTAATATAATTTTTGGCCGAACTATCCCTTTAACGTAGGTTGGGGAGGAGCCTAAACATTCAGTCCTTTTAATCATCCTGAGAGCCTATTTAAGTGAGTCAGTCTTCACGCCTACCAGTGACGATTCAACCGGCATTGGGCCCTGCCCTTTTCCGGAACAATGTCCTGCCAAGTTCAAGACGAACTTCTTCTCTTCACCTCCGATGAAGATTTTTCCTCCGATGCAGATTTGTCTTTGGTCGACCCATCTCCAGGACCCTCCAAGCCTAATGTCGAGGACGCCCTTCTCAACATCCTCCTGCGATTTCACCTAAACGCCGCTGTTTAAATCCCTCCTCTTCACCTCCGACGAGATGTCCTTGAACCTCTCCTTCTGTGACTCCACCCGGACCATCTTCAGCCCTTGCAATAACAAAATGGACTGTAAACTGGTTGCTGTACGCCACACAACCGCCAACATCGAATTCTCTAGAAGGATGTCAAAAGCCCAACTTTACAAGCTTTACCTCAGTGCTCAAACCGGCCAGAGCCCAGTAGATGCTCCCCTGACATATTCCAAAAAAGCTCCCGGCCCCCCTCGTAAGAATCCGCAGCACTTTCCGGCAAACCCAAGGCCTTCGCCAGCCTCATGCACCTCGAGGGCTTCCCCTCCGAGCCTGCAGCACTTGCCCCAGTTCAACCCCTATTAGGCCGTTCCCTTAGCAATGGCCGCTCACGCCGTCGCCATGGACCCTCCACCCATCTCCAACTCACTTCGCTCTCCAATCCTTTCAAGTACGGATGTGGACCTGGCCTTTCTCCTTTTCCAAAAAAAGACAGCCATCTTCGCGCTTTCTCCGTGGTCCTAAAAGATTCGCCTTCCAGCTCGAACCCTATCCTCTCCTTTGCCGAATTTGTCATAGCCTTTAATAAATATAGAACTTAATGAATACCTTTCCATAATTTCAGATTACTGATTGTCATTTGGCAGCAGTCATTTTTACTAGGGATGCACCGATCCGATATTCTGGTTCGGTATCGGGGCCGATCCGGCCTTTTTTGCTGGATCGGATATCGGACTAACAGGACCGATCCAATTCCGATACTGCACGTTACCCATGGTTGTCACTGACAAGTGATTAAAACGCCAAAGTATTATAAAAGCACAATAAACATTTTTATGCACTACAATCAAAGTAATCTTACACTCAATAGCTTCATGTGAAGGAACAAACGCACATTTAAGATATTAATGTTTACAGAAACACTGTAACTTACTTGCAAACTGAGTTAATCCACTGGTGAAGCGGACGGATAAAAACGCGTCATTCAACACACGCAGACACACAAGATAACTGTAACGTTAGGCTTTATTAAAGATCTGATTTTATAAAGTCTCAGGAAGCTGTTGGATGGATGCAATTCAGTATGTGCTGAGTTAATGCACAGGTGAAGCGGACGGATGAAACGCGTCATTCAACACACGAACACACTCAATAACTGTAGGCTGTTTTAAAGATCTGATTTTATAAAGTCTCCGCAAACTGTTGGATGGATGCAATTCAGGATGTGCTGAGCACACGATGAATCTAATCTCTTTGTGTTTTAATAGTTATGAACGTAACTTTCCATTGCGAAGCGAGGTTTCCCATGTGAGGATGCTTCTAGAGCATCAATGCTGCACCCAAGAAGCGCAGTATGATTTAGACGCACTCACTATGATTTAGGCGCATCAATTCTGCACCCAAAATGTGCATAAAAGGTCCGGTTAAGTGCATAATTTCCCAAAATAACCATCTGCACACTAAAGCTTTTTTACTGTGACTTTTTTAAATTTTCAAGAAAAATACAGTAGTATCGGATCGGCAGGTATCGGAATCGGCCGATACTCAGAATTCGGGTATCGGATCGGAGATGGATTAAGTGGTATCGGTGCATCCCTAATTTTTACACTAACCACAAGTTATTTTCTGCCAAATGCGCCATGACTGGAACCACACACTGGAACCAGTGCTCTTACTGGGGAGCACTGGTCTTCGAACTGTACAGTAGAGTTTTTCTCGGCTGCCGCAACATTTCATGTGCCATCTGTAGATCTCTCGATCACCAGTCTAACTCTTGTCCATCATTTCAAAATTCCACAAGCCCCCAGTTACCCCCTCACTTTGCCAAATCCACTTCATACGTGCCACAGTCCAGATTCGATCACCCAGGACCTGCAAATATTCCGAGCAGCTCCTCTGCATCCACCAGCCGCCAGGTCTGCAACTACATTAATGATTTTCACTGTTCCAGGCAAAAATGCCGCTATTTGCATGTGTGTAATTTTTGGGGCGGTGTGCACTCCCGCCCTGTTTGCCCAGTTTTCAAATCCTCTGCAAAAA
The DNA here is from genome assembly GCF_030506205.2 of Paramisgurnus dabryanus. Classification (NCBI taxonomy): domain Eukaryota; kingdom Metazoa; phylum Chordata; class Actinopteri; order Cypriniformes; family Cobitidae; genus Paramisgurnus; species Paramisgurnus dabryanus. The sequence continues at coordinate 8,099,283 of NC_133339.1, forward strand.
TCAATAAAGGTCTTAAAAGAAATATCTATCTTCTCCCATCAATGTCTTTGCTCTTGCACATAAACTACAATGTCATCCAAACAAACAATTCTCTAATTTCCTTCTTACAGGTTCACAGCAAGGTTCCGATCCCGGTCTCGAAAGCATATCCGACACAACCTTTAGCTGTAATAATTTGCAATCTGCCCGGTCAGACCCAGACTCCGTAGACTCCCTCCTGCAAAAAGAAGTTGATGCTAAATTTATGATTGGCCCTATCAATTCATTCCACACCTATCACAATAACCCCATCAGCATAGCAACAAGAAAATTCTCCAGTAAAAGGCGCATCAGTATCGACCTTTCAGCCCCTCCTGAATGCTTTGTCCTTAGCATGAACAGCTTAATTCCCCTATCTGAATTCTCAATTCATTACCATGATGTAGACCATGTGATCAGTTCAATTAAATCCGCCGGCCACGGCGCCTGGTTAGCAAAAATTGACATCATGTCAGCCTTCAAGGACATGCCAGTAAACCCTGATTTTTGCCATCTCTTTGGCGTACTCTGGCGAGATAAATATTACTTTGCCGTTTGCTTGACTTTTGTATGCAAAAGCAGCCCCAAAATATTTGACACCCTATCGGAAGTATTGTGTTCGATCCTAGCGAACAATTATAACATCCCTTATCTCATTCACCTACTAGACGATTTTCTTCTAGTCTCCCCAAAATCCACTCCCCCAGCTGCTTACATTTCCATCGCTCTCAAATTTAGGGGTCCCAGTCGCCTCCGAGAAAAACGAAGGCCCGGCACCTCACTGGAAATTCTCGGAATTTCTCTGGACTAAGTTACATGTCAGGCTTCCCTGCCTTAAAGGTATAGCGGAAGATTTTCGTTTTCTGGGTGGATCACCTCTATTATTGGTCATCCCAGATGTCAATCATTCTGATTATATGTTGACGTATAACCGTCGTACGTGCTCGCCTCTAGGTTCGCTTTCTGCACATGCGCACTTTCACGTGTATGTGTGTTGTGCTACGGTTTCAACCATTCATTGAAGGTTGCGTTCTCACTGTATTTTTTTCAAAATGTCTGAGGGTCACAAGAGAAAAAGTGTCTATGAATTGTATGACAAGAAGAGAAAGGACTATAAAGAAAGAAACAAGACCAGAGTGTTTATGGGAGACTATTTCACAAGCTGGCGGCTGGCGTGAGCTAAAAGGACAGGTTGGGCTTCCCACGCGAAGTTTCTACTGGAAAGGTACATTTTGTCATGCTATTTGGAAAAATCCATTTAATATCACTGCTAGTAAAAGTTGATGTAAGCTATGAGTAGCGATGCTAGCCCTGGCACGAGTCACAAACCGCACAGACACGGTAAACATGCCGACAGCAACTTGTAAACAGAGCGAAGAGAAGAACTGAGTTCCTGCATGCTCTCTGTCTCGTGCACGCGTTTAACAGGCGTTCCCTCTCCGGAGGAGGGAGAGGGTTGCGTGTGCATTTTTTTTTTTTAATTTTGTGGGGCGGTTCTTTTAAATAATTGGGGAAATTCTTCTGCTATACCTTTAAGACAAGATCGACTGAATCGTAAACATAATTCAAAATCTCACTCTTTTCCAAATTTCCAAACGCAACCTCCTTTCTTTACTCTGTTACCTCAACTTCGCTATGAGAATTGTGCCTCAAGGCTGCCCCTTACTATTCCAGAGAGCCGTGTACATCTCAAAGAATTGATAAAAGTATGATTGTTAAATTTAAAGGCACCACTGTTGAAAACCTTGCTGTAAAGTACTAACATTTTTATATACAGTGATAAATTAGTGTGTGTGTGTTTGATGTGCAGCGCATCCTGTTGATGTGAGAGCTCCGTGAGAGCAAAGGTACTCCGTATTCTTTCAAAAGGCTCTCCTGTAACACCAATCAGTCCTCGCAGCAAAGGGTGTAATTTTGATTTTTTTCATCAGTTGCATCACTTGTTATATATAAATAAAGCTCAAATGTTTGGTTGAAATTATTGCTAGGGACAATTCAGTGTTCCCCCGAATATTGGTAGGGACAATAGTCCCTAGTGTCCCTACCCAAAGCAACACCCTTGCTTGCAGCACTAAAAACAACCTCATGTCCATGGATCAAGCCCTGGCGCAGTGCTGGTGGTCTGACTGACTGATTTTAACACATTAATGATTAGTGAATGAATCGCATGCATGAACACTAACAGCCTACTTTAGTTTTAACATTAAATGAAGTTCTAAACAGGAGGACAGAACATTCAGTCCTTTCTCTGCTCTGTTCCAATGACAATTTTGATGAAATTCATCTCCTCCTTCACAGCTCTTTTTTCCTCTGTGCATTTCTGAACTTGGGGCTCGAATGACCTTCGGGTTTGAGCTCCTTTGAGGGTGGCAAGCCAAGTTTGTTTACTATTTAATGTTAAGACTGAATAAGCAGGCGAACTTGTGAATTTACATTTTATTTAGTGATTTCTCCACATACTAGTCTGGAGCTTGCATATCACACGTTGAGAACCACTGATCTATCGGATATTAAGACCTAAAACTTCACAGGCACATACTAGGGACATGTGAGACTAATATTACATCTTGAAAAAATTGCCATATTAGGTGACCTTTAAATCCAACATTTACCTCAGTGTTACACTGCACAAACTGTCCTCACTTTGTCGACTTCAGAGGACAATAAATTATAAAACTTTATCAAAATGTGAGTTTCAGTGACCCCAATACAATTGGCAAATGTCAATACGTTATTATTTACACACTATAAATCTAACATAACGTTTTAGTTGTGTTTGGGATGTGGAGATGTCGTAAAAATCACTTCGCATTACAGATGTATTGTGATTGTCAAAACATTGTTAGTAATTAACATTTGTGGAAAGTAATTGGTCTAAAGAAACTGGTAAAAATAAGAGTTTCCCTATTAGAATAATTAACTATTTTCAAAAAAGATTTTTGTGTTAATTGGCTTACCAACACGACATATAAGAAAACTTTCAAAGCCACACAGGTTATCGTTTTGGTGAAGGTCTGAGGATGATTTGAATGGAAAGTGTTTATATTTGAATAACATTACATTTTTTGACATGCACACAGTAACATGGGACAACATGTAGACTAGTACAACAGATTTTTTTGAAAATATGCTCATTTTCCAGCTCCCTTAGAGTTAAACAATAGATTTTTACCCTTTTGAAACCCATTCAGCTGATCTCCGGGTCTGGCGGTACGACTTTTAGCATAGCTTAGCATAATCCATTGAATCTGATTAGACCATTAGCATCGTGCTCAAAAATGACAAACGTTTTTATATTTTTCCTATTTAAAACTATACTCTTCTGCAGTTACATTGTGTACTAAGACCGGCATAAAATTAAAAGTTGCGCTTTTCTAGACCGATATGGCTAGGAACTATACTCTCATTCTGGCGTAATATTCAAGGACTTTGCTGCGCAATGATATTACGCAGTGCCCGAAAATAGTCCCCAGCTATTGAAACTTATCGAAGGGACTATTTTTGGAGGCTTAAAAATCATTGCCATGTTACGGCAGCAAAGTCTTTGATTATTGAGTAAAACTCACAAGTTTAACTCTGGGAGCTGAAAAAAAATGATGAACAGATACAGCTACACAAAACTGACAAGATGATATAGAGGAAGGGGAATATACAAACATGATGACAGGTGGGGGCAATGACAACTGAACACAGGTAAAAATGATAAAACTATGATAAAGAACACAATTATAACAATGAACATGACAAAGACTAAACTGTCACACACACATTTATTTCTAATCCTATACGTAATAAAACGCTGACAATGGCTCGATTACGGTTTCTTAAAAAAAAACATTGAGGAACGCTGTTGCGTTGTAAAATGTTTGCAGCATCAAAATACAGTTAGGTGTTTAGACAGAGTCAGTTACGTAAACCTCATGCTTAAATATATTAACAAAAATACATTTATAGAAAAATCAAGCTGTCATTTTACATGCTCTTGTGTCTGGTGTCCCCTAGCAGGGCTTTAGTTCGCCCGGCTCTATCATAGTGCACATAGTGTCCAAATCCTTTTGTGGCCTCTGTGGACAGATTGACACCCTACTGCTGTTGTGTTGCAAATCTTTCCTGGCTCCTCCTCCTCCATTCCTCCTCCTCCATGTTTTGGACCAAATCATTTCCTGGCATGAATACTGGTCTGTTCAGTTTGAAGACTCACTACAGCTGTGTGTAAATCTCTTTTACTATGGTTTTAGTGGAAACACTTCTCCTGAATGTCTCCAGCACAGGAGCTGTACTCACTGCTCTTCTGCTGCTTTTGGTTATTTACTTCTGCTTCAGGTCTCCAGAAGATGACCAAGAACCTCCAGGACCCAAACCACTGCCACTCGTGGGAAACCTGCACCTTCTGGACCTCAAACAACTTCATGTGAGCCTCTGTAATGTGAGTACGCTTTAAATTTTATAGATTTTCCAGATCTTTACCTAGTTTAATCCACAGTTACAGACCTAAGCGAATGTGTGCGTGTCTCAATGTTGTGTTCTTCCTTGAGGGTTTTTATTGAAACTAACTTGAAAATAGTTTTTTTTACATGCTTTCACTTAAGTCTTTGAGTTTTAACAATCGGAAGTGACATCCTTAGACCTCTGATTTAAAGTATAACATTGGGGGACCTTCCAGTCAATTAAAAAACAAGTCCATATAAATAATCCCTCTTAATCCCCAGTTGTAACTAACAAAATGATGCTTAATTTTGACAAAAAAATTATATTTAATTATATTGATCCAGATAAAAACTTTTGAACAAATGGGCCCTGGGTTGGGGGGCATGGATCAAGTTTGAAAGATTACAAAGAATTTTGCTACTTATTTGTCACAGGTACATGATTTTCAAACATTCCTAATGAATCACAAAGGCACATTTTGTACAGAAACAAAAATTAAACATTCATTAATACATGAAATAGCACACTTTAAATTTGGAGGTTTAAAGAATAGATGGATATATGTTAAAATTTAAACGGTTTTCCTTGCTCTTGTTTCAGTTATCCAAGAAATATGGGTCAGTGTTCAAAGTTCATCTTGGACCCAAAAAGATTGTGGTTTTGTCTGGATTCAAGACGGTTAAACAAGCACTGGTGAACCAGGCTGAAGAATTTGGGGAACGAGACATCATGCCCATATTCCAAGACATCAATAAAGGACATGGTAACACATCACTTTAACTGTCAGTTAAACACATTCTTTTTATTTATTTATATTAATTTGTTTGTCTTTTGTTGCATAACAACTGTATTATTCTATAAAATTAATGCCACAAATAAACAAGTCATTTATTAAAACTTAAATAAATAAACTATGCCGTTTCAGATGTAAATGTGATACCAATATGTCATTATTCCGATTGAATAGTATTTGAAATAAAAGTTAGTCAACACTTTTATTTTGGAGGTTTTTGCATGAAAGCAGGGGTGTTCAGATTGTTAGAAATGTAAGTGCCATGGAAAAGACTGAAAGCTCTTTAATATTTCGTTTGATGTCTGTGTATGCACAAATTTCTGTGAGCTGTGCACCCTGTGCCCCCTTAAAAAAATTGGTGCATGACGCCCCTGCATTTTAGTTTACCCAAAAATTAAAATTCTGTCATCATTTACTCACTCTCATGTTGTTACAAACCTGTATAAATTTCTTTGTTTTGATGAAGATATTTTGAGAAATGTTTGTAACCTAATCGTTCAAAATCGTAATATAATTTTTCCTAATATGAAAGTGAATGGGGCTCATGATCGGTTAGGTTACAAACATTCCTTAAAATATCTTCCTTCAACTGTGGGATCGTCAGGTTGCAACGGCAAGTGGTGTTGTGTCATCTGCATAGTAATGGTAGGAAAAGCCATTTTTCGAATGACAGAACTCAGGGATGTCATGTTGAAAAGAGCAGTGGTCCAAGCACTGAGCCTTGAGGTACCCCAGTATTGAGACATTGTGGTTCAGAGACATCACCTCCTCAGGATACCTTAAATGACCTACCTGACAGGTATGACTTCAAGACCTTTTCTACAATAGCAGCGCCAGAACAGAGGCACCCATAACCTTAAGGGTCAAAAGAAGGATGTGGTGAATGACAGTGTCAAAAGCTGCAGAGAGATTTAGTTAGTAGAGGCTTCCCTTGCTTGCCTTAGGGCTTCAATGACTGAAAGCAGTGCAGTCTCAGTTGAGTGACCACTCTTGAATCCAGACGGATTGCTGTCCAGGAGATTATTTTGTGTGAAGAAAAAGGAGAGCTGGTTAAAAAACTTCAAAACCCTGCGTCATCCCTACGGCACTCTATGAGTGTTTCGTTTCCAACACTCTGTATGTGGATAGACCAATCACAACAAACTGGGCCAGTTGACCAATAAGAGCAGAGTAGGCTTACAGAAAGGATGGGCTTAGACACACTGAATCATTGAACTGCTTTAAATGAACCTTTTCAGCATCCTGAGAAATGAGGTGATGTGTATTTTGAGAAAATAACTCCAAAAACAAACAAATTAACAACATTTTCCTGCAGGAATCCTCTTTGCAAATGGTGACAATTGGAAAACCATGAGAAGATTTGCTCTCTCAACTCTTCGAGACTTTGGAATGGGAAAGAAACTGAGCGAAGACAAAATTATTCAGGAGACCCGATATCTGCGGGAAGTTTTTGAGACTTACCAAGGTGTAAAAACTACAGCGTACAATTCATAATAACCTTTTTAAGTGCTGTTTGTATAACAAAACTTCTGTATCTCTTCCAGGAAAACCCTTTGATACAACACAGCCTTTAAATTATGCCGTTTCCAACATCATCTCAGCTATTGTTTATGGAAATCGGTTTGAATATGATGACCCACAGTTTAAAGAAATGGTTAACAAGGCAAACCAGAACGTCCTCAGGATCGGCTCTGCTGTCATACAGGTTTCCATTTTTAAATCTTCCTCTATGTGACACTTTTAGCCTTTATTGAAAATTCAGATACATTTGGTATTTATATGTGCGCTTCTTAGAAATACTGTATTTTCTTCCCTAATTGTATAATTTGCAATAATTTATTCATAAATCTCTGTATGTACCGATTATTTATTCGTATGTCTAGAGATGTAACAATTACCAGTTTAATGGTTAATCGTGATAAAAATGTCCGATGGTAAGTATTACTGCATCAATTTTTAATTACATATAACCGTGCCAGTGTCACGACTTGAAAACCTCTGTCCAGCATCAACCAATTTAACCAATAACGTGAGACAAACAACCCGCTAAAGTGTAGTTTGAGGAACATGCCTAGAAAAGATATACCTGTAGTTAAGGTAGCATGCTAAGAGACAAAGTTATTGGGAAACGCAGCCCTGATGTTTATGTCGTACTTTATTGACCTGCAGATCTACAACATGTTTCCAGTGATTGGGCCTTGGCTGAAGACCTGGAGACTGTTAATGGAAAGTGTGGAAAGCAACATTGCCGAAATGCAGGTCCTGGTGGATCGCTTACGGGAGACCTTTAACCCTCTCGACTGCAGAGGATTAGTTGATGCCTTCCTCATTCAAAAACAAAGCTTAGAGGTAGAATATCATTAATGTATTTATTTACTTATATTAACTTTAATTCTCAATCTAAATAATAATCAAGCATGATTTTTGTTCCTTTAACAGGAATCTGGGGAAAATGATTCGCAATTTAATGATCTGAACCTGCTCATGACTGTGGCCAACCTGTTTGTTGCCGGTACTGACACCACCGGCACAACGCTACGCTGGGGTTTACTGCTCATGGCCAAATATCCTTACATACAAGGTCATACTGTATTACATTCGTCTCTAATAAAATGTTCTAAAATGTCTCATTGATATGAAACGTTCTTTGTGTGATCTTCTGGGTTATAGATCGTGTTCATGAGGAAATTGACAGGGTGCTTGACGGACATGAACCGGTTACAGAGGACAGGAAGAATTTACCTTACACAGACGCTGTGATCCATGAAATCCAGAGACTGGCGAATATAGTGCCCTTGGATCTTCCACATAAAACCAGCTGTGATGTCAACTTCAATGGATATCTCATCAAGAAGGTTCGTCTTGCTCATATTGTATATTATTACACTTTACAGTGTATTGTTACAATGTATAGTATCTTCTCCTCTTAAAATATCCATCCCACCCCTCTCTCTCAGAATGGACAGAACAAAGCGCAAAGGTGGTGCTAAAATGCACCGTCCCCACACGCAGCTTTTAGATATGATTTCTTCTCTTCCTTAAACAGACCGGTGTACAACCATCATTCACGAACGTCTTTAAGTTTATAACAACAATAACAAAAACATTAAAATACCTTGCATACTTTAAAGCATGCAGCGTTTATTCGATTTCTTGATGAAGCATATTGTCCAGTGTTCCAAATGAGGGGGCGCTAGACCTCCTATTAGCATTGAGGGACCCCCTATAGAGCACAAAAATATAAATTAGGGGCATCCCCTGGTTTTTATTAAAATTAAAATAATACATGAATTTAAAATTCTTGGCTGTGCTACCACAAAGCGATGTGGTCCATTATTTGAAGAGTTTGGTTCCAAAACGCAATAAATCTATCAAGAAAGTGACAAGATGAAAACCTATTTTTTTCTGTTACAAACTTTCACATAGCATCTTGAGGTTATAATAACATTAAAAATTCAAATTGATTTTCAAATATGTCTATAAAAAATCGCCATATTTTTTTCTGCAAAATGCACGTTTTTTTCAAAATGCTATAAATCTATTGAATCAATATATAAATCTCCATTCATCTTTGCCATGTTGTATTCATTTAGTTGACTAGTGGTATACACTGATTAAAAAAAATAAACATTAAATGACATTAATCAAAACAATTACTTTGTCATATTAATAACACTGTCATGCTGCTGTCATTCTTGGGACGTCGTCACTGAACTTTTTTGACAGCAATCAGCTTTAAAATGTTTTGGTCCTGCTCGATTTTCATTGACTTCGCATAAAATAATGTAAAGTTTTTTATAAGGTCCTCTGAGATCAATGTGTTAACATGACAGAAGCTTGATGCTGTTGGGAGAATAAACAACAGCCGGCATTTTCCCTACGCCCGGGTGCCTAAAATTCTGTGTGTATTCAAAGTGCCGCTATTGTTGTTTACAATGCGTGGAATGGTGCGTTGTGATTGGTTAAGTGGATTTATTGCATTCTGCAGAGAAGGAGGACTGGCGTTTGCCGCGTTTTGGGGAAAACATGGGAGAAAAAATGACAGAATAACATGGCGGATATTAGATTTTGCGTAAAATAAAGAATTTACTTTTTATACTGACCAGATACAATATAAATTTTGGCGGTAACTTTAAAAAAAGGCGTTTATCACATTTTGGAACCAATCTCTTAATTTGTCCCACTAAACTCTCAAGTGCGCCTCACACTGTTTTTTGTCGGAATTGACAGATTGTTAGATTTAGAATTTGGTTAGAGGCTTTAAAAAAAATATTATCAAACAATTTTTCACACATCTGAGGGGTAAAAATGGTTAGGGTTTCAGTAAAAGGGACACAAGGCAGCATTTTTATGTTAATAAATCATCTTCGTAAGTTGGTATATGGTTAAATGACTCATTGCAGGATGAATGAAGACTCTCTCGCCCGCCCCTACCGCCTGTAGGAAGAATACCCCACTTCCAAGTTCGCTGTATCCGACCCGCCGTACTTCAGTCTCGCAAAGTCTCAGATATCACTAGAAGCAGGATCACTTTATGGCAAACAAGGCAGGCGAGCGAAACACGGCTAGCGATTGTTGCAAATGGCAGAGTCGGGGAAGCAGCAGCGAAAACCCTTGATGGAAGATTCCAAGAAAAGAAAAAGAGCTTCAGACCTAACCATACGTGACCATAGATGCCATTCTTCCCGGACGCGTCCTGGCCAGGATTTCGGGTGCGTCTTCCGGAAGTCATATTTGTCGATCGCATACGTCATAGAGGATTATTATTATTATTACAGAAAAGCAACCGTTACATTTTAAGGTAAGAATGAAAGTACGATTGCATGTCTTATGTTTTTAACTGAATGGCGTATTATATCAGACAGACAGACAGACAGACAGACAGACAGACAGACAGACAGACAGACAGACAGACAGGCAGATAATATTTAAATAATATTTGTCTAAAGTTATATTAGTAAGGTCTATAAGTTCATCTGGTCGAATGGCATTTTATCTTTGCTTGTCTATATATATATATATATATTTATTTATTTATAATTATATTATTCTCATGCCCACTCTCCCAAAAAACAAAACACGAAAGCAGTGGTTTGCCTCTTTCATTTCGGTCGTTCACGGGAAAAATACTATTATCCACAATAAAAAAAAAAAAATCAGTTGAAAAGGAAATATTACTTATCTAGAAATATTACTTATAGACATAAGTAGATTGGAAAACACCAGTTCCTCTGCGCAGATGGGTTGAGAGCTGATAAGCTTGGTTGTGAGGGGGGAGGGACAACAGTTCGTTTTTTTCGACAGTGTGTTTGAAAGCATTTAATTACTTCCAGACACTAGGGGGAGCTCGTAGAGAAATAATACTCAGACTTTCCTGGTGTCCCTTTAACTGTAGTTTGGGGTTTCTTTAAATAAAGTTGATCCAGGACCAACATAAAATGACGACCCTGTAATGACGGGGGGCTTGGGTTAGCTAGCGGACCACCATAATATTTGACATAATTCAAACACTGATCGTCACTTCAGCTTTCTTCTTCAATTAGATTTAGGTTTGTGTTGCTTCCGGAGGACCCTAAAAGATCGCGACACACACATTTCTTGGAAATAAATAATATCTCCCAGAAATCCTGTATAATTTAACCAATCAGAGGATGACTTTGAAATCTGCTCAAGTTTTTCCAGAAAAGTGCTCCCTATGCATCAGACATTCAGCCAGTGGTCCTTGAAGTCCACAACCTCTTCTATTAAGCACACTAATGTTATCTGTGTTTTCTTCTGAAATCTAGGGGACGTGTGTCCTGCCACTGCTGACGTCTGTTTTTCGAGATGAGAGCGAGTGGGAGACGCCCAACACTTTCAACCCTGAACACTTCCTCAATGAGAACGGTCAGCTGATCAAACGTGACGCCTTTATGCCCTTCTCTGCAGGTAATAAACTTACCAATTCTCATCCAATTCAATCTGACTTAAATGGGTTGGTGTTGTTTTAACAGTAGAGTTCTAGTGCAAATAGCGTAGTCATGTTATGTATGTCATTACAAATGCATTCCCTTCTTTTCTCTCAGGACGCAGGGCTTGTTTAGGAGAGAGTTTGGCCAGGATGGAGCTCTTTCTTTTCTTCACTTCTCTTCTTCAGTGTTTTCACTTCACTCCTCCACCTGGAGTCTCTGAAGATGAATTGGATCTCACTGCAGTTGGGGGTATCATCTTGAACCCCTCACCACACAAACTGTGTGCAGTCAGTAGGGCAGAAAAACACAACCATAATCCATAAGTCAAAAGTCATAATACCCAGCAAGCAACAACCGTCATTTCAGCTTCTGCAGGTCAGTGGTTCTCAAACTAGGGGGCGTGAGATGCCAGGCGCCAAAAATGTATCATAAATTTTGTGTAATTAAACCTTAAAAAATAAAGCTACTAACCAACAGCACTACATTGTGTAATTTAAAATGTTTTGTTTAATTCAAATTTAAAGATTGACATTGTTTTATGTCATCAATTTTCTTTGGAGGGGGGCACGGATAGATGCACCCTACCCGGGGAAAGGAGTGGGGGTTGAGGGGCATGCCGAAAAGTTGGAGAACCACTGGCCTAGCTTAATTGGGTGATTCTCATGAAATCCAGAAGGTGTCCAGCATCAGAATTATTAAAAAGCCCTTAAAGCCTTTTTTTTTTTGCACATATAAGATTAAGGTCTGTTTATTATCATTACCGCAACATGATATTACTTTAAATATATGCATTAACAAACTCATGTTTCGGTAATGAGAACTAAAAAGTTGTCTAGGTACTATGACAAACTAAATTTCAACTTTTATCTAAAGAAAAAAATAGGAACTGTTACCTGGTACATTAACTGTTAACATTAACGTTAACTATTACTGTTATCTTAAGTGAAATTTTTTTTTTAAATGTTAGTTCCTTGAGGGCTTAAACAATGATTGAAAATTGTTGCGGAGGATGAGAAAATTTTTCTTGGACACATTTATATTCCTTATTATTGTCTCTACATTTACCAATGATCACCAAATACCACATGTTTCTTTACTGTAAATGTTTATAGTATGACATGCATTGAAGCTTTTAATTTTTTAGATTTTTTAATTATAAATATTTCCATGTCAAAGAACACAAATCCAGTCATGGACACGTTGCGGTAATGAAAATGTTCCCCTTAAATGTGGAAAAAACAACAAAATTGGTTTGTATGATGTCATTTGAAATCTTGTGCAAAATAGTACATGAAGAGATGTTTGTAACTGTATGCTTCTTATTTTGATACTCTTACTTTGCATTTACTTTTATTATCAAAATGTTTCATGACACCTCATAAGTCTAATTTTGCGAGAATCACCCAATTATAGACCCAATATAGTCTAGCTATGAGTAACCCACTTTTAACCAAATTCAAGTTTATTTTGGCTAGATGTCGTTTTTGCCAAAATAGCTTGCAAGATTAAATAAACAAGGTGTTTGGTTTCATTTATTGATTTATTTCATTTTACTTATTTTTTGGCTATGGTTTATTAAATTATCTATTGTTTATACAATTTTAACTGACAGGCCAAATGTTTCCTTGTTTTATCTTAGATGACTGGTCTTTGTTTGAGCAGCTATTACGACATCTTTTAAATGCCGAATTGCTTGCTGGGTAACTATTGTAGTTTGTTTATGGTGCCAGGGTTGCCCCAGTTTAATGACATTTTATAAAATACATTAATTTATCATAAATTCTGTGTAATTAAACCTCAGAAGAATGGAGTACTAACCAACAGCACTACATAGTGTAATTTAATTTGTTTTGTTTAATTCAGATTTATAGTTTGAGATTATTTTATGTCATGAATTTTGGGGGGTAAAGCGAAATGTTTGAACCCCTGCTTTAATAAGAGCCTTCTGCCTCTTGCTGGTTAAGAGCCTGATGTTATTTATTTTAATCTTTAAAACAAATGATCAATTTATACTCACTGTTATGTTCAGTGATGTAAAGGCTTACAGACTTGATTCTGAACTCAGGTATTGATTTATGTTAAGTGCATCACCCATATTAAGTTCAAAGTGTATCCCTGGACCACAAAACCACTCATAAGGGTCAAATTGATATTAATAATAATAATAATAATAAAAACAAATAAGCTTTCCAGTTATGTATATGATTTGTTAGGATAGGACAATATTTGGCCAAGATGCAACTATTTGAAAATCTGAAATCTAAAGGGTGCAAAAATGTCAAAATATTAAGAAAATCACATTAATAGTTGTCCAAATGAAGTCTTTAGCAACACATAAATAATGATAAATCCATTTTGCTGTAAATATCTTCATGGAACATAATATTTACTTAAAGGTGCCAAAAGAATGCCTTGAAATATGTTAAATCGTTCTTTGATATCTACATACAGTTTCACATGTCCATTTACATCCCTAGGATTTACCTTTAGAATGAAATTGGTCTATTATTACCCTATTTAGAAGAGTCTTGAATAATAATGTTGAGCTCTGTTCTGATTGGCTGTTTCTCAGAGCAGCTCCTTCAGTAGCTCTGTGTGTGTGTAAACAGATCTTATGTTTGAGCCTGTAGCAGACGATAATACAGATTCTGAGGAACAAATAATTGTTTGATTGTTAATGGACGTTTCTGAGTGATACGTTTTTTTTTCAATATGAACCTGCAAAGCGTAACTGTAACGTCAATAGTAGAACTTTAGCATAAACGCTAGCATATAGCATTAACTAGCATATAGTGCTAACTCTGCAGTCACAACTTTGTTTGTTTTTAGCATTTTAACAACTTTGTAATTAATTTAATGTGTGATTTAATGTTGGGGCGCACATCTCGACTGTAACGTCACAGTTGGTGTTATGTTGAGATTGTTCTGTTTTCCTGTCTTTTGCGTGCACAAGGTTTACACAAAAATGTGGAAACAAACACGTTTAAGGCTCACAATATGTCATTATTACCATGTACAGAGGTCTTATTATTCATCCATGCCTAGGTAAATATAGTTTTATATTCTATGGCACCTTTAATATTCTTAATGTTTTTTGGCATAAATGAAAAATCGATCATTTTGACCCATTAAATTGTATTGTAAGCCATTGCTACAAATATACCCGTGCGACTTATGTCTGGTTTTGTTGTCCAAGGTCACATATGTGATTCTGGTCAAATGTTTGAAAATGTGTTTAATGTACAGTACCATCAATACCACACACTTGTACTATGGTCATTGTTGTTTCATGTTGCACTTCTTCAATAAACAGACTTTCACAAAAAACAAAATCATATTTCACTAAAACTACTGATATTTATTTTCATATGAAAAGTCAAAAACAGGTTTTAAATAAGAAAACTCTTCTCTTGGACAGTTTTTTGCTGGTCTTGAAATTTTGGACAGTTAACATGTAATAATGTACAATAATATAAACCAATGTCTCTTAGTAACGATGCTACAATAACGCTAAACTTCTATCATTTAACTTAAAATTTACTTAAGAGCAAACACGAACTTTTAGCTACTATAACGCCGAACTGTCATATACACTGAAAAAAATGATTCATTCAATTTACTTAATTTTTTTTTAAGGTAAGTGGTTGCAATCAATTTATTTAAGCTACATTTAAACAAAAACGATTAGTAAAATATAATAAAATAAAAAACTTTTGTTTAAATGTAGCTTAAATAAATTGATTGCAACCACTTACCTTAAAAAATTGAGTAAATTGAATGAATAATTTTTTCCAGTGTACCCATTTCAGATTTTCTGCAGGATTTGCTCACATGGCCCATCATTTCAAATTTCGAGGACTTCTGTTTTTACTCTTTGTAGTAGTGTTACGATTTTAAGTTATTTTGACAAATTTCAAAAGTGAGATTGGGAATTGCAACCAATGGCTCAGTCCACAGCTACGATAGAGCAGTTTGTCTGTTTAGGGCTACTGAAGAAACATGGCGACAACTTCCATGTAAGGGGACCCGGGGTGTATTTAGATAAAACAAAACATTTTAAGTTAATAAAAGCAATACAGTTCGTTATGTAAGGTCTTACTACAACACTGAATATATATAGATATGTATTTGTGAAATACTGGTGAGTGATAAAGTCGTCTGTGAATTTACCCTGTGAGAAACAGCTCTCAGAGAAAATACATCTACTTCATTACAGCCCGAAACAGAGGCGATGCAATTCGTAAGAATAAACACTTTTAGCTACGCCAGCTTGGCCACATCACTGCAAGAGCGCTACAAGGGGTTATAATGTGAATTGTCGTCTATAAAATTCAGACATTGTGCTGAAAGTTTTCGACATATGTTTCGTTGCTGGATTTTCAGACATTCTCCACCTTAATAATGTTCAGCTCTGTCTCGTGTGGAGACACTGGAAGACTGGTGGACTGGTTAGGTGGACTACAACTCTGGAAAGTCCCATTCGAACTGGTTGAGGGCATATCTACCGATTTATTATTCATGCCTGTGTATGAGTCTGTGTGCGACTGCGTATAGGGTGAATGGGAAAACGTTTGTGCATGGGTGAACGAGGGCACGCCGGTGGTTGGGCACTGCTGAAATCCGTTCATGGTGGCTGGGCTAAGCTGGTCCAGAGAGAACCCCTCAATGCCCTCGAGTCCCGAGTCGTGGATCTCGTTGTATCGTGTCTGTGCTTGACTGCACTGAGCGTAGATGCCCTGGCTGGGGGCGGCCTGGCTGAAGGGTTCAGCAGAGGCCAGGGAACAGGACGCTGGTAACGTTGAGGCAGACGGTGACTGCAGTACGTTGCAGGGTTCTAGTCTGGTCGCCACTTCTTGAAGGGTGCTGAGGATCTGCTTCTGGACCTGAGTCTGCTGGGCTTGCTCTCTTTCCAACCGGCCTTGTTGTTCTGCCATCATCCTCAGCGCTACGCCCAGATTTCTCAGTTCGGAGCTCAAGGACTGAATCTGCTCTTGCAGGCCGCTCACAGCTCCAGGGTCAAGGATGTTCCTCTGGGGAGGAGGGGAAGATTGGCTGGTCACGTTTTGGACTCGTGCAGAAGGACCTGCGTTTTGGGATGTATTCCCAGCTGCGGCCGGGTCCGGGGGGCGGATGGCTATGCGAGGAGGATGTTGAAGGGTGCGAATGGGAGTGCCTGTCCTTTGCATCCATCTCTTGGGAGGAAAGGGTCCTTGGGAGCCCCTCTGAGGAATAAAGATTTAAATAAAGATCCCAATTTTTGTGATTTACTGCATAAAATCTTCCTACATAATGTAAAGAACAGTCAGTGCAAATATAATCTTGATATCTTTAATATTGTCTGAGTAAGAATATGTCAAAGATTAAAATCAATGTGAATGTTCAGACTTTGATGTTCAAAATCTCATCATTAGATTATGAGACTTTAGCCTAGATTTCACAGACAGGATCACATATTATGGTTACATATAGAGGATTTGATGTTATAAAAATCATAAATATATCTTGCTAAACATAGAAAAGTGATTTTGTTAAGAGCAGTAAGAGATGTTTTTCTCAATGCTGTTTGATTAACATTAAACAGGAGCAAAATTAGGTAACTTCCCCTTTAAGACCAAAGTCTGGATCCAATATACTGTAATGGTACGTTCACACCAAACACGTATAAAGCATTAAGAGCAAGTGATTTACATGTTAAGTATGCAAAGACGCGTTAGACATCCTGCGGTGCGATTCGTGCGAATTACGCGGTTCTTGCGAATTTAGTGTTTCGTGCAAATTGCGCAAGTTGAAAAAAAAGAACTTTGGCAGATATTTACGCCGCTTTAACCAATCAGGAGCTTGCTCCAATAGTGACGAGATTACGACGTGGCGAGCTGAGGCAGAAATACGAAACAACAATGGAGGACAAAATCATCATCGTTGCATGTGGACACCCGGAGCAGTACGACACATCTTCGTACTTTTATAGAAACGGGAATAAAAAGGATCTTGCTTGAAAGAAAGTGAGTGAGGAGGTCGGACAATCTGTTAAGTTGTTAAAAACGCGCTTTACTCAATTTGAGCTATATATGAAGAGTTTGGTTCCAAAACGCAATGAACCGATGTTACTCGGGCGAAGGAAAAATGCCGTTGCTTGTTCTCACACGACAGCATCAAGCTTTAACATTATTTTTCTTGAAGTCAACAAAAATAAAATTTTAAAAAAATTACAGCTGATCGTTGTCAAAAAAGTTCAGCGACGATGTCCCAAATAATTTTTCGAACCTTAAGATGCTATGTGAAAGTTTGTAACAAAAATAGTGATTTTCATCTTGTCACTTTCTTTGTATAGAAAACACATTTTTATACAAATTAGTCAAAAATAGATTTTTTGCGTTTTGGAACCAAACTCATATAAAGACACATAAAGACTATAGACTACAAGCTAGCTAAAGCCGGAAAATTGAGCATATTTGCGTCTGAATTTTACACGCGAATAAAGCGAGTTAACTCAAAATGTTCAAGGGACCAACTATGCTTGAATAGTGCAATTTATTCGCTTCATTCGCCTTTGATGTAAATGCAGTTACACATGCGTTTTCTTTTTCAGCCGTTCACTTTCTCTTAAGATCTTAATGGTTCACTCATTTATTTATTTATTTAGATGGGACAATGCACATTAATGAACTTACAATAAAAATTGACGTAAATACGCCAGATTTAGCACAATGCTAATTTCCATCCATAGTGGTTGGGTTTATGAGGATATTTGCAAAGACGGAAATGTTGATGCATATGTGTATTTAAGGCCAATAAAGCGGCAAAAATGCTCACAAGCTCAAGGAGCAGCAGATGCGTGGTTTGCATGCCCCCTCACACAGAAACAGCATGTGCTTATAGCTCTGTTGTTTGTGTTTCAACTGCTTAAAATCACTTGTTTTAAAACTGCTGTGCTTAAATACATGTACAAACTTTTGTACCATGTTCACAGCAACCCTGATAGAGATAATATTCCAAAATCCCTTATCGGTGGAAAAATTTCTATCGGTTTATCATAGTGATGCACTGATGTATCAGCCGCCGATATTTATCGGCCGATTTTTGATGAATTTGAAACCATCGGCATATCGGCAATAGCACAAGAAAGGCAGATACCGATTGTTTATTAATTAAATGCATAAAGAAATCCATTATATGTAAAAAAAAAAAAAAATGAGTTAATGTTGTTAATAAAATAAATGCTGAATAGCAAAAACCACCTTTGAAGGTTGTCATGCTGTCTTATTATATTTGTTTTAGCTTAATTTGTGCCTCTCTTATTATGTTGGTCAGTTGAATGTTAATTAGATCAAATCCATGTTCAGTAAAAATAATTTGATGCAGAAATAAACTAGCTTATAGACCAACTGTATAGTATTGTATACAAGTGTTTAATATCGGTATCGGCATCGGCCAGAAGTTGTCTGTTTAAATCGGTATCGGCCCAAAAAAATCCTATCGGTGCATCCCTAGTTAATCATACCTAACGGTTTATCTCCACACCTTATAAATAGTACATGATTTTTTTATGATACTTTCAAACTTACCAAGTTTGGAGCTCTGGTAAGGTCATATGAAGCTGTCTGGGGTAACCCAACTTTTCTCCCATCAGGACCAGTGAAACAGGACTGATCTCGTCTTACTGACAGCGGCATCTGCTGGCCGGTCTGTGGTCCACCTTCCCTTACCTTTACAGAACACATGAAAATTTACTATGATACACAAAACTACAACAAAACAAGAAAAACTGTTATAGGATGAATCTCACTAAAACATTTTACCCCAAAAGTTTTGCCTAAAGTAAATGAGGTCTGTTGTTCATGTGTGTATAATATTTTTACAACTTTAGAATTTGTTAAAGGTGCCAAAGAATGCATTGAATGTTAAATCTGTTCTCTGATATCCACATAGAAGGTCTGTGGCTTTATTAAGTGCAAAAATGATGGTTTTACATGTTCATTTATGACCGTAGGATTTGCATTTAGAATGAAATGGTCTATTATTACCTTATTTAAGAGGGTCATGAATAATAATGTTGAACTCTGCTCTGATTGGCTGCTTCACATTATTATTCATCTATGCCTTGATACAGTTTTACATTCTACCTTATCACAAATTATTGCTATAAAAAAGTTAAATATACTACTACTAAATAAATAATACGGCATTTGGTATTTTTGTGTTACAGTAATAAGAATTGGATGGAAATATAATTTATGCAGTGTCAAAATGCCTAAAAGACAGCAAATTTTCTTTAAATTATACATAATTTATTTTGGGGTAAAAGATGATGCAGATGTGTTCTTGAAACAATCAAACACACCCTTGCTCGATGAAGCAAAGCTTTATCCAGCAGTCTCCTACGAGCCACCAGCACAGGATTGGCAGGCGATGGTGTGTGTCGTCGTCTTGCAAAATTAACGGCACTCATCGCCCCTGTGCCGCCGCCTGAACGTGGCACCTGGACGCCAGCGTGCTGTGTGCCCTGGGCCAAACTCGTTACGCTGACAATCCGAATATCCTCATCTTTATCCTTCTCCTGTGCTTCTCCTCTGCTTGCCGTCCCAGAAGACTGTCCCACCGAGGAAGACGTGGCCTGCTGAGAGGCTGCGACTCGTGAAGCTTCTCTGAGGAGGTTTCTCAGCTGCTGGTCGCTCCAGCCAACCTGTCGAGTCTCGCTGCTGCCCACCTCCCTGACTGACGTCGGCACCGCATGGCCGCTCCTCCCCGCTGCTCCGTCTTCCCTCCGAGCTCTCCCTTGAAATTCCTTTAGGAAGAGGTAGATGGCCTGCGCAGACACCTTAATGTTCTCCAGCTCCAGCACAGCCTTGATCTTGCGGAAGCTCAAGCCTGCTTCTCGCAGCTCCACAACTTTGCGCTTGGCAGCATCATCTAGTCTGCCCATGGTGGAGGATCGCAGTATTGACACTCAACAGTAGGCTGGATCAAACAGATCCTAAAAAAAATACAAAGACAGAAGTGATGTTATCTACACAATCACATTCAGAATGAAAACTGTATTCCAAGCAGTGTGCACTTGTATACTGCATACTTTAGTAAATGTATTACATTAGTATTAAATGTATCTACTTTGCATCTGAATTATACTACACTAAACGGAATATGGTTTAAAAATGAATTGGACTGTACTGCATGAATCTGGTCTGAATCTGAATTACACTGCACTGAATTAAATCGGTTTAAATCTGAATTGCACTACACTGAATTTTATCTGGTTTAAATCTGAATTGTCCTGCAATGGAGTAAATCAACTTTGCATTTGAATTGCACTACACTAAACCGAATATGGTTTGAATCTGAATTGTATTGTACTGCATGAATCTGGTCTGAATCTGAATTGCACTGCACTGAATTGAGTCTGGTTTGTTGTTGGTCCAAGATGATCTGCTAGTTTTGACCAACTTCCAACTGAAAAGTATCTCTATAATATTATTGAAGCATAGCCTACCTTCCAAGAAGGTAAACAAGCAATCGTGCTGTAAAACACAGCTAAAAACACAGTCCAAACTGGATTTTCCAGCAGGGAACAAATTCAAATTTATGCATCTACCCCAATGGTAGCGCATACAGGTTTAGTGCACTAAGAATACAATAGAAATAATTTCTTACCTACTGCGACATCACAGCGCTGTATTAAATATTCACACCGACGCTACGCGGTCACATTACGATGTTTACGCGCGCTTTTCTATCATTAAATATCACGAACAGAACAGTATACGCACAAAGATTCGTGTTTTTACTGCAAGAAGTCCATTGCGTGAGCACAGCCCCGCCCTCTCGCACTAGTCGCGGATGTATGACGTCAGATTTGGTTACTCGGAGGCGTGATATCATTAAGACGCGACGGTGCTCGAGCTCGTCGTTGAGTGTGAAGCGCGCTGTTCATTCATCATGTAAGTTTGATGTTTTGTGGGGCAAGTTTTGTGTTAGTGTTGATGATTTAATGCAAATATTGATATTAATCGAATGTATGGAGTGTTTAAGCGACAATTTTGATATTTAATGTTTTATATTTTGCGTTTTAGTAACGGTGGCGTTCGTGTGTTAGCATTAGCCGCTTAGCGCTACATGAAATTAATGTTGCTGATATGAAAACACAATGCAGTCAAAACAATAAATTATGATTATTTAAATTATTATATCATACATATGTATTATTTATTACTTTTGACAATGTTGATGGTTTTATTGTTATATTCCCGATATTTTTTAACTGCGTTTATATGCAAAACATAATTTGTATTAATAACGTAATTAGTAAGTTAGTGATTTAGTACCACGTTATTGCCTTTATGATATCGTGCTTGTACCATGTTATCGTCGCAGAACCTTTTACGAAGTGGATATACGTGGTTTTAAAATGAGATTTTGTTGGCTGTTATAAAATGGCACATATATTAAATGAATAAACATGTGCATTTGTTGTATTTACCATTTAAATAGAGCAGCCCATTCACACTCATGTATTCTCATTATTTATGTGTCATTAGAGTTTTATTGTATCAACAGTGTAGGGCTAAAGACATCTAAAGTATATGTGAAATATTTATGTAAAGTGTATGTATAGTTAAATTACTTATGTCATATATAAGTTAAAATGTTAATATTTTGTCCCTTCATATTGCATCTTTTTTATCTATAAATGTCACTTGAACATGATTTACAGTTCAAGTGTTTCTAAATCATATATTTTATATAATATCATGAGCAGTTGATGGTATGATATAGACATAAAACACATTGAGGCTGTAAACGGAGTAAAACCAGACGCATTTTCCTAACCATCAATGTTTTTGTTGTTTCTTCACAAAGGGCACCTTCACCGACCAAGCGTAGGGAACGCTCAGAGGATAAACCCAGAGAGAGAGCGAAGGAGAAACCAGCAGGAAAAGAGGGAGCAGAGAAAGAGAGAGGTCGAGATAAGATCCGTAAACGTCGCAGTAACTCCACCGGCAGCAGCAGCAGCAGGTCTGATCATGGGATGCAGTTCAACCTTAACTGAACTTCCTGTCAATCATTATAATCTTCCTTCACCTAACTATATGAACCAACAATAATTTGGTTGGATAACTTTATGTAGACAACTTTGTCGTAATGCTTTAAATAATTTTGTGTCTACCCCACTTTCATTTAAAAAATCCAGACAATTTACTCACCCTCATGTCATCCAAGATCTTTGTCTTTTTTTTGATCAGTCCAGGATTTTTCTCCATATGGTGGACTTAAGTGACCTGAACCCTGAGTGAATTATCAGTTTTTTTTTAAATAAAAGTAAAGTATTCCTTTAAGTATGCAAGCTTGTTTTATCATAGTATATAGTATTTAGTGACATTGCATCAGATAGCAGATCCATTAACTGACCCACAGATCTCTTAAACTGACCTAATGTCGTCTTTATTGTTTATGTCTGGCATCCTCGAACAGTCTACTCTCTTTCTTTGTATTAAAGTTTTTGCATGTCTTCTACAGATCCAGTTCTAGCTCCAGCAGCAGTTCTGGTTCCAGCTCGGGCTCATCCAGTGGATCCAGCTCTTCCTCTGGCACCAGCCGTTCTGGGTCATCCAGCTCCTCCCGTTCCTCCAGCTCGTCTGGATCCTCCGGGTCCCCCAGTCCGAGCCGCCGTCGCCACGACAACCGACGCCGTTCACGATCAAAGTAGGTTACACGCTTGAGCCAGATAACTAACCCATTCACACACGTTTTAAGATTTTAAGCCTGATCTTTGTCCAGTTTGCATGTCCACTGTTCAGGAATGTGTGACTTGGTGTCCTAAACAATATTTCCAAATTGTGTGAAGTCATAATGAATATTGTACTGCTCCTGATCACTTCAGAGCCTCCACGGTCCCAAATCATAAATATCAAACATGTTTGACTTGATCGGAATGCCCCCTATGGGATACCAATGAAAGTGAGCAAGCTGTAACTGGATGTTGTGTGTTTTTGTAGCTGAAATATGACAGCCACAAACGTGTCACCAAATCATAGTATTGAGTAAGAAGACTTACGTGTACAACTATGGCAATTGTTTATTTTTACCAAGTCATGGTAGGGATGCATAACGATTAATCTATAGCAGAATAAAAGTTTTTGTTTACATCATATATGTGTGTGAACTGTGTATAATAATTATGTATATATAAATACACACACATACATGTATAATTTTAAGAAAAATATATATTTATATATTAAGTATTTATATTTATATATAATATAAATTATACATTAATATAGAAATGTATATACACATGTAAACATTTCTTAAATGTATACATGCATGTGTGTGCATTTATCTATACAAAGTTATTATACACAGTTCACACACATATATGATGTAAACAAAATTTTTTATTCTGCTATAGATTCATCGCGATTAATCGTTATGCATCCATAAGTCATGGAATATCAGGGATTTTGTTTGTTGCTTTAAATGTTTGTTTCCACTTTTTAAAAACGTAATCCGCTTGTGACGTAAGGAATACCATTTCCGGGTCCAAGCCTCATCTGACTACAATTTAAACAGCTGTTTATTGGCACTGTTTATTCATTTCACACATTTAAGCATCATTTTCGTCTGTGAAATCAGGGAATAGTCGCAATAATAAGAGAAGGAATTCTGCATAATGTGTTGCGCAAAACTATTGCAAATCCTTTTTTCTCAATCACATTTTGTTGCAGTCAGCACGTGTGTGTGTGGTCAAATATATTTAATATTAACAAGATGCTTCACTGGTATTGCTATAAATGGGGAAAATCGCTGTGGTCAATATGGCCGCTCTTGTCCCGCCTTCCAGTAAAAAAGAGCCAATCGTCAACCGTTAAAGAATGACATCCTCTGGGGTCGAGGTACTTTGTGTATGCGCAGTTTCTGCCAGGTTTTGCAAACATGGCGGCGCAGTGACGGGACTTCCTTAAAGTTACTTTGATGTGATCTCACGGTCTGCCCGAATCCTCCGTTCAGAGGACTGTAAGGTCAAAATGCTTAAATCTGTCTTTGTCATTCCATAGATTTATAATTGATTAAAGTTTGAAAATCGCATAGTGTATCCCTAGGAAAAAATAAACGCGGTTTGTTTTTCATGGGACTGAACTTGTGATTGTGCTGTAATCAGATCCAAATCACAAAAACGTACCGATGAGAAAGAGAGGAAGAGGAGGAGCCCCAGTCCCAAACCAACCAAACTTCATCTGGGAAGACTCACCAGGAATGTAACCAAGGTAAGAAATAATAAAACTGTCAGTCAACGTTTGCTTGACTTTATTTAAATATTTGGCAAATGACTATTAGTTTGACTTGTCTATTTTGGACTTTCCACTATAAAAAATGGCTTTGTTGATCAGTTTTGCATGTGATTTCTTGTAGGACCACATTCAAGAGATCTTCTCAACTTACGGAAAGATCAAGATGGTTGAAATGCCCCCAGACCGCTTGCATCCTAATTTATCAAAGGGCTATGCTTATGTAGAATACGAGTCTCCAGAAGATGCCCAGAAGGCCCTAAAACACATGGATGGAGGTACGTGTGAGGGATGAAAGAAACTATATTGTAACAACTGAATGCAGATCAGAAATTTCTTACACCATTACCCTGTCCTCAGGTCAGATTGATGGTCAGGAAATCACAGCCAGCGCTGTTCTGCCACAAAGGATACGACCTGTCCCGCGAAGAATGACACCACCACGCAGAATGCCCCCTCCACCTCCTATGTGGCGCCGTACGCCACCTCGCATGAGGAGAAGGTTCGGATTTTAATGCAGTTTCTTTTTCATCCCGCTTACATGTGTGTATTGTACATGTTTGTTGTGTGTATCATGTGTGAATTGGACCTAACCCAATACTCACAGGCTTAAATTCAGTTAACACAGTTTTCTGCGGTTCGCACCTGTTTGCAAACATACAACCGATGTCCTTTGACCTGATTGTCTGTTTCTTCTCTCTCTTCTTTGAATAGTCTCTCTGACAGCTCTTCTTTCTTATCAGATAATTGCTGTGTGTCTGCGATTTATCTCGGCCAAAGCTGACAATATGTATTTTTAA
The DNA here is from genome assembly GCF_030506205.2 of Paramisgurnus dabryanus. NCBI lineage: Eukaryota > Metazoa > Chordata > Actinopteri > Cypriniformes > Cobitidae > Paramisgurnus > Paramisgurnus dabryanus. Next base: position 8,124,556 of record NC_133339.1, read on the forward strand.
CAGATCTCGGTCTCCACGGCGACGTTCCCCGGTGAGGAGGCGCTCTCGCTCCAGGTCTCCGGGTCGCAGACGTCATCGCTCCCGCTCCAGTTCCAACTCATCCCGTTAGATTCTTCATTCAGGCAGCAGCGTACTTCAGATTCACCTCCATGATATTTCTCCCATGTGAGCCCGTTGCTTTAGATTAATTTGGAGATGAAGTATCGGGAGGGTTTTACTTTCACTAGTACCTCGGAGTTGTACGTAAATGTAAACGCCCTTTATAACATCTTTTTGAGTTGGTGTGAATGTGATTTGGATATTTTTTGCATGTGTGCTTCTACTAGTGGTAGATTTCTTTTTGTCATGTGTTTTTTGATAAATACAGCTTTATTGCTGGTTTGTTTTAAGATTCATTACTTCATTTCTTTCCCAAAAACAGAAATGTTTGTCGTTTTGTTGGTTGCATTGTTGGCCTATATTCCAACCTGCAGAAATCAAAATGCGTGATTTCTGATCCTGTAAACGTGTTGATCTATAAGATTTACAACAAATCAATAAACAAGTTTAACATCCTAGCAGCTGGAGTTCAGAATTTTGCATTTTCAGTTTTGTTTCGGAATATCGGGAAAAATTAGATTATGAATCTTAATTTCACTGTTCAGATGAGAAAGCATTATTTTCCATTGGCAGCCATAACTACCAAGTGGCTGTTTGAAGCTCAATTACAAAATCATCAATAGGGTGCCGCATGGCAAAACCCGAAAGCAAGGTAGCATTTTAGCACTTCTAGTACCGTCATCCTAAAGTCAATGGGGTTTTGGTTTAACTACATTTACATTCAGGCCTTGTCCACACGGACACAGGTATTTTTATATCCGTGACTTCTTATGTGGTTCGGCCGTTTGTCCATACGGAAACACAGTATGACGTCCCTTTTTTTTTTACAGCAGGAGGAAAAACTCTGGTTATAAAAATACCTTTGTCCGTTTGGACTTGGCCCAGACGCCTTTGTCCAAAGCGACTTACAAATGAGGTAAACAATAGAAGACTTTGTCAGAGACTTGAAACGTCTTCACGCATGAAGATCTGAAAAACAACGCAACATGGGCACAATTCCCAACAAACATTCATCCTCAAAAGTGTTTCTTTATCAGGAAACTTTGTTTTTAAACACATTTAATGAAGTACATGAGCTGTTGGAAGCTTGGTGATGACGTTTATGTCGACAGATCATGGTGTAGTGTGCTTGTACCCCAAGTTTAGCTTTTCATTTTTAGTAAACGCATTTAAATTTTTTAATTCATAAAAGTTGTGTTCATCTCTCAAGACAAAACGCGCACGTGTCATAAACTTATGTTAAACGCAGCTTTTTTTTCCTATAATCCAAGTGTCTATGTAAAAAAAAATAGTGGGCTTTTTAGCGGGGAATCAGTGTGCTGCAAACTTCCGGGTTTGCCTACAAAAATACATCATCCCTGTGGCACTCTATTGGAGTTTTGCAGTAGCAGTGCAAAGGTCATGGGTTGGATTCCCAAGGAATACTGATGGGTCAATGACATGACGTTTATTGTTTTGTGTCCGTATGGTTCAATTAAATGTAAAAGAGTTACAATTTAAAAATAAATGGCAGATTTCTTGCATACGTTCTATTTTTTTGAGGACTAAGTCTAAAATTTCTGATTTTAATTTTTTATAATTGCAAAAATGTCAATGTGGTGTAACCAGACTGTCTTATTTAGTGTCTTAACTAGTTTTTTTTTTTTATATATAAAAATATAAATATATTCAAAACAATGTGGCATAAAATATAATCATCTAGTTTTTTACATACATTTTTACATTATTTGTCAAAAATTATTTAGAAAACAGAGCTGTTTTCAGCATATGTCAGGACAAAAACGCATTTAAATGTACATTTTATAAATAACGAATAAAATAGTTTTTTAAAATGACTTTTATGATTACGCTTACATGCCATCAGGTTGATAAAATATTTAATATTTCTCATTCTTTGGCACAATTGGTGGTTACACCATTTGACATTTTCATGCATTCAGTCTTAACTTTTATAAAAATGGTGCAAATGTAATTTTGTATTGCCTAAAATCAACATAAATACACTATGTGCATTGAAATAAACCTGATGCGTGCTTTTAAAACAAGTTTTTAAAAAAACATTTTTGAATTTCTCATCTTGCCAAAACGTTTTTTTGTCACTAACCCTGCTACAGATATATGTGTATAATGCATCTGTGTGTTGCTTTGTATAAAAGAATCTGCCAAATGCACAAATTTCAAAATTGGTTGTGATGAAACCGTTCCACAATGTATATAACACGTTTTATTATAGCGCAGTTGTCTGATCTAGCTCTTGGATGTCCTGCAGAGATCAGCTGCAACCCTATTTAAACCCTTATTTTTCCTGTAATATTTCTGAAGAGGTTCATTAGCTGGATCAGGTGTTTTTCATGAGGATTATGGTTAAAATATGCAGGACAGTTAGCAGGAAATTTGATAACCTCGTGTTACATAATTGCTTTTAGTTAGGAAACGTGACTTTGTTTACAGTCACATTTTCCAGCTGCTGTGCTTTAGCACCACTTCATTTTGTTCAGCCTTTAACATTAACGTTGAATGAGGACTTTTTTGGCGGCTGATCCCTGGGGCTGACAAGCCCAGACGTTCTCCTTAAAAATGAGCTTTTGGATCTGTGGCCTTGTGGAGATTGACTGGAATGTGTCAAGGGTGATGAAGCACGCTCTGTGACAAGCTTGTGGCCGTCAAACTCAATAAAGAGCGAGTAGTCACGAAAATTCTTTCTGGGCGAAAATAAGACTTCAAGAAGAATGAGAAAAATATGGGATTGTTAATCAAAATGTTGTATTGACTTTGCTTGGCCTATTTGTGCACTAATTACTTGGAGGCACCGAAATGAAACTGATCTGAAGTTACACCCTCAACTTTATATTTTTTCCCAAAATAAAAAAAGATTTTTGTAGAGCAAATGTCTTAAAACCATTCGAATGGTTTGCAGTTTGACATTATTTCATGCCTCTTTATGATGTAATTTATGATGAAAAACATTTAAATTAAATACATTAAAAGTATACATCATGGTCTTAGTGAATATATATTTCATTTTATTTGCAAGACAGTCAAGTATATAAATGAGCCAAATTAATTTTTTAAACATTAGGTAAAGTAGCATACATGTTCAAGAATAATGTGCATGCCATCTTCCACCACATTCACTAAAATACACAAATACATACACATGATGCACACATAAAAAGATGAAATCAGTGATCATACGTTCTTAAAGAAAATAAATATCAATTTCTGTAGATTGGAAATTAGGACTCACAAACGATTAATCGCGATTAATCAAAATAAAAAATACAAAAAGAAGTCTGTATTATGGTATTATGTATAATGTGTGTGTACTGTGTGTAATTATAAATGCACACACATTTATGTATGTATTTAAGAAACATATATAATGCAAACTTATATTTTGAATGCGATTAATCGCTTGACAGCACTATATTAAATATGTTTCACAGTTGGACACAGACATTTTCATACACATATCAAAGATGTATCTTCAACATTGTTTTTCAGGTATATGTAAAACATTTTTAAGTCCCCCTAAACCACACAAGTGGATAATAGCACACAGGTTTAAGGGTTCAGTACCCTTATTTAATTTTTCATACCTTGTAATATTTTCATGCAAGGTTAATTTTTTGCAGGAAGGCGAGCCGTGGCTTAAAATTATTTCTAGAAATCTTTCACGGCCAGACGCTCATCAGAAAAAGCCCTATGGTGCTTCAAAGATGAAGAAATGCTGGTCATATAGCACATATAGTAATTTTTAATGGCCCTTTACGTTCAATTCAATAATCTGGATTTTTTTGCAGGAATCTATATAAGCCCAGGTTCATCTTTAATAAATGCAAAGCTATATTAAGGCTGATGGAAATACTATGCACCTAAAACATACTGGACAGAACCGACCATAACCTATACTGGGTTGTTTTAATTCAAGAAGTTATAACAACCCAGCATAGGTTTATTATAACCCAACAGTTGGTTTTCTCCAATATTTACCCAACCATAGATGAAACCAACACAATTTTTATAAAGCATGTGCATGGGAGAAATATGAACACTTTCTTTATTAAAATACAATCTTGAATGTCAAACAGAGATAAATTAGATGATACAAATCTGTCTGTAGACACATTAACAGCAGCTGTCCAATCTAGTTTATAGTTTTGCTTAATACTGTATTCGGTACATATCTAAAATAGCATTTAACACATAATATTATATAATTTTTGTCAGTTTCACTAACATACCCAGACAGCAGACGACTCCATGCCGGATCCAGCCCAAAGTCAGCGGATCCAGTGTGGCTATAACTCAGATCCATATCACTTTGATATAACCAATCACAATACCAATAATAATTAATTTGTGTTAATACAGACTGCTTCACCAAATAATTGCATATTAAAACACTTTTCATTACACAGACTCTATGAAATTTGACCTTGCTTGTGAAAACCTGGCTAAAGTTTCCTAAATAAACACGTCTTTAAAGGGGTCATGGCACAAGACTTTTTTAAGATGTAAAATAAATCTTTGGTGTCCCCAGACCACATATGTGAAGATTTAGCTCAAAAAAACATATAAATAATTTATTATAGCATGTTAAATTTGCCACTTTGTAGTTGTGTGCAAAAATGTGCCGTTTTGGGTGTGTCCTTTTAAATGCAAATGAGCGGTTTGTTGCAATTGAAACTCAATTGTGCTGTGAATTATTTTCTCTCTTACTCTCTCTAAATGGCAGTGCTGTGATTGGATAGTGCAGATTAAGGGGTGGTATTATTATAATAAGATCTCCTTATGACATCATAAGGAGAGCCAAATTCCAACGACCTATTTTTTCACATGCTTGCAGAGAATGGTTTACCAAAACTAAGTTACTGGGTTGATCTTTTTCACATTTTCTAGGTTGATAGAAGCACTGGGGACCCAATCATAGCACTTAAACATGGAAAAAGTCAGATTTTTATGCCATGGCCCCTTTAAATATTGACTGAGTAGATTAAAATCAAATTTGCTCCTAATCTCATCATTAGATTATGAGACTTTAACCTGGATTTCACAGAAAGGCTCATAAATTGTTTATTAAATCTTTTCAGTTATGACATTTGCTAAAACTGAAGGGTTTTTGTCCTCATTTCAGTCAACATTTCGTGAGTTTACATTAAGCCCAGCAAAGCCATGTTTTTGCTATTTGCTACTGTAAGAGGCATTTGATCTAACAAACATTTGTATGAGCACCTATGAACAAGATCAATTTTTGGTTTACAGTACTAACAGTAAAGACACCCTATGAATACACCTGTAGATGGTCTCAAACCTAACAGACATGGATTAAAAGCTACAACACTTTGATATTGATTTAAATGAAAATGCGTCCATTTCTTATTCCTCTTTTGCTTTTAAAGTAAACACATTTATCGCATTTATATTAGATCACCAAAGCAGCAACCTGTGCTTAGTTTTCCTTGTTGAACAAAGAACACAACCTTACCCAGCAAGCAATAGCCGTCATTTCACTAATCTAGGTTATCTAGACCTGATAGTCCGGCTATGAGTAACCCACATCTAACCAAAATAAACTTGAATGTGGTTACATGTCGTTTTTGCTAAAATATGTGGATTTTGCTAAAATAACTTGCGATATGTATGATATAGGGACAGTTTCCCGGACAAGGCTTATCCTAGTCCCAGACTAAAATGCATGTTTGAGCTACTTTAATTTCAAAACACCCTGTACTAACACATTTGAATATATATCAGTGCCATTGTTTTGTCTCAAGATGCACACCAGTTTAGTTTTTTGTAAGGTTTGTTTGTAAAATGTCCTAAAATAATTAAGGCCTAGTCTTGTATTAATCTAAACCCTGTCTGGGAAACTGCCCCATAAACTCAACAGTGATTACAAGGGGTTTGGTTTCATTTATTTATTTAATTTTATTTATTTTTGGGCTATGATTCGATATCTATTAAAGGGATAGTTCGCCCAAAAATGATATTAAACCCATGATTTACTCACCCCCAAGCTGTCCGAGTTGCATATGTCCATCGTTTTTCAGACAAACACATTTTCGGATATTTTAGAAAATGTTTTAGATCTTTTAGTTAATTAAATGTAATGTTATGGGGTATATTTAAAACTTTATAAACTAAAATTACTACCTTCCGGTAGCGCCGCCATCTTAGTCGCGTCGGCATTCAGGATGAGAGCTTACGTCAGCCTACGGAGGCTACTCTGCTGCTGCTCTGTGACCCCGCCCTCCGAATTTGTCATACGTCACTAAGAAAAGTGCGTACACTACGCTAATACTCTCTCCTGAATACAGAGGAGTCTAAGATGGTGGCGCTAACAGAAGGTAGTTATTTTCATTAATAAAGTTTTAAATATAGATATTTCTACAACAACACCGCGCGAATTACTTTCAGAAGACCTTTGTTTATCCTCCTGGAGCCGTTTGGATTTATTTTGTGAAGGATGGACGCACTTTTTTTGGACTTGAAGTTCGTGGACCCCGTAACATTACATTTAATCAACTGAAAGATCTAAAACATTTTCTAAAATATCCGAAAATGTGTTTGTCTGAAAACCGATGGACATGTGGAACTCGGACAGCTTGGGGGTGAGTAAATCATGGGTTTAATATCATCTTTGGCCGAACTATCCCTTTAAAGGGGACATTTCACAAGACGTTTTTAAGATGTCAAATAAATCTTTGGTGCCCCCAGATGGTGCCGTGGTTGGATAGTGCAGATTAAGGGACGGCATTATCCCCTTCTGACATCACAAGGGGAGCCAAATTTCAATGACCTAATTTTCACATGCTTGCAGAGAATGGTTTACCAAAACGAAGTTACTGGGTTGATCTTTTTCACATGTTCTAGGTTGATAGAAGCACTGGGGACCCAATTATAGCACTTAAACATGAAAAAAGTCAGATTTTTCATGAAATGTCCCCTTTAAATGTTCACTGACAGCCCAAATTTTGCCTTGTTGTAGCCTAGACATCTGTGTAGTGCTTGGACGTCTTTTAAATGCATAATTGCTTGCTGGGTATTCCTTGTGTGTGCACATTTGATAAATGAATCTTGTTCTGATTCTGACCTTGTCTAAGCAGAGACCACACATTTAAGTTATCGACCTTATCTATGCACACGTAGTGTATAGTTTAAATATGTCTCTGATATGACCCGCTGTTAAAGCGCTCCGGATGGCAGGCTCTGCGAAGATAAATGAAGGTGGTTTTCCCCAGTAGTTCACTCCAGAGAAAGGGATTGATTTATTTGGAAAGTGCTTTCAATCCCATTTCTCTTTTCTTGGGGCTGCAAAGGACAAAGAAGTGTGTTGATGTGTTTGTGTGGTAGGAGTAACAAAGTCTTGATTATTTTTCGAAAGAAAATCCTTCCGTGTACTGAGTAATGAAAGTCTATATTGGCTGAAAAGATCATGAACGCAATGCATTTTTTGCCTTTATTCTAACATTTAACAGTCAGTTGCACCAGAAGCCTTTTAATGCAGAGTCTGTGTATTTATGTTGTGTCATCATTTTTCATCAGGCAGCGATATCAAAGCAGTATCTGAGCATATATAAAGGGACAATTCTTTAATAAAAGCTTGTGCTGTTTGCAATCGGCCCTTGGAGACCTGCATTGTTTTTTTATGTCACAAAGGGCGGGATATGCTTTCTGTGTCTTGAAAGGTGAGAGTCTAAAGATGGTTCACATACAGTAACATGTCATTGAGGACATGTCCATTTTCTTTCTCCATTAGTGAATGTTGCTTTGGTGTGCATTTAACTAAAAACAGCATGCTGGAGACTCCAAAATCTTCAAATGTATTGATGGGTATACTGGGCTTCACCTAGAGCACAAGTCACAAGTTGATTTTGACGTCAAGACCATTTTTTGCATTAATATCCTGAAAGGCATCGCCATCGCTTACTGGCCGGTTTGTTTTTGCCTAAGAAGACTCTGAACCACATTCTTGGCCTTTAAACCCCCTCAGATATCTCTGAACCTGGATTTCTTATTGAGGCACTTTCAAAAACCCAGTTGGTGCCATCTGCTCACCATCACTAACCTTCCTCCCAAGGTTGGGCAAGACTTCTCCTCGAGCTTGCCAGAAGACTCACTAGCCAGTGTTCATTATGGCGTTCAAGAAGATATGCAGACGGGCTTGCCGTTCTTATCGTACTGGTACACTAGCATCTTGATGCAGTGGGAATTTGCTGGTGAGATCCACGGGCTGCTGGTGATGGAGAAATTGTGACTTGCGTAAAAATGTGGTGGCTGTTTCCGACATCGGAACAAAGCCTTTAGCACCGTGGCGGCCATCCTGCGAAAGCGCTTGCTGATGAAACAGTACAAGAAGAAGTTGACGCCCGTGTTTAGCAATGCGAGCATGTTTGCCACATCTGTGACTAGGTGCAGGAGTTGGGCGTTTGCGGGCATCGTCGGCTGTGCCGTGTACAGGTGATAGAGGATCATGAGAGTGCGTGGCGCCCACAAGACTGCGAACACAGAGGTGATCGCCAGCAGGATTGCCGTGGTCTTTCCGGTGGAGTAGCCACGCAGGCGGAAGCAGCTACGCCGGCAACGAAGCTTCCGTACGATGATGGCGTTGAGTGAGAAGAATACAGAGCAGGGGAGCAGATAGACCGTGGCGCAGTGGACCCACACAAGCACATGTTGCCCGGCGCTGCTCCGACTGCCGCCGCTGGCTCCTGGCAACCCGTGCCACAGCTCTGGCCACCAGTAGTATGGAGTGCTGCTGATCAGACAGCCAACGTACACGGCCAGAATGACTTTGCGAGTTCGGGCCGGGTACGAGACGGTGTGGTAGCGTAGCGGATGGCATACAGCGATGTATCGGTCTATGGTCAGGGGCACCGTGATCCAGATGGAAGTGTGGATGGAGGAGAACTCCAGGACCTGCACAGCCTTGTTAAGTGAGTGAGGCAGAGGAGCACCTAAAATGAAGTCCTCCAACAGAAAGTCCACAAACACGATAAGTATCAGGACCAGTATGTCAGCTATAGCCAGGGCCAGTAGGTAGTTGTAGGATGATTTCTGTCGTCGCAGCACCAGTTGGGAAAGGATGATCACCGTCAGGATGTTTGCTGTGGATTGTGAGAAGAAATGAAGAGAGCAGAAGTTAAAAGCTGCAAGATTTAATGCAGAGACGTTATGGATGCGAGTGCTGCAGATAGGTCACACACACGCCATGACATTCACACACATGCTCACATTCACATGCTTCTCACATTCACTCACATTCACTGACATTCACACATATACACCTATGCTCACACACATGCTATGACATGCAAACACACGCACACATGGACTCACATTTAAACAAACCTTCAATTCACATGCATGTATGCGCTGACAATCACATGAATTAACACACGCTTGCAATGGCATGCACATGCATGCAACCGCAATCACACGCAAGCAGTCACATTCACACGAATGCATTAACATTCACACATGCAGCCGCATTCACACGCACACAGTATCACAACCACATGCATGCAACCGCAATCACACACATGCAATTGCATTCACATGCCTGCAGTCCCATTCATACATATGTAATCGCATTCACGCACATTCATTTACATGCATGCAGTAACGCTCATGCACATGCATGCACAAGCATGCAGTCGCATTCACACACATACAATATCTCAACCACATGCATGCAATCGCATTTACACGCATGCAGTCACATTCATACGCATGTAATCGCATTCACGCACATTTATTCACATGCATGCAATAACGCTCACGCACATGCAGTCACATTCACATGCATGCATTCACATTTACATGCAAGCACTCGCAATCACACGCATGCAGTTGCATACACACACGTATGCTCTGAAAATCACATAAAATTCACATTCATGTGCATACAGTCGCATTCGCACACATGCGCATGCTCAAGATAACACACATGTTTGAAACCAAACGTGAGCACTTGACCCTGTGAGACCCTTCCTGTCTGTCTGTGACCTTAAATATGGAAAGACTGAAGAAGCAGTGGCAACAAGTGCACAATTACATCCAATCTCTGGTGCTTATACAGCACTTAACAAACATGTCACAATGACCTGCACTTAAGGAACCAAGGATGCCCAGACCCTCTCATCCACCCATTCTTACTCTTTCAACCAAACCTGTATTGTTCCACAGGCCACGCACAGGCAACGTGAGATCTAAAGGTAGATGAAATGACCAGAGATTGTCGAGACCTTTCAATGTGATAAAAAGAGTGCACGCACAAAAGTGCTGCCATTATTTAAGCCAAACGATTTAACACAGCGGTAGAGGACACATGGAGGGCAAAGCCTCATTACAAAAGACCCCAGGAAACATTTTGAGGTGAGTATGTTGACCTGAAAAGTGCATGTTTGATAAAAAGCACACATCTTTGTGATTCCTCCCCTAACCCAGATTCATCCTGATATCCTGTGATGTTGTGAACTATATTTGCTTTGGGAAATGTTTGTTAATTCAAGATCACACTAATGAGACTCATTCATTAATTCATGCATTTGGCAGATGATTTTATCCAGTGCGACTACAGTGATTTACAATGTGTAATTTTTTATCAGTATGTGTATTCCTTGGGTTCAAACCTATGACCTTTTGCGCAGCTAATGCTCTACTGAACTATACAGAAGCACAGACCCAAAATTTTTATGATTTGCAGTCTAATTTAGCTTCAGTAAATCTACTACCATCACCTGAGTCTTACGTCACCTTTGTGTTTTAACACACCTGTCAGACAGCCCATCATGCTGCTAACAGAGATTTGGATCACATATGCCAGTCTGGAGTTTGGGAATTTGCACCTTTCAGTTCAGAACATCATCTGATTACAAATTGCACTCAAGTTTTACATTTTCACATTTGCATAAATGCTGGCAGACACACAAGCAGCAGAAACAACTTTGCACATTCTGCGTAATTACGTTTTAAGATGCAAGTCATGTTTTACCTTTCCTGAAGTTCACACGGACACAAAAAGCATGAAATTCTTTCACAGTGTAATTTCTTATCGTATCCAATCCACCAAGCTTCGCTCCCAGAGGAACATGGTTGCTCTCTTACATAGCTCAGGAGATTTAGTGGAGTTTCATTAAAATGTTTCAACCTTTGATGTTTTGTACAAACGGCTCCAGGGGAAATAAAAACAGATGAGCCATTTCATACATACAGTGGACATACAGCTTTATTATTAAAGAGGATAGAAAAGCTCATATAAGTCAGTTCTGGAAGGATCTTTGAAAGCTTGGTGTCTCTGTCAGTCTGAGCCCAAATTGAGACATCGAAATTCTGTTTCTGGATCAGTTTTACATTATTAAAGTGGAGTATCCTCTTCATTATGCTATTGATTGTCTAAGGAGAATTTTCATGTATTTTGTGTACTACTTGTGCATATTTCCTTGTACTTTTAGCCTTGAAAATATAATTCTCATATTTTGTCTTTTCTTAAAGAGCACCTATTGTCCGATTCAGGTTTTTTACATTTCCTTTGGTTTGTAAGTGCGTATTAGTACATGTTAACGATATGCAAAAGGTACAACCCCCAAAGTAAACGATGACGCGAGTTATCGTCTCCAACGTAAATCTCTTTTCTTGGACTACAACAAACACACGGATTGTAGGCAACAGTATACTTCCTGGGATTGGTGATGTAGACTAGCGACATTATCATAACTCCTGTTAGCATTGCATTGTGACCAAATCTTTCAAGCATCACATTTCCGGCTGACGTCAGAGGTATTTAGAGCAATTACAAGGTACAGATTAACTGGCCAATCAGGGACACAGAGCTTTTCAAATCGATGAGTTTTGTACAAAATCACAGCGTTTGAGAAAGGCAGGGATATCTGGAGCTACAAAAATGTACGGTATGTGAAAAATAATGTGTTTTTTTAACCATAAACAACGCAAACACATTGCATTATACCAAATACACAAAATAACGTTGTTTTTTTAGCAGTAAAATAGGTGATCTTTAACCTAAAAAACTTGTGAAACTTGCCAAATTTATAAAATAAAAAATAACCAAACCCTATGCCAGAACTAATAACTAGGTTGCAAGTAACAGCATTATAGATTTATTCGAGCTGTCACTCAGTTGATGACATTGATGTATGTTTGTAATTGATGGACAGTCAAGAAAGAAGATGAAGATCTCTGAAGTAAAGGGTAGTTTGTATTACCCGAGACCGGTATCAAGACATTTTTTAAGGTCTTTGGTCTGAGTCTTGTCTTGGTCTCAGACTTAATGTTCTCTGGATTTTATTTCAAGACTGGTCAAGACCACAACGGCGGAAATTCAGCCCCGTCTCACAAAATTTCGTAATATAGTCACATAACTTTTTGATTCTTTTTTTCGTGATATTATCACGAAATTCTGCGTTTTTCATGACCGTTTAACGAATAAATCAGACAATGCACCAGCAATTTAGTGTAATTCCTCTTTACCCAGTCGCACCGGGGTTTCGTGATATAGTCACGTAAATATTTTATTCTTTTTTCGTGATATTATCACGAATTTCCGCATATTTTCTTGACCGTGTAAAGAATTCCTGTTTTCGTGTGATTATCACTTATTGGTTACTCAACTGTTTTGTCCTATTTTCTTAACATTGTCGCTTCGGTTTAGGGTTATATTTACATAAAATGACATCCCTACCCAAACCTAACTCTAACGTCAGGCAACATATAAAAAAATATCAGAAAAATAGATTAAACCAATACATAAAGTGACATTTTAAAGCAAGCACCAAATCTAACCCTAAACCGAAGCGACAATGGTAAAAAAATAGGACAAAACAGTTGAGCAACCAACCTAAACCGAAGTGACAATCACACGAAAACAGGAATTCGTTATACGGTCACGAAAAAACGCATAAATTTGTGATATCACGAAAAAAGAATCAAAAATTTACGTGACTATATCACGAAACCTTGTGCGACTGGGTAGAGGAATTACTCTAAATTGCTGGTGCATTGTCTGATTTATGTGTTTTATAACATCATTAATAGATGTAAAATGTCTGGCTTTAAAAGCAATCATTGAATTATTTCCTATTTGATTTCTTTTGTTACTTTTGTGCCTGTAAGAGATTAATGGAAGATTGTCCAAAAAGAAATCTGTCAACAAATAATACAAAGTCCTACAATATCCATCCACAATAATTCCATAAATTCTTTGATGGTCTTGTATCGGTCTCGACTGTCTTTGGTCTTTGTCTTGTCTTGGTCTCAGCCCCTCAAAGTCTTGATCTCGACACCCTCTGGGCTTTGTCTCGGTTTAGTTGGCCTTAACTACAACACTGATAAATGGTCTGGTACAAAGATACAGTGCACTTAAATCAATGCTAGACTAATTTTATGTTACCTAAGACTTTATCTAACACATTTATCAGTAACAGAATTCATTAATTGTGCTGTAATGTAAAGCTATCAGTGAAAAGTGCCCCATTTCGTTCATTTACTTTGCCGATTCTTTTAAGTGAGTGTTAAAGTTGAGTGTTTGTTCAGACTGTGTGCTACACATCAGTGATGTGTGTGTCTGTCCATAGTCTCTGTGTTTCAGACTTTTATGTCTACAGTATGTCTAGCAGTGTGTCACCAGTCAAACATTAAATCAAGCTTTATAAACAGTTGGCTGTACTCTCAAATCTCTCTTTTATTCTTTCATCCGTGCTGTTCTGCTGTTACTTTTCTGCCTTTGTACAGTTGTCTCAGGATTTCTCTTTGACTGAATTAAACTTCCCTGCTGAGAACGCAGCATGTTTAGGCAAACAAAACTGAATCTACTGCGGCTGAAGGTTGGGCATTTCCTGACATTTCCATTAAGCTGTGGTCAACTCTGTAAACGTATTGATTTCACCTGACTCCTGTCTCTGGGGACGTAAACAGGAGCAACCCATTTTAACCGCACAGTCTGCTTTGTTTCTATTTAGGCAATGAGTGTGTGAGTCGTTTTTCATAATACTACTTTATGCATACTGTATACAGTTCACTATGCATTACATAGCATTTAAAAAAAATGTGGATGACATCAAAATACCGCAAGAGCAACTTGAACGCAAACTTTCAACTTCAGAAATGTTTGTGCTTGTCGGTTGTTGTGTAGCATTGTGTTGCTGTTCAGGTGACCTGACTTGCATAACAGTCACATGATCATTCTTTAAATATGGCGCGGTATGTTTGATTGGGGGACAAGACTTTATGTGGTGTCACAAGAACGGATGACATCAAAATATAGCGAGAGTGATTCGGGAGTCGACTGCTCATGCTTTTGAGTCACTCTCGTAGTATTTTGATGTCACCAATCGCCATGGTTTTTAAGACCACAAAATTAGGTTTTAGTTGTATAACATCGGTTAATGAAAATGGCGTCATTTCACAAACGTTTTTTGACGAAATTTAGAAAATAACACTATAGTTTTATGCAATCTTTAGTAGCGATTGTCCTATTTTTTCCCATTGTGACGTATATCGAGTAAAACCACTTGATAAAAGGTATAGGCTGGACTTGAATCCGTCCATCAAGAACTGATTGGATCATTTGAAGTTGGCTCATGTTGCTATTTGCTACCCGTTGCAATCTTTTCCCAGACCCCGCAAACCTGCCATACCATATGACCGGAAGTAAAGAGAGATTGTTTCAAGGAGGGGAGGAGATTTGCGTTTTTGATTTAAGATTATGAGGGCACATGATTTTGTAAAAAAGCTCACTGATAAATAATTTGTAAAAAAAAAAAATATTCCAAAACAAATGACAACAAATGAGTTTTTCCTTTTAATTTCATTGCGACTTTAATGGTAATTCACCTAGTGTCATCTCTCTTTTTAAAACTTACTGTGGATTTTTATTTTTTATTTTATTCAATCTTATATTATTTTATAGATTGTAATCTGCTGATTAAAATGCCTTTGTACAGCACTTTGGTTGTTTTTAAAAGCTTTATATAACAAACATTGACCTACTAACTATGGTAAAATCATCATCTGTACTGGAGATAAAAACTGCACACTAGGACAAACTCAACAGCTGGGTTTAAGTTAACTCCAACCCAAAATGCCATGTTATTTCATCTCCGATTTGGTCAAATATATATTTATTTAAACCAACAGTTGGGTTTCTGGTAATCATATTTGTCGAGTGTACTGTATTTCTGTAATGGAAAAACATACTTAATTATTTATCTGGCTTTATATAAAAAATTGAGCTGACTATAGCAGCATGTGAACGGAGAAGGTTAACAGTTTATTCTAAAGACCCCAATATTCTCACGTGTCTCCCCTCACCTCTTCAGATGAATAAAATGTGCAATGAATAACTGAAATCTTAATAAGAAATCAAATCAAACACATGCATTCAAAATGTATCGCTCTATTCTTTTCTGTATGACAACAAGAGGATCATATGTATTTCTTTTAAGGAATGTAGAAACATGGTACTTGAAATGAGATTTCCAATAAGTCTCTCAAACTGTGAAAGTGCAAACCTCTTAAAATAGATTCACTCACACGTTCTCAACATCCATGACACAAATGCGAATACTCTCGAAAAACACTTTTCTCATTCAGACAGGAAGCGCTCAGATCGTTTTCCTAAATTGAAAATCATTGGCTGAACCTCTTAACTGAGGAACAGTGGCGACCGGTGACTTATTTTTTGAGGGTAAAGCTCATCAAAACATTTATTTAGTCCGTTATGTGTGTGGCTAATCATGTCATAATGTGTTCAGCACGTCAAGTGAACCTATGTGCATCACGCGTCATTTCAAAATACGTGCCTGCTGCAGACACTTCAAAGGGGTTTATGATAAAAGAGACGCTTGTGTAATCAGAGTTTAGTGTTGAGTGAGTGCCTTGTGAGGATTTTGTTAACGTGAGCATCTCTTTAATCATAAACCCTTTCGACACGCGTGCAGAAAGCACGTATTTTGACATCACGCATGGTTCACATGATGCACCAAACATATATTTTGAATTCCTGCCCCTTGGAAGAGAAGTCAGACGCTACTGCTAAGAAATAACAGCAGGCAAGTAATGTGGAGCTGGTGAATGATCGTTAGTGATATTATAGAGATTAATTCTAGATAAACACCCTCCATCTACAATAGAAATCACTAGAGGGCACAAATCAAATAGTCTCCACTTTAAGGGCTGTACTTTACAGAATGAAATGAAATAAGATCAACCTTCTCCAATTAGTGACCTTAATGTGCTTAACCTCTAACAATCAATTCCCAGCGGCCGGTGAGTTCATCTCTAACACACACTGCTACATCACACATCGTGTCTGTTTTATCAATGAACATTTGGGCTCTTGAATGTAACTTGCTGTCCAATTGCTTTGTGATTTTGTTGTCAATCAAACTACAATCTACATTTCTATTTGTTGCCAGATTTATTTATTTTTTGGGCACATAAGCATCTACCTCTTTTGACTACTAACTGACAGCTGGATCTGTGGCGAAAATTGTGTGTTTAGCTGCAAAAGCTTTGAGAAATCTATGTGAAATATTTCAAATGTTAAAGGGGTCCTCTATAATCATTTAACATTTTTAACTTCAGTTAAGGGCATTTAGCATTTACACTGGTGGCCAGCGTATGTTTTCAATTGTTTCCAGTGGAAGCGCCACGCTTTTCAAAAACACCAGCAGCTGGCATTTATTTTTCCGTGCTGACCACCAGCACTCAGCACTTTTTCTGCGTTTAGCGCCGGGTGCCAATAGTTGAAAGATATTCAACTTTGAGTGAAACGCTCAGCTCTTCAATGTCACTTTTCACTCAGCCGTCCAATCACAGTGGAGAAGGGGCGGGACAAATACCACACCACCAACTAGCGCAGTGTATAACAACTGGTAAACAAAACAGAATTATCACAGCAACCAAAGTGCTTAGCTGAAAAACACTGGCAAGCGCCCACGGTCGGCATCCTGCCGGTGTTTAACCCTGGAGAACCAATGGGGTCAAATTTGGCCAATGTTAATTGCTGCTATCCAAAATCTTCTTGGGTTCTCCAGGGTTAAAAGCTTTGGTGCATTGTTGTTGTTTGAGAATAAACAAAATCTGCAAAGTTACAAAGTTCAATGCAAAGGGAGAAAAATTTTTTAATAGAAATCTCTTCTCATAAACTATAAATGAACAGCTGGATAGACTACAAGTGAGCTACATCCTGGGTTAGTGACATCACAAACCCAAATCTGCTTAATCCCGGCCTCAATCCATTGAAAAATGCCGGTTTCTTTGCAGAAGCTGTTAAACTACGTTTTTCAGCAAAGTCCTCTAAGTGCACGGAAGAAGAATTGAACAAATGACGGTGAACGTACATGAAGGTGCAAGAGTTTCCTACCCAGTTAAAGGAGGTTTATCAAATATATTACGTATGTTTTTCTTTTATTTAGAAAGTGAAGACTGGAGACTTTCTTTAGAATTTTGCGTATACTTATATGGTGACATATGTGAACATAAGGCATATCACTGACTAATAACATTTTTATTGCAATTAAAACGAAGTGACTGAACCTAATCATAAGAGCCTGATTAAAAAATGCTAATTTACAAGAAAACATGCCAGACGCACTTAGAGGGCTTATTTGTCCTTTGCTTTAAAACCCTTCAATCACAGCTGTTTTAATTCAACCTGTCCTTCCTTTTCATCTTTCCACACCATCCCTTCTCCACGCTTTTTTTGTCACGTCCTATGCATGATTCCTCTGAGACTCGTCCATCTCCCACCTGCTCTCCATTTCTGCCTCTTCTATCGCCTCCATCTACCCGAATCACTGGCAGGTGTGATGACTCGAATCTGATCACCGTGCCTCTATTCGACTCCCGATCTGCGTCCAACTCGAAATTCTAACTGTCGTGCAACAGGAACACAGATTGCCTGTGATGGCAAATAAAAATATTTGTGTAAACCTCTCAAGCTAAGTGCGTCGCTCAAGGGCGCCGTGATTTATCTCATCCTGACAAACGAATCTTTCTCCACAGCTTGTGGTTGAAACTGTGCCATAGAGAGAGAAGATTTGATTTAATTGTTCAGAAGACGTCACACCTGCAGATAATACCATTAGATGCAAATGAGCAATCAACCTCCAATTCTGCCAGGACAAAATGCAATTTAAGTGTCCGGCAGGTTGCATATTTAACACCGGAGGCCAATTCATACGATGGCGTACTCAAAGCGTACCATTATTCATATAAGTGGCTCCTCAGGTCATTGCAGTCAAAGCCACATCTAATTTCCCCATCTGTGGAGTAAAACTGAGGCATTATACCGATCTACAATGCAATTAGCAGCCCGTGGACATGATGCGAGACAGACGAGTCGCAACAGATTGTCACTGGTGACCTTTAAAATCCACAGTTCTGGTGCCAAACAGTTGCGCCTCACAAGGTTACAGAGCACTTTGTCAAGGATGTCATCAAACAAGATTACAGCGACTAAAGTTCAACTTGTCAACTTGCAATGTGAAAAAAAACATAAAACATAAAAGCATGCATAATCACAACTGTCTGATAATAAATGTAAATGACATGTCATGTACCGGTCTTACCAGGCAGGCCAAGGCAGAGCAGTGAACTGTAGTAGATGACAGGCAACTGTCCGAGAGGACAACCCAGAGGACTATGGGAAGTGGAGTTAGGAGACAGAACGGTGAAGATGTGACTGTGCTCCATCCCCTTCCTCCAGATGAACCACAGCCGGACGATGAGAAACAGCTCTGTCCTCGGGGGGCTGGATGATGAGAGCTGGAGAACGGCTGCGAGCGAGGCTGAATGATACGGAGACACGGACAGAGGTGATGAAGCCGGCGATGTGATGGGAAGTGAGACAGGGATGTGAGGAAGACTGTGTGTGTGGAGATGCGAGTGAGGGAGGGGAGGAGGGGTTGCAAGCTGCTGGGAATGAAATCTAGGGAGGCATGAACGCAAAAAGGGTGAAAATGAATGTGGGGGGGGGGTGTTGGAGGAAAGAGAGAGAGAGGAGAGAGAGAAAGAGGTGTTAAGTGAAGTAGAGACAGACGATTCGTGTTGACACCGCTGAGAGGTGATTTCGGTGGTGACATACTCGTGCAGCGACTCATGCAAATGAGAGTCGTAGCATGACTTGACTTTTACACGACACATAAATATGACCACAGTGGACGTTCAAAGATTTTGGAAATAATTGTTTGTATCACAAAATAGGAAATGTAAAAACTGCATTATTTATATCAAAAGTTTAGTTTAATTTTTGGGTCACTTAAATAATTTATTTCTCATATTCCTTAAGGAGAATATACACCAAAGCATTTAAACGCTGCTGAAAACGCTTGCCAGCTTTTTTTAGCGTGATACTTCTATGATACTTCTGCTTTGTTTATCAGTCATTAAACGATGCGTCGTTGTGATATTTGTCCCGCCCCTCCTCAGCTGTGATTGGATGGCAGAGTGAGAAGTGACATTCACCAAAGTTGAAAATTTTGCAGGCCTTATGGTGCATTCACACCAGCCGCGGTAGAGGCGGCAAAAACGCGTTATTCACACGTAGTTGGACGCTTGAACATTTTAGTTTACTCGCTTCATTTGCGCGTGAAAATCTAGTCATTTGAGACATTCACGTGGAAATTCGCGTCATGGGAGGGGCTTCTGCGACTCCGCTGAGACTCCGCTCGCTTCCTGTAATCACGTCACTACTACAGCAAGGTCCTGATTGGTTAACGTGGCGCAGAAATCAGCCGAAGTTCAGATTTTTCAACTTGCGCGTTTCCTGCGTCAACGCTCAAATCGTACGGAACACGCCATCCGCACCGCAGGATGCCTAATCACGCCTTTGCAAGTCTTAGTCTTGCCTTAGTCGTTTAATCTAATGTTGCATGCTTAAATGTTTGAAAAAAAATTTGTAGACCAAAATATAATTCTACTAACATATTAATTGATTTTATTATAAAACTAGCATTTTAATAAATGCATGACTTGGACTGAAAATGTAAAAAGAATAAGCAGATAACTATCAAAAAGACTGCTTATTATAGAAACCTGTGTTTACATGCCAATCAATAAAACTGCATTTACATGGGATTTGGAGATTTGTCAGGTTTCTCGCATGAACAGAACTGCAAGAAAGCCTTTTAAGGTGTGCTTTTAAAATGACTTAAATATCTTAATTTAACTAGTCCTGGTTTAAGCGAATCCTTGTCTGGGAAACCGCCCCTAAGAGTACTGCATTGAACTTATATTAAAGCTGCCATTCTTAGTGTTTTCGAAGCTTTAATTGTGTGCAATAATACGGTGTGCAATATAAAGTGTTCATTTTTCCTGTAGTATTTTTTAGCTAAGTATTTTTCATACAATTTACTCATCTGTAAAGCGCTGTTTTCACTGTTCTAAAAACAGGCTGATGTCTTCCTTGTTCTAAGTCCCTCCTTCAGAAATACGTAACAAATTCTGATCGGGCTGCGGGCTGCGCAGCCGGTCGACTGGAGTGGAGAGCTCCTCCCCCACTGATCCGTCTCACCACGATGATTGTTACCGGGGGCCGCAAAGACAGCCCTCACCTGTATTTTTCTTTCCCGAGGTTCATGATGGTTGACGCGGTCATGGAAAACCAGTTTTCCTCCCAGAACTGACCGTTCAAGCATCTCCTCTCACCTCTCTTGATGGTGAAGCCGCTAAAGGGTTACATTGGCATCCCAAGGGACCAGCCACCCTTCCCTCACGGCCACGAGCCTTGCACCCATGGCGTTTCTGCAGGTTCACCAGGCTAAAGCGGCTTTCACATAGGATGTGGTGTGCGCTGCGCTCGCCGCTGGGTTCCGCGCAGCCAAGCGATTTGTGCTCTGATGGTCAGACCAAAGTAGGCGGGGTTTTCAATAAATTACTACAGTGTTTATATTTTCGTTAAATAGTCGATGAGGAATACAGAGACTGATGTTGCTCGTCTCCATTTCACGTAACTTTAAGCATATCTGCTTGACTGAAAACACCACTAACATGCCAACATGAATTGCTACATGTTTCCATAACACGGCTTTCCTTCCGATGTCTCTGTAGGAGCATAAACTTGTATTATGAAGCTCTGAGAATTCCCGAGTATAAGCTTTCATCCATTTTGCTTGTTTGGATGCCCAATTTCTATTGGCCGCGCGGGTAATCATCACAGAGCGCAGCGCAAAAGTTAAACTATTTTGAACTTTGACCACGGCGTGAGCGCAAGCTGCGCTCCATTGCACTTGCGCTTTGCTCTGCGCAACAAAAAACCGCCCTCGCGCGGCGCAAGCCATTACAATGAATGGGTTTCAAAGCGCAGCGCACACCGCATCCTATGTGAAAGCCGCATAAGGCACTGAGGGACCTGCACAAGAGAGGTCACAATTCGGCTGTCTTACAGACACTTGTGCAGTCACTGACCTGGCGCCACGTGCGACCAAGGTCACCACACAAGCCGTCGGATGTGTGATGTCCACCCTTGGTGGTCCAGGAACGTCAAGTCTGGCTGTGTCTTGCGGGCATGAAGGATGTCGACAAGAATCATCTTCTGAATGCTTCGGTTTCTTAGACCAGCCATTTCGACGACGCGGCCGAGAACCTCATTTAAAGTTCTCGGCCGCCCAAGAGCAGACTGAGGCCATCATGCCATAGCTTGTGTAGCTTGTTTAGTGTGTTGTGATTCGATGACAGCAGCTTAGCGCACGTTGTCTGGAAAGGTCATGCCAAATGGATGAAGCAGTCCTTAGCAAAGGCCAAAAAAGGGGATTTGACTCGGGATGAAAATAACAGGGTCTCGATGACATGGCAACAAAAACACTCTACTAACGCACTCTTCCTCTTCTCCGTGGAAGCACATTTCTGGCGTATTCCTGTAGGCGGAGTTTAGTCAAAAATTCAGAAAATTGTCATCATCTACCTGGGAAGTAAAGGGCTTTAGTCCAAACCGGCCGTTCTCTGTAGTCCTTAAAAAGTGAAATTATTAAGAAATTATTGCTTGGCATAGAACTTTGACATTTTTAATTTTGCAGGTATTATTTATGCTCAAACAGCAACATTACACACTAACTAAAGTTTGAAAAATGGGATCACGAAAAACAGCACCTTTAAACTGCCTTAAATGTTCCCAAAGTGATGAGGCAATCTGAAAATTTCCGTCATGATGATTTTGTTTGAATAATCTTTTAAAACACTGCGCATGAAATACAGCAGTGATGATACAACTTTGATGTAAAGCACACATTAACCACTGCTGTGGTTCACTGAGTTCGTTTCTGTTACACCTGTATACTTTGAATAACTGATCAGTTACTTCTGTGATGTGAAAGGGAAACATCTGATTTTCTCCACGAGGAGTCATTTTCCTGGAGCTCAGTGCATAAGTGTGAAATGATAGAGCGAACGCGAGATGTTTAATAAAATATAGCTCATGATGTGCATTGATTACAGAGAGAGAGAGACAGATTGACAGGTCTTTCCTCATGCTCGCTCATACAGTCCTTAGGCGATGTATGTATTATGCTGCTCTACAGTACACACCACACCTCTTATAGCACATACATGATCTGTACAAACAATTACTGACATGATATTATTTATTCATGTTCATATGTAGTCTTAAACACATGATGATATCATCTGTAACAAAGCTTCGACAACATGGCACAAGTTCATTTCAGAAAGAGCGAGAAAGAGATTTTGTCTTTAACAGCATTATCCATCAGACTGACATACTGTATTAATAATGAATCACATACATTAATAGCAGCCGGTGCACATAACATAACTGTTTAATTAGATGTTTGATTCTGGTAAAAGGGTGAAAGAGTTTACACATACATTTTATTTCTCTGCCGCTTCTCGCTCGCTGTCACCTTTATAAGTCGAAGGTCTGTGCTGATGAGATTTGATAAGGAAAATGAGATTTCCTGTAGTAAAATCAAACATCTAAGAGCAAAATGGAGGCAAAGTCAACCAGACGGTGAAAAACATTGACTGCTGTCACACCTTTCCATTGTGTTAAAGTAGTGTGAAGACCATCGCAAACATGTTAGAAAACAAGTGAAGACTTTCTCACTCGATATCTCTGAGTAATCTCTGTAAAGCACACACATGTCTGAACCTGCCGGCATCCCAGAGTGACATCTTGCTCGCATTATACTCTTGTAGTTTAGTTTTTTGTAACCCTAGTTGGTTATTCGAATTGGTAATCATTTTGAAGCAAGCAACATAGCTACTCTTTCTTTTAAAGCTACTCTACAGAAAATTTGTTGTTTTCTGTAACACAACGGCAATAATATGAACCACTGATATATCGCAGTGGCCGATATATAAGCCGCTATTTGAACATTTTAAAATGAAGTTTATTTAACTAGTTAAGGAGAAGCATGGTCATGTTATCCATCGAGTCAGCGGAAACCTCTGTCAGTCCCTGCCAATGCGGAAGTGACTTAAACTGCAATTCATCGACTGGCCACTAGAGGCTGGATCCAAAAAGGAGTTAATTCCCATAGACCTCCATATTAAAATGCCCAACTTTACAGCAGAAAATAATATGTTTATAGCCTGGTACAAAAATTGATTTTGGTCTAGCTAATTCCCTTCATGACAACTGTGAGGGTTTTTTGAGGCTGTAACTCATCCGTTTAAAATATATTAAGCCTGCATAAATAAGGGTGTGGTCACTTGAGTGACAGGTGAACTGTCACTACCATTGAGCTAGGTGGGCGTGGTTTCAGCAAGCAGCCAACCTCAGCTTCACCCACATCCCGCCACTTTACCCATTTTTAGTTATCTGCGAGTGATGCACGGCCAAGATGGGTTTCAAAAAAGCTCTTCACAATCCTATGGGTGACGTCATGGACACTGCGTCCATATTTTTTACAGTCTATGATATTGACCATAAAATCATATCATTAAAAAATCTGGGTTTAAAAAAATGGTACTTACTTTCTGAGATGACAGATAACATCAGATATCCATTTTAGAGGACTTTAAAAGTATCACAATGTTCCTGTTCTCTCTCGTCGACACAGAGACACCTTTAAAATGAATTAGATTTTTTTGTGCACATTGTACCTGATAAATGTTTAATACCAAACATTACATTAAAAAGCTTTGCAAAAGAAGAATTGTAGAAGCTGCATTCAGAGCGATAGTGACCGTTGGCAACTAGATAGGGCACATGCAGTCGTGCGACAAATGTGAGAAATGTTTAACTTCATGCAAATTTTGAATGACTTTTGCGACTACCAGTGAGAACAAAGCAGTGGAATTCACGTCATCTGTCTTTCGTCAGTTACTGGAGTGGACGTTACTCATAGGTTTATGACAACCAGATTTAGAAACGCCTCTTTTGAAAGAAACGAGTGAAACACAGCGACAAAGTTTATAATGTGAATGTACCTTTAGTATGACATCACAACTTTTTTACACCCTCACTGTTTGGTTCGTTCAGCAGTCTATAGACCTTTTGCATGTTTGGAAACAGAGATGACTTTTTTTGTGGGCGGAACCCAACTGGTGGCAGAAAGTAACAGCTTTGCAATAGCGGTGTGAAGTGTTTTAGCGTTAAACTGTGATTTTTTATGGATACTGTGTTCTGCCGAAGTCTGCTTCCCCTATGTTTCTCTTTAGTGTAAAGTTTTTTATAGCATTTTCACCACGTTATGTTTATTTTATAGTTAAATTAAAAGTTTAAATGGCTTGGCTGATATGTGTGCATGTATGTTCTTTATTGGTAAATCAATTATTTTTACAGTATGAATCGCTAAAGTACATTATAGGCTAAGAGTAATACTATCACGTATTCTATATAATATCACTTATTAAATATTTCATTATTTTCCTGTTTTCTATTATTTCTTCCTTATATTTATAGCCTATATGTTTGCCCTAAAACTATTATAAAACTATTATGTTTACATACAAATTAATTTGTATAGGCCTGTTTATATATTAATAACACTTTACTTTACATCATGTGCTATATTTATTAAGTATGGAAACATCATAATTTTAGAACAAACAGGAAGAAGACATAGGCTAAGATATAAAATAAAAAGAAGTAATAGAAAACGAAAAATTATTTAAAAAATAAATAAATAAATGTTGATATTTTTGATGTTATGAACTCATTCAAATCTTTAATCCTTCTAAATAAATTATAAACGTAACATGATGAAAACGCTGTAAGACACACATAGAGGGAACAGACTTCGACAGAACACCGGCCATCTTCTCTATTTTCTATTCTAATTATTAAAAGATTTCCAGATTTCACTCCGGTCTGTCCGTTTCAGAGCTTATTGCAACCATAAACACCTACTTTTATCTTCAAATGGTGTCTTCAACAACGGAATACTATAAAAATGAATGTCATCTTTTTTGGCATTCCTATTCTGTCACTCAACAGCACAACAAGACATTCTAGTGAGTTAAATTGTTCGTTTCACTCGTGTCTAATTCATTTTCACTGTTTTTCTGCCACCACATTGCGCGCGCAGCTTGCAGTGACGTAACTCTGGGGTCTACTCGCAAAAGGTCTATCCCACAAGCCCCGCGCGAGCGTACCGACAGCTAAATAAAAATGCGCTAGTGGTCGCGTTCGTTAACGAAACGGGCACGCGCACGTGATCAGTTCAGTCAGTTAACTTCAAATACACCGCTGTTTCTACAGGAGGAGACCAACGAGACATTCATGAAATAAAGATCGACGGTTAATTCAGGTAAACACCATTTTACTCAGACATACATGGAGAACAAAAGATAAATACTGAGGTAAATATTTCCTCAGTTGGCTCTATGAAAGTTTAAATAAACAGCTGTGCTAACTTGCTATTACTGTACGTGTTTAAAATAAAATATAAACGAATTTATTTTAATTGATATCCCAAAGTGCAGCTTTAGTTTTACAACAATGGGGGATTTTGATAGTTTGGCATCTACTGTGTTAAATGAAAATGTGCACTTGCTAACTTAATTGAGTACCAGACTGAAAAAAGCAATTACTACAACCTACAGTACAGCAATGTACTATGATTCAGTCATATTTAATTGTTTTTGGCTTGATATAACAATTTAGATCACAATTTTTGCTTGGGTAGTTCTGTCGGAGTCACATCAGCCAAACATTTATTCCTCAGCAGCATCCTCATGCTTGAGTTGATGCATGTTCAGGGATTTCCTGGGGTTCTTCCTCTTTTTCATATCAATTTCAAAACATTAAAGCATATGAATATGAAGAGAGAAATTACAGAATCCATTTAGTTAACACAGCGTGTGGTGTCTCTTTGACATAACCCACCGGCTTTGTACTTCAAACGCTTTCTCATCTGCATTCGCTCATTAATGCTTGTCTTTCAACTGCATCAAAACCCCCATAAAAGCTTGGACAGCTTTTGTTTCTCTTTATTAAATCTCATTGCCTGAACCTTCAGAAGTGTTTATTAAAGCATTCATCTCTCCACATCGCCCGGACCGGTTCGGTTCAGTTAGTTAGTGAGATATTAATGATTCGTTAATGTATTCTGTCTCTGTCTCCCTGCGGCCTTGATCTTTGCAAGCTGTGACTAAATAAACATGTTGTAAATAAACACCCCAGACTAAAACTACTTAATACGAGATGCATGGATCTGCAAAACAGACACGATAAAGTCAAGCTGACATTTTATGAACCTGAACGGAGGCCATTGAGAAACCTTTACATAGAAATTGACAGACGATTGAGAAAGCTTGGGATGCAAATGTGGGGCTCAAAATCTTAATGTATTTACCCTGATTTTCAAAGCAATCATATATCCATACTAGATCTCCAAAGGAAATATTATTTCATTTTCTATATTATCCCATTTCTAGCAACCTGTTACATTGAGCTCTGCTTGAATCTCTTCCTTTGTTTGCTGTTGGCATCAGACTGTTCGGTTTCGAGTGATGCATTACAAGAGGTCATAACTGTAAGGTTATAGAAACAGCTTTGTTTATTTTCAGACCTCACATCTGATTTTATAACCCTTCAGTTGATTTGAGTAGTCATATTTTAGAGAACGCCTATTGAATTGAGCGTAAATGACTTATTAATTAACTATTTAATGTTAAAGTTTCTTGCACAGCTAACCTCACTGCACGAAGGTCCCTGGTTCGAGCCCATATTTGTCAGCGTGGCTTTACTCCGGGTACTCCGGTTTCCTCCCACAGTCCAAAGTCAGTCTCCAATTTATGAATTGTATGAATTTACTTGTGTGCCGATTAACTGGTTCTCCCCATTACTATAGCTTTAGATGCTGGTATTAAAGGCCCCTATTATGCAAAATCCACTTTTCCAAGGTGTTTGGACATAAATTTGTGTTGGTAGTGTGTAAATACAACCACCATACAATGGATAAAATCCAGCCAAATCGTCTTTTTTAATCCCTGTTAAACCAAAGCAGTCTCATTATTAGACATGCAGTTTTGATTATCTTGTGATGTCACACTGATAAAGCCCCGCCCACGGCCACTGACTGAAAGTCCTGCATTACCATAGTTTCCGTCCTCAGCTATTAGTTGTTCGCTGTCCGCCATATCTCAATAATGAGATGGTATTGTCTCAGACTGTTTTAACTCATTCCCTGCCAGTCATTTTTTGAAAGGTTGCCTGCCAGCATTTTTTTGTGATTTTTACAAAAGTTTCACAAAATGCCTTCCAGGAAAATTTTCTTCTAAAAATATTTAACATATAAATATATCAAATGAAAGAACAGACCCTCTGCTTTCAAACAAACAATAAACAAACAAACAAAACGGGGAAAACATTTTTCATCCTATCTCAGGGCTAAAAATTAACTTTTTTATTTGGTAGCACTGATGCTCCCAACTTTAAAGAGTTAGGAGCACCAGCAAAAATGTAGGCGCTCTCATCCAAAAATTATGAAGCACCACAACTACAATGTATAAGTTAATAGATTTATTTTATTAAAAATTAAACACCACAACTGGGCTTTACACATCCTATGGCCAGGATTTGAAATTTGGTCTTTTTTGCCCCATAGATTCCTAAAATAATACCCAAATGCTGTTTAAATAATATAGCAGCAATAATAATTTAACAATTACAGGTAAAATAATTATGATTACAATAGAAAATCTAGCAAACACGTAAAACACTGATTAATTGTGACATTACAAAAGTGACCATAATATAGAAGGCTAATATATATTGGTTTTGATAATTGCATTACCAGGATGCTATTACTACTAAATAGGCAATGTTTTTAAAAACATACCATCAGCATTGTCGTGTTCCACCTCAACATGGACCACTGTTTGTCGAATGTCCCTCAAGCAGGATGCGCACATTCATCATCGAACACTATTTGATAGACAGGTCGATAGCCGTTTCTCAATATGCGTTCTTGTCTGTACTTGTGTTCTTGTGGACATGTGAAACGCCTCAGTCGCTGCCCAAGTACTGTTCCATTTCAAAGTTCGCATCAAGCCCAAGTTCACATAAAATCCCCGGATGTGTTCTTGATCCGCCCATTTTATCGAGGATGCATCAGAGGAGACTTGTGTGGACTTATGACAGTGAAGTTTCCCAGAATGCATTTCGCGTCAGGAGTTCGTTCTTCCGAGTCTGAACTTGCAAGTTCGAACTACGAAGGACACAAGTCCGAGTTCGGCGTACTTGGTTTTGAGAAACGTCTGGTGTCTCCATCAATAATGAACACATTTGTCACGACAATTCTTGTGTTTTTGGCACTTTCGCCATGTTTAAGCAAGGTCTCGCGCTTAAAATGTGTGGATTCTGCTACCAACGTCGTTTTACCTGCAACCTCCGTTTTAAAGGATTTACAGTAAACACAGTAACATTGAGTCATTTTCATAGCAGAGCCACTCATAATCTTTAAGCCACTCTCTTCGAAAGGTTTAACGTTAAGCCTTACTTTCCGGTGGTGAAGTTGCATTTAAATCTGGACCGGTGTTATGAATTAATACAGTGGTAAGATTGGCTGTAGTCGGCTCGTTCTCTTCATGCTCGCGGTTCGTCTTTTCACAATGTCGCGCTTTACGTACCAACTTACACGGCAACAAGGAATGATTGACGTTCATATTATCCAATCTGCACTCTTCATTAAACGCAAGAACTTAATGGTGAAATTTGATTGGCTATGTACTGTTGGAGAGAACACTGAACCTGGAACAGCACTAAATCAAGTCACACCACAACAAAATAGGCAGTCACAAAAATTCTCCCAAATATATTTTAAAGTCGCACAGATTAAATTTCGGTCGCATATGCGACCAAAACAGTCGCAATTCCGAGCCCTGTATCTATATATTTTTCTCTGTTTGTAAAAGCTTAAATTTGGGTATTTTTCTGTAAAAATAAAAATTTTTTTAGCAATAAGCTGAAATAATTGCATTTTTGTGAAGGAATTTTTTTAGAGATCAGATTCAGAACAATTATCAAAACATACACAGAGTTTAAAATGAGTAAATAACGTTTTGGCTTGAGTTTTTTCAGAAATTTGGTAAATTAATCGCTGTATTTCAGATTAACATAAGATTTTTCAGAAACTCTTTTTTTATACAAATGTTTTTTCTTAAATATCGCCCCCTCGGCGATTGAAAGGGGGCGTTATCCGATTGGTGCTTTATCGCTGCCGGGTTTTTTGTCCAAAAAACCTCCGGTATGTGGTGTGATTGCGATTAGGGGTGCTTAACGATTAATCACGATTAATCAATAGCAGAATAAAAGTTTTTGTTTACATCATATATGTGTGTGAACTGTGTATAATAATTATGTATATATAAATATGCACACATGCATGTATAATTATAAGAAAAAAATATATTTATATATTAGGTATTTATATTTATTTATATATAATATAAATTATAAATAAATATACAAATGTATATACACATGTAAACATTTCTTAAATATATACATGCATGTGTGTGCATTTATTTATACAAAGTTATTATATACAGTTCACACAAATATATGATGTAAACAAAAACTTTTATTCTGCTATCGATTAATCGCGATTAATCGTTAAGCACCCCTAATTGCGATTATTTGCTGCTCCCGATCATGTTGGAGCTTCTCCGAGCCCAAATCTCTCCTGATTGGTTTGCCTCCGACATGACAGCTGCAATAGCCAATGAAAGCATGCAAGCTTCAACCGGATGTTGCATACTTTTAAAGCTTTTATAGTTTGTGTGTAAAAACATGACATAAATTGAGAACGAATTTCGACTTGGACAACTGTGGCATGGCAACAGTATAAATGCTTTTATAATGTCTTATGCAATAACTACCACAAGATTTGTTTTTGTGAGATATTGCGTCACTATGAAATCATTGGTACAGTCCTCACGTTTGTGATCTCGCAATTTTGTTGAATCATCCAGTGGATTATGTTGTTAAAAATTAGTCCTTACTTCTGTGTCACCCATGGATTTAAAACCGTTTAAGATGTAAATATCGTCCAGTATGTCCCAGGCATAAGCTGATAACATCAAATCGATATTTAGTTTTTATATATTTACTAATGTGGCAAGTGGCCATTTAATAAGCATGATAATGTACAGCCAGCCATTGCTATCTCAAATAAATCCCTTCAGGGTTAAAACAAGACCTGATCACCTGATCTGAATTTATTTAAAGTATGTTATCCCTTGCATGATGCTGTGTAATATCAGCACAGATGGTTAAATTCAGAGAGTCATTTCAGTCGTGCATAACATTATCTCACAAGCTCTATTAAACACGTAAAGACCTGTGGGTGTTTGTGCAGGTGATCTTTACAGATCCAGTAGACCTCAGTGTTGCCCCTGAGCCTCCTTTATGAAGGGAGCGCGCTAAAGGTCATGGTTTCCCACCTGTGAAGATATTGTGAATCTCTGTGTTTCATGTCCTCCGGGGGTCGTCTTTGATTCCCCGGTCCCTCTGTCCACAGGCAAGACCCCGGCAATGCGACCCTTTGAGGCCTGAATGATAAGCCTTGATTATAAAGTGATTATATCTGACAGGAGGCAGGCATGAAAGGCGTACGTTTTAAAAGACCCTTGTTTTCCTAGTCCGGTTTATCATCAAAGAAAGCAGAGGTGGCGTAGGAAGAGAAGACGTGATATTTATTAAAAGTGAAAAGGGAGGTAGCAGGTCCCTTTCATTTCCTTGACATTTTCTGCTTCACCTGTCCTCTGCGAAAATTGTGAGGCGTTGTGGCGAATTAGACAAGATATAAGAATAAACAAAAGGATTGGCTTTCTTTCATTTAATGAGCTGGATTATAAATTGGAATGGCCTTGGGTGTTGAATTGGAAATGACAGGAGGAGACTTACCGAATTGCAATTCAACATGGTCACACAACAGAGGAACTTCATTAGTCTCATATAAATTTTTGTGTCAAAATATAAATAATTGACCAAAAATAATACATTTTTAATGCTTTTTTATGTATAATACACACTATTTATTTATTTATAAAATAATAAATGATGTGTAATGTTTAATAACAAAGGTCTCTGCAAAGTGGTGCTCCTGTATTAAATGTAAATGGCAACTATTGCCTTCCCATTTTGCACAAAAACTGATGTTGTTGTCAGTAGTTATACTTTATACTTTTCAGTAAATTACTGTAGGGCGTTGCATTGGAAGTCTATGGGACTTTATAGTCAACCATGATTTGATGTATCATTCATTACTGTAGCACAATCGGTGTGGGACAAATGATGTGCTGAAGTTTAATATTTATGATCCAAATTTTTCTTTAAATCAAGTATAAGCAATAGGAATAGTGAATGCATTAGCAGGTAGAATGGTTTCTCAGACCAATATGGAGTTCTGGATTGCTTTGTGTATTTCTCCCCCTCTGGCTTTAACTTTGATTCATTTTCTGAATCAGGACACAAACAGGTTTCCGTTGACAGGTTATCAGTCTTTCCATGAAGTCCCTGCCGAGCCTCCAGCTTCTCTCTACAGACCCATGCAGCAGACGCATGGATTCGTAGAAACCTGCGGCCATGCCCACAGGACATTTCAATGCATGTGTTGTTCTGTCATTAGTAACTTAATAGATTTCTCAGTTATGTTTTTAAAATTTAGAGAATTTTGAGATTTTTCTCTTTTGGTTAATGGAATATAGAGACATGACCTAGACTATTTTATCATGATAGAGCTGCGCGATATGTGATAGCATGCTAAATAATGCCATATTTGATATGCAATGTAATATTTCTTTTTCTAAAATTTGTTTAAAATATAACCAACATAATACGAAGAGTTCAGATGATAGATTCCGACATGGATATGTATAATAAAGGCTAGATGTCTCGCCCGCGCTGCTGGAGGTCGACGTCCGGACCTGGCGGCCATCTTACCTCAGGCAGCTCCCTCACTTGTATCATTGTGTTTTAATGATGCATGTACTTTTAAATAACGTTAACTTGCTCAATTTTCTACCGATTTTCAAAAGGTTTGGTTTGTTATAAACGTTAGAGGTGTACCTACGACACTGAATACTTATAATTTTCATTAAACATTTTAAAGCATCCAGACGTTATATTGGTTTCAGGCCTCATTCATATGTGGATATAAATCGGATCCATCAAGACCAATCCTGCTTTATTAAAATTAAAATACTGGCAAATGACGTCAACTCAGGTGGACACCACCCATGATCACATGACTCTTCTTAGCAGCCACCTTCGGCGGGACGGCTCTACTTAGTGGCGTAATGTTGAAGATTTATGTCTTATTACAGAAATAGAGCTCTATAATATTGTATAATACATTTTTCTGTGTCCATTGCATATCGAAACGTTTTACTTCCTCCGTGGTTTAAGAAGTAAGCCACATATGCCTATTTGAATAGTTTCGCCAGGTGTTTAGTGTAAATGCTGATATCGGATACCAGTCGCTTTTAAAAGATGATGTAAACAGGTAGTCAAAAAATTGGATATAGTAAACAAATCAGATTTGGGCATCAAGATCTGTAATGTAAATCCAGCCAAAGTTTGTCTGACATGTTTTCTTGTAAATTAGCATTTTTTTTTTCAGGCTCTTATGTTTAGTTCAGTCATTTTATTGCCAATAAAAAGGATAGTTAGTTATTTAAATGGCTTATGTTAGCGAATTCTGCCAACAAATCGGTGGGGAGTTAACAAAGTGGTATTTCTGAAGGGCACAAGGCCGGGATTTAGCATATTTGAAGTGAAGGTATTTATATAATGCATGCCAAAAGCATTCAGTCAATATCATTATCTCATTTTTGACGAAGGTGGCTTTAAGCGGCTAGCTGTGGCGGCCGGTGACTTCTTTTTCCGAGGGCACACGATGCGAAATTCGTCACAACATGTATGTAGCCAATCATATGTGTGGTTCGTAATTTCAAAATATGTATTCAGCGCATTCGAGTGAACCTATGTGCATCACATGTTTTGTCAAAATAAGTGCCTGCTGCAGGCGCGTCTAAAGGGTTTATGATAAAAGAGACGCTCGCGTTTGACAGATACTTGCATAATGTCTTGCGTATTCAGAGTTTACTGTGAAGGGAGTGTCTTGCGTGTATTTTGTGAACGTGTGCGTCTCTTTTATCATAAACGGTTTTGACGTGTGCGCAGCAGGCACTAATTTTGACAAAACACGTGATGCACACAACAAACACATTTTGAAAACACGAGCAACACACATGACACTCCGAACACTTATTTTGAATTTTGCGCCCCTCGGAAGAGCACTCACCAACCGCCACTGGCGGCTATTGCATCTGAACTCTTTATATGTTTCATATATCAGGGAAAGGAAAGCATGTTTTACTGTTGCATGAAACAAATCAGATATTTTAACAATGTAAACAAACAAACAAAAAATTATATTACAACTATCATGCTCAGTTACACACGCATGCATATCCCAACTAACATTACAATATAAGCTGCATCGACCTTAAATTGACCAAACGTTACTTTTTGAAGTATTCAAATTGCATCGCCCATTTATTGCAAACTATCGCTATGCATATCACAACATGCACATTTCCCCTATTGAGGTACTTTGCACAGCCATTGTTTATGACAATAATGAGAAATATTACATGCTCAACATATCTCTGGATTTGGTTGCACATATTGGTGTCCAAGAGGAGAGAACTGAGATTGTTATCAGTATATCTCATTCAAGACTCTTTTTGCTTTCCATTATATCTCCTTTTGCTGTAAACGCTTTGCAATGTGCCACAAATGTCCACAGATCATCAATAATGATCACGTTTGTCAATCAAAGTGTTTTACACACCTCATACATATTTATTCCTTACATATTTACATTTATGCATTGGCAGACGCTTCTATCCAAAGTGACTTACAGTGCATTACATTTCATATCAGCACGTGTGTTCCCTGGGTTCAAACCCATGACCTATTGCATGCGTTGCTAACACAGTGCTCTGCCACTGAGCTATACAGGAGCACTATATGATTGTGCTGTAAAGTACTGATTTGTACTCTTTGTCACGGCTTTCCCTTGGGTAACCAAACCTTACAGCCGGAGGACCTTCATGGCTCGTAATCTACCTGCGGTTCGTCTCTGCCCCGGCCCGTCCCTTCAGCGTGAGTTCGGTTCACTGGGTTCATGTAGTTTAGCAATCTGAGGCCGGTGGCACACTAATCTCTCTCTCACCTCATTGTTCTGCCTTTCTACACCTCTCAGGCTGACACAATTTGATTAATTAGTATTGCGGGCAGCGGAGCTCCATTCTCCTCAAGGCTCGTACACACGCGTGCTCCACCAGCCATTCCTCTTTCACTCTTTAGATCATAAAGATTTTATGGGTGATAAAAATTTCTCTCAGACTGCGCTGAATGTAATAGACAAGAGCAGGGTGAATAATAAAGACTGTACTTTATTTACATAATTTATGCGTACAAATATCTCGGGATTGGCTGACACTTTCACCTGTACGTGTAGTCGGTAGTCATTCAAAGCTGATGGTGCTGAGATTGGCATTTATACAGTCCTACAGAAACACTTTTGAAATTGTTATCGTCCCGACCAAGAACGATAAGGCTGTAATATTCTGGCACACTTTAGGTTGAGTTTGGATGTTTGCAAGAAATCAATTTACTGCTGGAGATTTATAACACTAGCAAAAGTCATCTGAGGTTTTATTTGTATAGGTTGTTTCAAAGCAGCATTACAGAAAGTCATGCTGTTACTGGATGTAGCGTCTCAATGTATTATAATTTACATTGAGCTGTTATGACTGTGGAAATATTGATTTCCTTTTTGGCTTTCAGCTGTTTTATCTGCAATATCAAAATATAGTTTTTTAGTCCAATTGAAGTCATATTAAACCTATTTGCATGTGCACTGTAAAAAGAAAAAGTTGGATTAACTTAAAACATTACTTCAATTAGTAACACCTAAAAAATGTTTTTTAAATTTAAAAATGCAATTAGAAAAGGCTAAAATTATCTCAAGTTGAAATCTACCTTAACATTTTCACTTAAAGTAAAAAAGTAAAAAACGTAAATTTTTAGGTGTTACCATTTAAAGTATTTTTTTTTTTTAAGTAGTAATCCAACTTTAACTTTTTTATAGTGTGTGGGTTTTAATATATTCAATGTAAAAAAAAATTACACATAATCAAATTTACAAGTAGTAATTTTAACTACATTTTTTACTATACTTTTTAGTTAAGTACAGCTTTTTCATCTTGTTTTTATGAGTTGCTATTTTATAAGTTACAGTGTAGTCACGGCCAGTTTGATTAAACTTAAATATTTAAGGCAGCAAAATTTTTATACTCCATTTATCTAAATATATCACCCTTCTCTACAGTTAACATAGTGAAAATAACTTCATTTTTACATAATTTTAAAGGTATAATGTAAAATTCTCAATAACATGGGGACTTTTGAACTAGCTTAGTGCGCCATCTTGTGGTACTTGGATAGACTGCATGCCAACACTTGCAGCATTTCTTAATTAGGAATACAACAATGTAATAAAAGTTTTTATGTAAACTGTATATATCTGGTCGATCACTGGTAAATGTGCTTTCAAACTATTCTTAAATCTTACACAAACCTTAAGAGCATATCTCAGTAAAATAAACGTGCAGGTCTTGTACATTATATGAAACCCATATTACTTTTTTCCCAAATAAATGGCAGAATGAAAGTGGGTGACATTTTATTGTATGCACTGAAAAAAATTATTCATTCAATTTACTCATTTTTTTTAAGGTAAGTGGTCGCAATCAATTTATTTAAGCTACATTTAAACAAACGTTTTTTGTTTTGTTTTTCTATTTTTTTTATGTAGCTTAAATAAATTGACGCCACTTAGATGAAAAAAGTTGAGTAAATTGAATGAATAATTTTTTTCCGTGTAAAAACAGCGTCCACATTTTTAAAATAATTTTTTGTTTCAAAGAAGAAAGTTTAAATATTGTTTCAAGATCTGGCATGATTTAAGTTTGTAATGTGTAATGCAATGCTTTGATGGCCACTACTATAAATCATCAGGAATGTTTGTACCCGTGTTCCCATCAGTTTCAATGGAAAGTAGCTAAAGTCTGTTTAAATAGTCACTAATGTAGTCAGATGACGCCATGCGCTAATTAGCATATTCATTTATTTGCATTCTGCTTGTGCTTTACATCTGTTTTGCTTCTTTCCTCCTCTCTGTACTCACACGCTGTGTTTTATTACAGCCAAATAAAGCCCATTGAGGTTGGTCTCATTTACGTATTTATTTTCTTTCTGTTATCAGTCTAAAATAGCAACTGATGTGATTAAGAGTACATCTATACGGAAGATATATCCAAAAAGACTCGCTCGAGATATAGAGCTTCATCTTTCTCTCTCTTGCTTGCATTTCAAATTTGTGGTTTTAATATGATGAATATGTGAGAATGAGATTTAGAAATCGTTAACTGAAAGAAAAACCAATCCATTAGAATTTTCAACTTTACATTTTATTAAAACTATTTTACATATACATAGTGCAATGTCTCCTTATTCTCTGGAAAGCCACTTGGTCTTTCTATATTATCTTGTTCTTGAGCAAGACTTTACATTTAGGGTTATTAAATAGAGACTGTCTCCAGTCAAAAACAGTGCCCTTAAGTCACATTTAGGAAAGAAAATGTGCTACATAACAAGAAACTAAATATAATTAAAGATATAGGTCAGGAAGAAAAGCAGTTATAGCCTCAGTTATAGCTTCTGCTCCTCTATATTAAGCATGATTTCTTCAATACATCTAATATGATGGATTTTAATGATAATCACAATGGTTAACCTTGAAACAATCACTTAAGAAGAGCTTATTATACAAGATTGATTCTCAGAAGTGAAATTTAACTAAAGAAGAGCAATATAATGAAACGTGGATGAGGCTGCCCAACAAAAGCCAAGTTCATTTACTTGTTAACTAAGAAAATACAATCTCCATTACAATCTCCCTGTAAGGCACAAGATATATGTTTACAGATGTTAAGCTTTAAATGGTTGGTAAATGTTCTTTATCGTAAAAGAAGTCAAATGTTTAGACTTGTATAGCTTTGATATAGTTCATGTACATGAAATGTTATATCCCTTTTTAAAGTTTCACAGCTTGACACCCATCGCGTTTAAAATCAGGACTGTAGTTTTATTACAAGCACAATGCTGTCTGTAACTTTAATAAGTTTAAAAGTTAAATGATAAATAATGTAATGTACATTTGCTGTATATGTGAAGTTAAACTGAAACATTCCTATGTCTAATTCCCATTAGATCATGTTGAAATTAAAGACATCAAACTAGCATAAAGACCATGTGGTATTGCAGATCACAGGCGCTTGTAGTAAGAGAGGACCTTGTTGCAGTTAGGGCAGCGATGCTCCACATCTTTACAAGAATCCATCCAGAATGGCACTATACAGCAGGGCCAACATCTGCACAAGAGACATGAAAATAAATAGATAAGCCATACACTTTTTATTTCATGGATCATATCACAGATAGGGGTGGTTTTCCAGACAGGGCTTAAGTCTAGTCCCAGTCTAGTTCTGTCTTAATCTAAATCCTGTATGAGAAGCCGCTCATAATCTCAGATAGTGTTTGTTTAAAATGAGTAAGGAGGTTAAATTTTACCCGATGAGTGCAAGACAACCGCATGCCAGCCAAGCCATGAGTCCAGAGTAGTAATCTGTGATGGTGATCACTTGATGCTTACAATGAGGGCACATGGTCTGACCGGGTAGATCACGCAGACAAGGCAGCCTCCCTGAGGTTGTTACAGCTGTAATGAACACACATACACACACATACACACATCACTGCTTGGATACTATTGAACCATAGGCCAAGTCTGCAATCTTCACAATGCTGATTTTCATTTTCTTTTGGCATATCACATTATTAGAAGAGCCATTATAAATCTGCTAAATGTATCCTAAATGTAAATGTAATGTGGTGGGGATTAACCCTTTGTTTTTATAGCTTGCCTATTACAGTTTGAGATTGATACAGTAGTTGTAACTCACTTGAAGCTTGAGGGTACATCCCTGGGTTTTGACCTGTAGAAAAGGTTTAATAAGATGACTGCTATTGCAATAATAGGTTTGTTCAACAATTAAGTTTTAAATTGCTTTTGGAGTTTTCTATTGAACTGTTTGAGATTGGCAGTTGAAATTTGTTACTTACCCATGCCTGGAGGGTACATAATAGGACTAGGACCTAAAAAGTGAAATTGTCTTTATTACACTAACCTTTGGAATTAGTAGTAAATGTATGTTTGTGGAAATTGAATAATAAAATAACTGTTTGCGATTGAGACTAAAAATTATAACTTACCCCCAGCCTGAGGATACATCCCAGGGTTTGGACCTTTAGAAAAAGATTTAAACATTTATCAACAAACATCAACAGTGATTTCAAAATGTCTGCAAACATGACTGCTGTTTTACTCTACCCGAACAAACACTAAAACTGGATTTAAAAATGTCTTCAAACATGACTGATGTTTTAACCCCAACAAACCCTGACACTGGATTCAGAATATCTGGAAACAGGAACTGTTTTACTTTGCCCCAACAAACCCTGACACTGGATTCAGAATATCTGGAAACAGGAACTGTTTTACTGTGCCCCAACAAACACCAACACAGGATTCAGAATATCTGGAAACATTAACTGTTTTACCCTACCCCAACAAACACCAAAACTGAATACAGAATATCTGGAGACATGAATGTTTTACTCTGACTTAACAAACCCCAACAACGGATTCAGAGTATCTGGAAACACAAAGTGTTTTACTCTGCCTTAGCAAACACCAACTCCGGATTCAGAATATCTGGACGCATGAACTGTTTTACTCTGCCCCAACAAACACCAACACCGGATTCAGAATATCTGGAAACATGAACGGTTTACTCTGCCTCAACAAACACCAGATTCAGAATATCTGGAAACATGAATGGTTTACTCTGCCTTAACAAACCCCAACACCGGATTCAGAATATCTGGAAACAGGAACTGTTTTACTCTGCCCCAACAAACACCAACACTAGATTCAGAATATCTGGAGATATTAATGTTTTTCTCTGCCTTAACAAACCCCAACAACGGATTCAGAATATCTGGAAACATGAACTGTTTTACTCTGCCCCAACAAACACCACCACTGGATTCAGAATATCTGGAAACATGAACGGTTTACTCTGCCTCAACAAACACCGGATTCAGAATATCTGGAAACATGAACAGTTTACTCAGCCTAAACAAATCCCAAAACCAGATTCAGAATATCTGAAAACAGGAACTGTCTTACTCTGCCCCAACAAACACCAACACTGGATTCAGAATATCTGGAGACTTTAATGTTTTCTCTGCCTTAACAAACCCCAACAACGGATTTAGAATATCTGGAAACACAAAGTGTCTTTCTCTGCCCCAACAAACACCAACACTGGTTTCAGAATATCTGGAAACATGAACTGTTTTACTCTGCCCCAACAAACACCCACACTGGATTCAGAATATCTGGAAACATAAACTGTTTACTCTGCCTCAACAAACACCAACAATGGCTTCAGAATATCTGGAAACATGAACTGTTTTACTCTGCCCCAACAAACACCAACACTGGATTGAGAGTATCTGGAAACATGAACTGTTTTACTCTGCCCCAACAAACACCCACTGGATTCAGAATTTCTGGAAACATGAACTGTTTTACTCTGCCCCAACAAACACCCACTGGATTCAGAATTTCTGGAAACATGAACTGTTTTACTCTGCCCCAACAAACACCATTATGGATTCAGAATATCTGGAAACATGAACTGTTTTACTCTGCCCCAACAAACACCAACACTGGATTGAGAGTATCTGGAAACATGAACTGTTTTACTGTGCCCCAACAAACACCCACACTGGATTCAGAATATCTGGAAACATAAACTGTTTACTCTGCCTCAACAAACACCAACAATGGGTTCAGAATATCTGGAAACATGAACTGTTTTACTCTGCCCCAACAAACACCAACACTGGATTGAGAGTATCTGGAAACATGAACTGTTTTACTCTGCCCCAACAAACACCCACTGGATTCAGAATTTCTGGAAACATGAACTGTTTTACTCTGCCCCAACAAACACCCACTGGATTCAGAATTTCTGGAATCATGAACTGTTTTACTCTGCCCCAACAAACACCATTATGGATTCAGAATATCTGGAAACATGAACTGTTTTACTCTGCCTTAACAAACACCAACACCAGATTCAGAATATCTGGAAACATGAACTGTTTTACTCTGCCTTAACAAACCCCAACACTGGATTCAGAATATCTGGAAACAGGAACTGTTTTACTCTGCCCCAACAAACACCAACACTGGATTCAGAATATCTGGAGATAATAATGTTTTTCTCTGCCTTAACAAACCCCAACAACGGATTCAGAATATCTGGAAACATGAACTGTTTTACTCTGCCCCAACAAACACCACCACCGGATTCAGAATATCTGGAAACATGAACGGTTTACTCTGCCTCAACAAACACCAACACCAGATTCAGAATATCTGGAAACATGAACAGTTTTACTCTGCCCCAACAAACACCGGATTCAGAATATCTGGAA
Organism: Paramisgurnus dabryanus; assembly: GCF_030506205.2. Taxonomy (NCBI): domain Eukaryota; kingdom Metazoa; phylum Chordata; class Actinopteri; order Cypriniformes; family Cobitidae; genus Paramisgurnus; species Paramisgurnus dabryanus. The sequence continues at coordinate 8,165,795 of NC_133339.1, forward strand.
ACATGAACAGTTTACTCAGCCTAAACAAATCCCAAAACCAGATTCAGAATATCTGAAAACAGGAACTGTTTTACTCTGCCCCAACAAACACCGGATTCAGAATATCTGGAAACATGAACAGTTTACTCAGCCTAAACAAATCCCAAAACCAGATTCAGAATATCTGAAAACAGGAACTGTTTTACTCTGCCCCAACAAACACCGGATTCAGAATATCTGGAAACATGAATGGTTTACTCTGTCTTAACAAACCCCAACACGGGATTCAGAATATCTGGAGACATTAATGTTTTTCTCTGCCTTAACAAACCCCAACAACGGATTCAGAATATCTGGAAACATGAACTGTTTTACTCTGCCCCAACAAACACCAACACCGGATTCAGAATATCTGGAAACATGAATGGTTTACTCTGCCTTAACAAACCCCAACAACGGATTCAGAATATCTGGAAACATGAACTGTTTTACTCTGCCCCAACAAACCCCAACACGGGATTCAGAATATCTGGAGACATTAATGTTTTTCTCTGCCTTAACAAACCCCAACAACGGATTCAGAATATCTGGAAACATGAACTGTTTTACTCTGCCCCAACAAACACCAACACCGGATTCAGAATATCTGGAAACATGAACGGTTTACTCTGCCTCAACAAACACCGGATTCAGAATATCTGGATACACAAAGTGCTTTACTCTGCCTTAACAAACACCAACAGCGAATTCAGAATATCTGGAAACATTAACTGTTTTAATCTGTTTAATTTGTAACTAAAAAGTGAAATTGTCTTTATTACACTAACCTTTGGAATTGACAAAGTAGTAAATGTGTGTTTGTGGAGATTGGATAATAAAATAACTGTTTGCGATTGAGACTAAAAATTATAACTTACCGCCAGCCTGAGGATACATTCCAGGGTTTGGACCTTTAGAAAAAGATTTAAACATTCATCAACAAACATCAACACTGAATTCAAAAGGTCTGCAAACATGACAGCTGTTTTACTCTACCCGAACAAACACTAAAACTGGATTCAAAATGTCTTCAAACATGACTGCTGTTTAACTATACACAACAAACACCAACACTGGATTTAGAATGTATGGAAACACAAACGTTACCCTCTGTCCCAACACCAGATTCAGAATGTCTGGAAATATGGCTGTAGTTGATTCAAAATGTTTTCAACCATGACTGCTGTATACGTAACAAATACCAAAACTGGATTCAGATTGTTAGGAAACACAACTGCTGTTTTACTGCACCAAAACAAACAATGAATTCAGAATATCTGAAAAATGAATGTTTTACTCTATTCCAACAAACACAATCAAAGGATAAAGAATATCTGAAAACAAAAATTGTTTTACTCTTACTCAACAAACATCAACACCAGATTCACAATATCTGGAAACATGAACTGTTTTACTCTGCCTCAACAAACACCGGATTCACAATATCTGGATACACAAAGTGTTTTACTCTACGTTAACAAACACCAATAGCGGATTTCAAATATCTGGAAACATGAACTATTTTACTCTGCCTCAACAATCCTCCGATTCAGAATATCTGGACACATTAACTCTTTTACTCTGCCTTAACTAACCCCAACACTGGATTCAGAATATTTGGAAACATGAACTGTTTTACTCTGCCCCAACAAACACCAACACTGGATTCAGAGTATCTGAACACATGAACTGTTTTACTCTTCCCCAACAAACACCCGATTTACAATATCTGGAAACACAAAGTGTTTTACTTTGCCTTAACAAACACCAACGCTGGATTCAGAATTTCTGGAAGCAGAAACAGTTTACTCTGCCTCAACAAATACCAGATTGAGAATATCTGGAAACAGAAACTGCTTTACTCTTCCTCAACAAACACCAATGTCGGATTCAGCATATCTGAAAACAGGAACTATTTTACTCTTCCTCAATAAACACAAATGTCGGATTCAGAATATCTGGAAACATGAACTGTTTTACTCTTCCTCAACAAACACCCACTCTGGATTCAGATTGTTAGAAAAAGGGAAAGTAAAAAAGTGAAATTGTCTTTATTACACTAACCTTTGGAATTGACAAAATAGTAAAAGTAGGTTTGTGGAGACTGGATAATAAAATAACTGTTTGAGATTGAGACTAGAAATCATAACTTACCACCAACCTGAGGATACATCCCAGGGTTTGGACCTTTAGAAAAAGATTTAAACATTCATCAACAAACACCAACACTGATTCAAAATGTATTCAAACATGTAACATGACTGCTGTTTTACTCTTCCCGAACAAACACTAACTGGATTCAAAATATCTTCAAACATGACTGTTTTACTCTGCCCCAACAAACGCCAACACTGGATTCAGAATATGTGGATACATGAATGTTTTACCCTACCCCAACAAACACCAACACTGGATTCAAATTGTTAGAAAACATGACTGCTGTATTACTCCACCCAAACAAAACAGCACTGGATTCAAAATATATGGAAACATGAATGCTGTTTTACTCTACCCAAACAAACACCAACACTGGATACAAAATGTCTTGAAACAGGAACGTTTTGCTCTGTCCCAACTAGGGTTGTAACGGTATGAGATTTTCACGTTATGGTACTCGTCTCAGAAACTATCACGGTTTCACGGTTTCGAGGTATACAGTATTAAAAACAATACTTTTTATTATTATTATTATTATTATTATTATCATCAGCTACAATGACCCTTAAATGAATGAAAACAGATATGGGTTTTGGTTTTTATATCAAACTTTTTGGGAAAAAAATAAACATTTGAACAAAATAAGGAATACGTTATTTATCTTAAGATATGGCCTATGTATAATCAACTTAAAATTGACTTTTAATATAAATCACTTAAATGGGCTTTATTGTTTTGAGAGAACGCATGTGCGCGCAAGAGAGAGAACGCGAGAGAGAGAGTGCGTGAGAGGTTAACATGTAAACAAAGCAGTCATGTGCGTTTATAAACAGTGCTTTATCAGGCATTTTTCTAAGATTAGACGGAAAGAAATTGCCATCAGGTCTTTTCTTAAGACAGTTCCCTTCAGAGGCGCAGTGTCTGAAAACAGAGCGGGGGAAAATTAAACACAAATCCGGTTCCAATTTATGGCTGATTTTTATGAATGGATTTAGGGATTCCCTCTGCATCGTGGAAATAATAGTGCTTTAAATTATAAACAAAACACACCTTTATCTGCACAGAGGGACGTGTTCTCGAATATGGTAGCACATGTTTGACGTATTTCCTCCTTTTGCAGCCACTCTTCGTCCACATTTCTTGCAAACTGGATATCCATCTTTAAGTACAACCCCGCGGTTGTTTTTCGGATACCCAAAGTATTTCCATACTGCAGATTTTAACTTTTTTCCGGCGGGGGATAGAGGTTAGAATTTGTAGTCTCTGGCTGTGACATTTTTTTCTGCTGTACATAAACGAGTGGAGTCTAGCAGTCAAGTGGAATGAAGTTGCATTTAAACATCAGCACAGGGGAGATCTCCTTTATTATAATTTTTTGTTTCCAAAACCGGGAATAAGCAAATGTTTACGGTATGATAATCGTGTGTGTTAACACTCTGGGGTCGGCTGCGGCGCGGGCGCCGCAAACTCTTTATTTTTCGATCACTCCCCAAAGAGACTTAGATAACTCTGCTGATTTTTGACATACAGATATGATTTATACATCATTTAAAACGTTAAATTGTCTAGTTTTTTTCTGTCCACTCCCAATAAAAACAGCATGTTGTGCTTTTCGCAAAATTAAGAAAATAAACATGATGCGCGTTTTGTTCTCTCTCCCTCAGTGAAGTCCTTTCAGAAACACGTCAGAAAAATTAACTCTAACTTAACGAATATTTGTCATATAAACAAAAGATAAATGTCTACATAATGCTTGGAATGTCTGCTTTTGGAAGATGTAAGTGAAATCGAAAACAAATATTGTAATTCGTTGTTAACTGTATTAGAAGAGAGAGATGTACCGTCTTTCTTCTGTTGCTTCATTATCTATAATGAGCCACGCCCCGCTCCATTGAAGAAAAGAGCAGAGATCATCCATATTCATTAGGCAACCCCACAGTCAATGGACATTCCATTCCGTCTCTGCAGCCATTCACTGCTGTGAATGAGTTTTAATCCGAGTGCTGGAAACATGACATATACTTGTTTACTCGTGACTGTAACTAAAGTTATCTCCAGACGCGAGTGTGACTCGATCGACGTCCAAACGCACACACAAACACACAATGCCTCATATTTGAAGCGCTTTGTGGTATCATTATAAAAGATGCGATTACACACATCACATACTTGTTTACTCGCGCCTAAATCTCCAGACAGACGCGAGTGTGTGTGCTTCGTCAGTGTGACGGGATCGATGTCCGACATATAAATCCTTCTTTACTTGCGGATGTGTGTCAGTATCTCCAGACGCGAGTGTTTTCTTTGTCTTCCGTCAAACAGCTGAGGCAACGGGAACGCACATACACAAACACGCGAGTCAGGAAACTCGACGCGCTTTTTGGTATTCTTATAAAATACGCGATTGCAAACAGTACAATCCTTATTTAGTTGCGTCTAAGCGCATATCTCCGCACAGCAAGTTTATTAAACACAGGATCACTCGCATGTGCACACATTCACTGCTTTCATGATCAACACGTGAGGTAATGGCGGCGCCTGTAAACAAACATTGATAAGTTTATCACGCGTGTCCCTGGTTGTGTTTCTACTATAATGATTACAAAAACACAAATAGGAGTCCAGACAACGATAGGCAGTTGTTCTTTTGAGCTTTTTACTGCACAAAAGTAAACCTCTCGCTGGCCAACCAAACACAAACCCTGTGTTCACTTTATGATGGCCAAACAGTACCTTTACCATGATTAGGCTACTATGGTTTTTAAAAGGTAACTTATAATTGTGATATTAATAGAAAATATTTCAATAGAAATATATATATATATATATATAGTGTGTGTGTGTGTGTGTGTGTGTTTACATTGTATTGAAAAGTAAACCTTATCATGGTTTTACTGAGGGTTACATTCCTGTTGAACATCCCCACAAGGCTCATTAGTGGCTCATTATTCAACTCTTTTGTCTCTCAGCTGTCAATCTCTGATTATTCAGGAGCTTTCCCGCCTCCACGCATACAGCCTTTACCAAGCAAAAGTGTCTTAGAAATTGTAAATCAATGCATTGCTTTATGTGATTGAGTAGGCCATATGATTTTCACATCATTTTGAAGAATAAACTCTAGACTACTAGATCCTGTTTGGAAAGTCTTGGGAAAACATGTTTAGAATGAGTTTTGTGGAGTTATATCAGTGACTTAAAAATTTAGCTTTTTCAAAAACCACGCATAAACATTTTTCTCTCAAAAATACAAACATGTACATACATGTTGATTATATGATATTGTAGCCCAGTTTGTGATGAACACAGTGTTATGAGACTTTTGCCATTAATATGTTTTCAAGCAACTGAAAAAAGCACAAATGTCAGTGCAGGTCAAAACTTCCCCAGGGCCCTAAAAACCCCTTAGACCCCAGAGGGTTAATATCATGATATACCACCATACCGGTATACCGTTACAACCCTAGTCCCAACACAAGATTCAGAATGTCTAAAAATATGTCTGTAGTTTGACTCTACCTGAAAAAACACCAACAGTGGATTCAAGATGTTTTCAACTGTGACTACTCTGTCTCTGTACGTAACAAACACCAACACTGGATTAAGAATATCTGAAAACAGAAATTGTTTTACTCTTACTCAACAAACCCCAACACCGGATTCAGAATATCTGGAAACATTAACTGTTTTACTCTGCCCCAACAAACCCCAACACCGGATTCAGAATATCTGGAAAAATTAACTGTTTTACTCTCCCCCTACAAACACCAACGCTGGTTTCAGAATATCTGAAAACATGAACTGTTTTACTCTGCCCCAACAAACACCAACGCTGGTTTCAGAATATCTGGAAACATGAACTGTTTTACTCTGCCCCTACAAACACCAACGCTGGTTTCAGAATATCTGAAAACATGAACTGTTTTATTCTGCCCCAACAAACACCAACACTGGTTTCAGAATATCTGAAAACATGAACTGTTTTACTCTGCCCCAACAAACAGCAACACTTGATTCCCAAAATCGTGAAACATTAACTGTTTTACTCTGCCCCAACAAACCCCAACACCGGATTCAGAATATCTGGAAAAATTAACTGTTTTACTCTGCCCCTACAAACACCAACGCTGGTTTCAGAATATCTGGAAACATGAACTGTTTTACTCTGCCCCTACAAACACCAACGCTGGTTTCAGAATATCTGAAAACATGAACTGTTTTACTCTGCCCCAACAAACAGCAACACTTGATTCCCAAAATCGTGAAACATTAACTGTTTTACTCTACCCCAACAAACACCAACACTGGATTCAGAATATCTGAATACATGAACTGTTTTACTCTGCTCCAACAAACACCGGATTCAGAATGTCTGGAAACAGAAACAGATTTACTCTTCCTCAACAAAGACCAATGTCAGATTCAGAATATCTGGAAACAGGAACTATTTTACTCTGCCTCAACAAACACCGGATTCACAAAATCTGGAAACAGAAACTGCTTTACTCTTCCTACACCAACACTGGATTTAGAATATCTGGAAACAGGAAGTGTTTTAACCTTGTCTTAAACACATGACTGGCGTTTTACTTTACCCAACAAACACAAACACCGGATTCAGAATATCTAAACACATTACTGTTGTTTTGCTGTGTCCCAACAAACACCAACACTCGATTCAGATTGTTAGGAATCATGACTATTGTTTCACTTGGCCCTAACAAAAATAACACATGCAAACATTATCCATCAGTGTTCAGGTTTAACAAAGTTCATTTAAGGTACATAGGTTTGGGTTTTGTGTGCAGCGGAATGATGCAGAATTATTTCATTTTATATAATTAATTAAGTAGTTAATATTAAAACCAGACATATACAATATACAACATATTAAGTAGGTAATTTAGCTCTTTAAATCAGTTATTTTTTAAAACATCCACCTGCCAACAAGAAAACCTGTTCACTTTGGAGCGACTCAGGTCATCAATAACCTTACCTGGTTGAAAGTATGGATTGTTAACTCCTGCTTTGAGTCCAGGCTCTGAAGATGCTGTGTATGCCACATTTACAGTCGCATATGGAGGTGCCTGGATTTCTGGTTGAATTTGAATTTCTGGATGGATTTCTTGTTGAAATCTCACTTCTGTACCTCCATAATCTACTGGATAACCAGGGTATGGTGGTGAAGCCTCTGTAGTTTCTACATCATCATCATCTTCCAAATATTCCACCTCTTCCAAGCCATCCATGTCATCGTCTTCGTGGTTATCCATATTCTTATTTAAATAAAGAAAACAGTACAACTGATTGTTAATACATGTCAAAAACACACAGAAATCATGTCTGTGATTTAGCTCAAATAATTGATTTACTTATTATATCTTCTAGTTGGCTTTAGATTCACTGTTTTTATGTGTTTCTCATCTACTCTTAAAAGTATCCGGCACACATTTCCAAATGAATGAGTGCTTGGAGACCAATGCAAATGTTAAAAAATGTTGTCAAGATGTATTCAAATCACCACGGTGCAGCCAAATTTCATTTTGCCATGGAAACTTTGTGTTTGTAAAGTGCCTTGCGTGGTTTTTTCCTTTTGGTCATGGAAACCACAGCTTCATTAAGACCAGGAACTGAAGACATGGAGTCGCTTGTAAAAACCAAGCTTGAAGACTTCCCTCTTCAATTTGAAAGTCAAATCTAGGTATTTCCGAACACGCAGAGATTGTTTGAATTCCAGTTTTCACCTTATTTACAATTACAATTAGGAAAAGGTCCATTGTGTACCAAAACATGACATTTAGATTTTTGTTTTTTTTTGTCAAATGTAAGAATAGCTTAATTTACATAATTTTTTTGTCAGTGACATTTTGTCAGAAAACATGTGCAATAACTAAACTTGTACCCTGCTCGCTGTACCCTTTAACATCAATTGTAAAGATATATATATATATATATATATATATATATATATATATATATATAATGTCATTTTTTATGTCGTAAGTTGATAAGGGGCCCAACAGGTATACTGTAGATTTTTAGGGTACCACTTAAGCGACAAGCAAAAGATATACAGTATATACAAGTAAAAGTGCAACTTAAACAGATATGAGGCCTATAGTTTCACATTTTAAAGCTTATTCTTGTTACAGAAGTACACACATTAATACATAAGAAGACACAGTGCAGAGTGACATCACATTGCCCTTAAATTATTTTCCCTTACATGTATTTTTCTCATCATAAAGCAAAATACAGAATTGTTAAAAATAAATGCAAATCTATATTTACTCTATCTTCTGATTTCTGGCATTGTTGAAAAGTTACCTACCAGACTGATGGTTCAGCGAGATGTGTTGTGGTTGGATGTTGTATCTCTCTGGAGATCAGAGGAATCAGTGACTTTAAAAAGGATAAATGGGTGTGTGTGAAATCTAGAAGAAGGGATGAAAAGAAGCCAAAATGGGAGGAGATTGTGTCCATACCATATATACCCTTCCTGTGGATGGGTTGGGTCGGGATGCCAACCAACCAGCTGGTCAATTAGTGAAGTTAACATTTTTTATGTAATCCTTGATATGTTTAATTGCTGTGCTTTAATGAGATGAACTGGGATCATTTAATGGAAATTTTTGATGTGCTCATTGCATAACATCAATGGTTGACTGACAGCATAGTAAACGGTCTGAGACACTTTATAAATATGCCAATACACCCATCAAAGTACAGTAAACATAGCCTGGCTCCGCCCTCCTACGTGCTTCCGCTTAATTTTCATTTCCCTTCAGCAGTACGTCTGGGATTTCTCTATAGAGTTTCGTTTTCTCCTGCAAAAATCTGCAGGACCAATCAGCAAACAGATGGGGGTGGCTAAGAACGATGACGTTGAGGTCGCGCGTCAGTTTGAGTTGTAGTTCAGTAATGGCAGCGGAGAAAGACGGGAGAAAAGCTATTCGGTCCGTTGTTGCAAAACTGCCAAATATACAGAAGTTAAAGCCAGAGCAAGAACCAGGTTTGCTAAGTTTTGTTTGTCTGATTATTCTGACTTGTTGTTTCCGGACGGTTTCGGTGCATGATATACGTCACGACCTCACGTTAGCGATTGGCTTTGGCAGATCCTGAGTGACTCTGGGCAGATCCAATAGTTTTAAACCTCAACAATGGACCCTCCTTAACGGAAGTAACGCTTTCCAATGGAGCGTGGCCAGACTCTCTGTACAAATGAAATGAATGTACGAGAGTCTGGTTGGACCAGGCTACAGTAAACATCCATAATCCTTCTGATAATGAAACTCCCTCTGTTAGTCTTCATTTTGGCTATTTATAAATTCTTACTTTTTGTATCCAATTTATTCCCTTACATACATTAAATTACATTTATTTTTGAATTCTCATTTTTGTGTGTCTCCTGTTAATTTTCAACATTTTATAGTGATTACTGGTAACATGTCCGAACTGTTTTAAAGTGTTCCCCTTCAATAATGTTCTAGACATTAAAGAGTAAAAAGAAGGGTCGTAACACACATCGAAAATTAATGCTTTATGGTGCTTACATTAACTATTTATTTTAGCAGATTTGAGTAAGGTGGACTGGACAAAACTTTAGTTTGTTGGACATTGGAAAAAGCGTGACTTAAAGACGCATATTTAGTTTGGTTTTCTTGCGCCTTGTCGTGCCATTTGTCTGGAGCAACACACAAAGTTGTTTGAATATTTTTGCATCCTCAAATTAGTTGACGTGAAATAGTCTAACGTGGACCGATGTGCTTTGTAGTGAATGTCGCTTATTGGAAGTAAACCAGATTTAGATTTTGGTAATCCTACTCATGAATTCAAGAAGCACAAATCAAGAACATTTTTAGATGTTCTGATCTTCTGAACATCTAAAATCCTGTCATTCTGTCAAATGAAAATCCTGTCATCAACTACTCACCCTCATGTTGTTTTAAACCTGTTTGAGTTTTTTATTTTGTTAAATACAAAAGAAGATATTTTGATAAATGGTGGTAAGCACACAGTTCATGTACAGTTCAGTAGGAAAAACAAATACTATGGAAGTCAATGGTTACAATCAGCTGTGTGATTAAAATCATTTATCAAAATATCTTCTTTTGTATTTAACAGAATGAAGAAACTCATACAGGTTCAAAACAACATAAGGGTGGGTAAATAATGACAAATTTTTCATTTTTAGCCAAACTATCCCTTTAAGTCATGTTATACTTTTTGTATTGAGCTTTTTTTACAATGTTTCAATGCTTCAAAGCAGCTTCACAAGACAAAGAAAAACGACTAATTAAAAAAGTAAATAATTAAATATAGTGTGTATATATGTAGAATGTATATATGTAGTGTATGTAATGTAGAATATATAGGGGCAGTTTCCCAGACAGGTTTTAGATTAATCCAAGACTAGGCCTTAGGTACATGAAAGTGTCACGGGGTGACCAAAGACAGGCAGAACTACTTTGGAGGAGGATATTTCCAGCTGGGACGATTTTGGTGTAACACCCGATCTGTTCTGGCTGCCCTGATGAGAAATCTAATGAGGAAATGAGCCTCAGGTGTGTGAGAAGAGAGCAGCGATCAGTGATTGGGACACACAGTCGGAGGACAGCTTATAAAAGGACTCTTTGAGAAGGAGTAGCAAATTTTTTTTGTTTCTGTTGGAAAGATACGAAAGTGGTTGGCGTGAGGGTGAGAGAGAGAGTTTGGAAGGGGCGGAAGTGTAGCGGACACAGAGTACTACCGGCTGGAAATAGGAAGAAGAGTTACTTCTGCAATAAAGGATTTATGGGAGACGAAGAACGGACAGATACGTACCCTCTGGGATGAGCTAAGTCTTTGAACTACTACCTCTCCGAAGCTGGAAGTATTGCTCTTGTTTTCTATAACTGGTGTGATGATGATTTGCCTTTAACCAGCATTATGTGGTACTGATTTTCCCTTGAAGCCAGTGAAATCACCATTGTTTTTCCCTCCCCTCTTCCCAATTCCGCTGTTGCGGGCAATCCACCTGCTAGCCTGTTTCAGACCGGGATTGTGTACGTGGAGATTAACCCTTTTGATGCTCTATTCCTTCAGCCCAGTTATGTCTATGGTTGACCATCTCATGTTGTGATTGAGGGGAAAAGTGTGGAAGACGGAGCCTCCAGCTTGTGAATATAATAGCTCTGTTTGTGCTTACTCCACTTATAGCTGCCCATGAGTCGCTCCGACGCCCAGGATATGGGATCCGGTCGGGGTATATGGATTGCAGTGTTTGATGTTGTGGATATTTCCATGTGTGAAATTCTGTGAAGTGGTTTGCTGGATACCTGAGAGTGGAGAGCACAAGCGTTGCTGGTGTTTGTGCCTTTGACTGGAAGTGCCGTTTAACTGGAAGGGCAGCGGGTCTAATTAATCAGTGTTGGAGTGTATGTTACAGAGCTGGACGGGCCATTCGTGTCCACCCCCTTTTACTGGTGTCCTTACTTGGCAGAAAAAGAGTGACTTACCTGAGTACCCACCATCCCCGGAGTTGAAGTCTATCGGTTGAGAATCCAGTCTGGAAAGAGCATTTTACCCGCATACCTGTCACCATCAGGATTGAGAGTTGATCCATCGAGAACGTGAGTTGACCCCTTCTTGCTGTGTCCATTCGTCTGGACGGAGAGTTATATTCGTTCACTCACCTTTGTCTGCCTGAAAGAAGAAGTGTTGTTACCTGTATTCTTACCATTACCTGGTCTAAAGTTGATCTATTACAGGCACAAGCTGTCGCCCTTTTGCCATGTCTATTCATTTGGAAGGAGAGCCATACTTGTCCACTCACCTTTGCCCGCCCGAAAGAACAAGTGTAATTACCTGTATCCTTTCCATTATCTGGTCTAAAGTTGATCTACCACAGGCGTAAGCTGTCCCCTCTTTGCTGTGTCGATTCAGTTGGAAGGAGAGCCATCCTCGTCTACTCACCTCTGTCTGCCTGAAAGAAGTGTCATTACCTGTATCATTACCATTCTCTGGTCTAAAGTTGATCTACCACAGGCGTAAACTGTCCCCTTCTTGCTGTGCTTATTCATTTGGAAGGAGAGCCACACTCGCTTACCCACCTCTGCCTGCCTGAAAGAAGTGTTATTGTCTGCATCCTCACTATCATCTGATCTTAAGTTGATTTATTATAGACGTAAGCTGACCCCTTTGTGCTGTGTCTATTCGTTTGGAAGGAGAGCCACACTCGCTTACCCACCTCTGCCTGCCTGAAAGAAGTGTTATTATCTGCATCCTCACTATCATCTGATCTAGAGTTGATTTATTACAGACGTAAGCTGTCCCCTCTTTGCTGTGTCTATTTGTTTGGAAGGAGAGCCACATTCGCTTACCCACCTCTGCCTGCCTAAAAGAAGTGGTATTATCTGCATCCTCACTATCATCTGATTTAAATTTGATTTATTACATACGTAAGCTGTCCCCTCTTTGCTGTGTCTATTCGTTTGGAAGGAGAGCCACACTCACTTACCCACCTCTGCCTGCCTGAAAGAAGTGTTGTTATCTGCATCCTCACTATCATCTGATCTAGAGTTGATTTATTATAGACATAAGCTGTCCCCTCTTTGCTGTGTGTATTTGTTTGGAAGCAGAGCCATCCTTGCCTACTTACCTCTGCCTGCCTGGAAAAAGTGTTGTTACTGGCATCTTCACTATCACCTGAGCTAAAGTTGATCTATTACAGGCATAAGCTGTCTCCCCTTTGCTGTGTCTATACGTTGGAAAGGAGAGCAAAACTCGCTTACCCACCTTTGTCTGCCTGAAAGAGGTGTCATTACCTGCATTATTATTATCACCTGATCTAAACGTTGATTCATTACAGACGTAACCTGTACCCTAATTGCTGTGTCTATTTGTCTTGAAAGAGAGCCACACTCGCTTACTCACCTCTGCCTGCCTGAAAGAAGTGTTATTATCTGCATCCTCACTATCACCAGATCTAAAGTTGATCCACTAGAGACATAAGCTGTCCCCTCTTTTCTGTGCCGATTCGGTTGGAAGGAGAGCCATCCTTGTCTTCTCACCTCTGTCTGGCTGAAAAAAGAAGTGTCATTACCTGTATCCTTACCATTGTCTGGTCTAAAGTTGATCCACTACAGACATAAGCTATCCCCTCTTTGCTGTGTTGATTCGGTTGGAAGGAGAGCCATCCTCGTCTACTTACCTCTGTCTGGCCGAAAGAAGCAGTGTCATTACCTGTATCCTTACCATTCTCTGGTCTAAAGTTGATCTACCACAGGCATAAACTCTCCACTTCTTGCTGTGCTTATTCGTCTGAAAGGAGAGCCATAGTTGCTTACTCACCTTTGCCTACCTGGGAGGAGTGTTCTCATAGGAATCCTTACCATTACCCGGCCTAGGGCTGATCTGCCACAGATGTGAATTGCCTCTCTTCTTGCTGTCTGTACGGCTTCCTATATGCTTCCCATCGTCTAGCTTGAAGTTGAGCCACTGAAAATGTGAGTTGTCCCTTTCTTGCTGTTCTCTCTGTTGGGAAAGAGCGTCATACTTACCTCTGTTGAAACTGACTGGACGGCCTGCGATATACTTACCTTTGTTGGGTTTGGAGTCGATCAACTGAACAACGTGAGTAGTCCCCCTCTTGCTGATCTCTCTGTTGGGAAAGCGCATCATACCTACCTCTGTTTGAACAGACTGGACGGCCTTCTACGTACTTACCTCCGTTTGGCTTGGAGTCGATCCAGTGAAAACGTGAGTTGTCCCCTTCTTGCTGTTCTCTCTGTTGGGAAAGAGCGTCATACCTACCTCTTTTGGGACTGATCGGATGGCCTTCTACCTACTCACTTCTGCTTGGCTTGGAGTCGATCCACTGAAAACGTGAGTTGTCCCCTTTGTGCTGATCTTTCAATTGGGAAAGAGCGTCATACCTACCTCTGCTGGAACTGACTGGACGACCTTCTACATATTTACCTTTGTTTGGCTTGGAGTTGATCCAGTGGAAACATGAGTTGTCCCTCTCTTGCTGTTCTGTTTGTTGGGAAGGAGCGTCATACCTGCCTTTGTCGGATTTGGAGTCAACCTTGTTGACTGGATGGCTTGGAAGAGGAATTCTACCCTCATATTTAACACTGCCTGGCTCGGAGTCGACCTATCATAGATATGAAGCTGCCTCCCTCTCTTGTTGTTCTATTGGCTTGAAGGAGAGACATACACGCCCACCTACCTTTATCTGCCTGTATGAAGTGTCCTCAAGTGAGTTGTTGGCTCTTGTGTTGAGCGGCTTCAAGAGAAGGCCTCCCGGCCCTATCCTTACTTCATCTGATGCACCTTGGCTCGAGAAGTGAGCTGTCAGGGTCCTGAAGAGGAGAGGTCAATGGAAGGGATTTTTACTTCAGAACAAGTACTTTTAACTAAATAAAGACGAGTTTTGTACTTTTAATTACTTGTTTGTCTGGTCTTTGGGTACTCTGGGAACTCCTCGAGGTGGTGCAGGAGCTAGATGCAGGGTATAAGGTAGTCGTGGTCCACCCCGACCTGTGACAAAAGTCCCATGTAAATAAAATGAAACACTATAATTTGTTTTGGAATATTGTGGTATTTTTTTTTACAAATGATTTTTCTGTGAGCTTCATTATTTTTTTTTAAATGTATGTGCCCTCACAATCTTTAATCCAAAAACGCAAATCTCCTCCCCTCCTCAAAACGATCTCTCTTTACTTCCGGTCTTATGGTATGGCAGGTGGGAGGGGTCTGGGAGAAGATCGCTGCGATTAGCAATTAGCAACACGACCCAACTTCAAATGATCCAATCAGATCTCGATGGACAAAAACAAATTCAGTCTTGACTTATTTCATTTCAGAAGCCAGTTTCACTCGGATATACGAAAATAAGGCAATCGCTACTTCCGTTTCATGGGGACTTTAAGATGTTTAAATAGTTTTTCTAACATACCTTTCAAAAAGCATTACTGGTGTGCATCTTGAGCGAAAACAATGGCACTTTAACATATAAAATTTAAAATTAGGGCAGCCTTGTTCGGGAAACCACACCATAGTATTATTGCAAATATTATTGTCTTTATTAATAGATTATAATCTAATGAAACTGTATATTTGTATATAGTTTCATTATCAGTAAACAACTGGACACAAAGTGTCATATAAGTAACTTAGACATGGCTCATCTTACTTGGTAATGGCCCTTAAAAGAAGAAAAAAATAAGATCAGAAGTTTGTCATTACGTAGTGAATTTGCAATAATACCATAAACAACAACATAAAAATCATAAAGAAATTGTATCATAGTAAAGTGCACCACACACCTACAAAAGTGAAATAATGACTCTTAAAAAAGTTCTGCTGACACGCTAAAGTAGCACATGTATCATTTATTAAAATGGAGGCATTATAATAGCGATTATTAATTTAAAAATGTCTGGTCTGATTTTGTGGCAGATGTAAGTGACTGACAAAGACAGATATTGTGATAGCGGCCTTTATGGTTGAATAAAACAACAACTGTGGCCCTGGACTGGACCACAAAACCTTAAGTCGCACTGGTACAATCCCTTACAAAAATTAACCATGGTTTTACTACAGTTAAAACAAAAAAAAAACATAGTTACTGTAGTAAAACCATAGTAAGTACAAAATAACCATGGTTTTGACAATCATGGTTTTCAAAAACCATAGTTTATCCATAGTTATAGCAATGCTGACATCGCGGGCATGCGCGTCGAATTTCTGGGTCGAAGAATCTGTTTTCAGCCCACACAGTACTTTTAAATGTGTGTCATGCAATAACCACTTCTCACCGCAAGGTTGTAGTATGTTTTTACTAAATACGACAATAAATAGGTAAAGTCCGACCACCGGAAGCGTTCGATATTTTTAACTTTCAACTCGGAGGTGTTTTTAATTCACAGCAACTGTTTAAACATTTGTGTCACTTTCAACCGGGCGGTGTGCTTCCACTAAGCTCTGGTCTCTAATGAAAGGTAGATGGACCCAAATAAATATCTTTTATCTTGGTACTGAAACATTGTACTCTGAGTCTATGGTGGAGAGGGTATTTAAATAAACCGCGGAAATTGCGAGAATTTTTACAACCTGTTGCATATGTGTGACGTGCAGATTTGTATTTCTCTCTCTGCCTTTACAGAGGTATGCGTATTTTCTGAGGATGCGCTCCGGTCAACAGCGTGACGCGTCTTCACATCCCCATCAAACAACACATATCTATCGCGGACAATTGCATCCTCATGTCAAAAGTTTATTACTTGCATTCGTTTTAAAGTTTTGAGCGTTTAAACTTTCATTTTCCTCACAGCTGCTCTTGTCTGCGTTCAGCCGCCGCCGTGCCGCGCACACACAGCAGCCTGTCATCAGTGCACGTGAACAGAACGATCTCTCTCTCTCTCACGTCTTAAAGCTACAGTAACCCAATTCATCCCTCAATAAAATTACTCTCTGCTCTTGACTAAATAACTGTTATAATTCATACCAATGCGTCTCCATTAAACCAGTAATATACCTAATTTCTGCAAGTAATATTACAAAGGCAACATCTATGGTTTTACTTTATCTAGAAAAATGTTAAACAGTTAAAGTCATCAAAGAGCTTGCATATCAGCTTAAAAAAAAAAAATCGGAATCGGTATCGGCCGATCATGAAGATCACAAATCGGTAATCGGTATCGGCTGCAAAAATCCTGATCGGAGCATCCCTACTTTATATTCCAGATTTTCAAAAAGTTGTATCTTGACCATACATCAATGAAAAGCACATTTCTTCAACTTTTCGATGATGTATACATTTCAATTTCACAAATTTGACTCTTATCACTGTTTTTAAGATCCATGGTCACATATAGTGTACTAATGAGTTAATAATTATGTATTGGATTAAACATGTCTTCTTTAGGGTTAATGTCTTCTTTCTGAAAATACTGAAGAATGACATCATTTATGCACTTGACATAGTAATTTATTATATTTTAAAATGTACATTCCACATTTAGTTAGACGCTTTTATCCAAAATGACTTATATTGCATTACAAGGTATCATTTGTATTTTATCAGTATGTGTTTCCTGGGTTTCAACCCATGACCTTTTGCGCTGCTAACACAATGGTTTACCACTTACAGAAACATCTTTATCAGATTATGCCAATCTCCAAAATAAACTATATTTAAAAGAATTCATAATGATGGTTTTTCTCTTTAAAACACTTCTGTAGCATTCTGGTCTCCAGAATCTCTGACAAGAAGTTTTATTTTTACCATTCAGTTCACTTTTGGACAAGAAATGTAAATATGAGTGGTTAACACTATATGATACACAAAACAGGACAATTCATTATACTTCCAATAACACTACATTACAGTTAAAGTATGAATGAGAATAATTGCAATTAAATTTATAAAACATCACATTTTCAACATATGGTAATACCACACTCAACCACAAGATGTCAGTGTTACTGGGATTTACTTGTGTCGACCACATAATTGCTTGATCAAATGATTAAATAATAAAATGTAATCTTTCAAGGCATTTTTATAAGCAATAACAACACAACATCAAACAGATATTATTTGTTCTTGTGTAGGTTACACAGAATAGTTGTTTACATACAACACATTTTTCTGCTTACAGCTTTGTACAATCAGCTACAATAGAAAATGAGAAAAACAGACAAACTTATTACATTTAATACAATTTTATTTAAAAAATAAAAATACTGTTTAGTTGAAAAAAGACGTATCAACTGGTGACTTTATCATTGTATATCACATTCGCCTTTTCTTTATGTGTACTGTGAAGTTATGCCATTAATTGTAATTATTTACATGTATGGCTATTTTGTGTCAATTATTTACATTTATTTATAACAATTTTATGTTTTTATATTTACATTGCAACATTTAATCTCTTCCTATAGGGTATAATTGTAGTATAAATGTATAATTGGAGGTCATTTGTTTCCAGAATGAGCTGTGCCACCTGACCACCAAACTGCTGCTCATTCAAGTTAGAGTATTTGCAATTTTGCTATTAATAGGTTTAAGCTCTGCTTGGAAAATCGAAAAACGTTTTCTGAGAACAGTTTTGATAAACACAGACCATAAACCATCTTTATAATGTGCCTTGCTTAATGGAGTTCCTCTTCAAAGGGACATTTGAATCGTAAACATGTTTTGTAAATTAATGCAGTAGAGTCAAAATATATGAAATATGGTGAGATGTTTGGTCACACATCCTGGACTGGATAACGTTAAATTTGTTTAGTAATGTATTTTGTAATGGAAAACAAATGGAAAATGTATATGAACCTCATGTCTTAAAATCTTTCATCCAGACTCTCAAAGATAGCATTTTTTTCAAATAGTCCTTAAAATGTACCAAGTTATTTACTTATTTGGTAACAACAACACTGTAAAAACCTTTGCTGTAGTTATGCAGCTGTTTGCCAGTAATTTACTGTAGATTTAAATATATGTCCTCATCAAAGATTTCTGGTTCCCAGAATGCTTTGCATGAAGCTGTTATTTTAGTTTTAATTTGTAATTAAGACTTTATGTTAATGTTTGTGTTCATTTAACTTTAAACAAACTGTTGCCGGTAAATAACATAAACTTAAATCTACAGTAAGTTACCGGCAAACAGCTACCAGTAATACTGCAATTTCTACAGAAAGTTTTAACAATATGTACCTTTGAGGTACTAAAATGAACTGTTTAGGTGCAGTGGTGTACTTTTTGAAAGGATATGTTCCCAGTAATAGCATTTGTACCTTTCCTCTGAGAGATTGTGCATGAACCTGTATTTAAGATTGATTTTTGTGAAGTTCACCATGAACCTGGCACCCAACGACCAGATGCCTAATGCGATTTAGCGAAAGGCCAGCTGAGAGCCACGGGGTCTAAGATGCGTCCGCTGGGTTTTCAATTCAGACAAATGCAATTTGCTAACAACTTCCCAAAATAATCCCATCCCTGTTTCGAAATTAAATAAAGGACATATAAAACGTCTTATTTGTTTAATGGTAGCCTAACTGAAATTGCATTTTGTCATTAACCCTTATCAAAAAAGTTTAACACCTCGCTAAACCTGACAATTTAAATGCTGTTTGCACTGTTTCTGTGCATGGGAGAGGGTTCAGGTGACAGAAAACAATCTTTTCGAGCGGGGCGTTCCCTCGTCTACGTTACCACAAACACTACGGCTCTCCTTTCACTGGAAATACCTTCAGGTGGGACAGCCCATTAAAGGTTAATGATTCATAATAAAGCTGCATTGGCTCACGATGTTTAAGTCAGCCTCACTGTCGCTGTTTGTGTTTATGATTTCTTTGTTCAGTCTCTTACTGTAAACACTGCTCGGGCTGTTGTGTATTTACTCAAAACGTTTTGCTTTGCTCAGCACAGGAACACCGCAATGATGTCACAACGAAGTCACCACAGCAGGACACAACAACATTAACACGTAGGACAGATTATGAAAATGTACATTTTGAAATTATTTCCATTTGATTTTATTTGTTTTTTATGATTTGCCTTGACCCTTTTGACATTGGGGTAAGGGGTGGAGTTTCGTTTAGTTTTTTATGATAGTCATATGTTTTGCATAATTAACAGCGTGTGAAAAAAATATGTACGAATTCCCGTAATATCAAGCTGATTTTATCAGTATGTGTGTTGGGATCGAACCCATGACCTTTGCACTTCTAATGCAATGCTTTACCAGCTGAGCGTTTTGTGAAATGTACATAACAAGTAACTGTCCTTAGCCAGACAATTCAAGGACTATTAGCTCCCATAGCTGGAAATATTTTACATACTCTGTGCAAACATGCCAAACGTTAATATTTAGCACCGATAGATTTGATATCGTAGTGCGTGCTGTCCTCTGGTTTGACATTGTGTGTCCAAACCTGCTGTATACAAACGCTTAGATGAAAGACAGGTGCACAACAGAAACCTGCAGGTAGACCCCGAGCACTAGGTTGTCAGTAAACAGCGTAAACATAAGGGTAAAGAAGGCGAAAGAAAGTAGAGATAGAAAGTAAGGCTTTCTGTTGACGAAACGTCTAAAGTGTTTATAACTGGTTTGTCGAGGCTGTGGATGAAAAACTTGTTTTACTAATATTAACAAGTTTGGTAAAGCTGGCAGGTCCATCTGCAAACATGTGACTGAAGCCAAAACAAACTCAAGCACACGTGACCTGATGCATTAATGCCCAAAACCTGTTGAAAGTGAAATAAACATAGCAGCAGTGAATGTCGTATGTGTATTATGATTCAGCAAATTCCAACAATTCTCATAATCTCACTGTAAAAAAAGATTTGTTAAATCAACTTAAAGTAAGTTACCTGGTTGCCTTTAAATTGTCAATCAACTTAAAAATATTAGTTAAACTAATAGGTCAGCTAATATTTTTAAGTTTAATTAACTCACAATTATAACCCAACCAGGTAACTTACTTTTTTAAATTATGTACCTATTGTTATGTAATTTTTTTATTCTTTTTCGTGATACTGTCACGAATTTCCATGTTTTACATGCACTGTAAAAAATACTTTGCTGCCTTAAAGTTTTTTGTTGAATCAACTCTGATTTACAAGTTATTTCAACTTACTATTATTTATCTTGACTAGAGATGAGTTGTTATAACTACAGTTGAGTTGTTGTAACTTATAAAAATGAGTTGACTTTTCTCAACAATATTTTATAAGTTGTGACAACTCATCTCTGTTGACATGACTTGTAAATCTGAGTTGATTTAACAAAAATTTTTAAGGCAGCAAAGTATTTATTACAGTGTGATCGTATCACAAATGTCTGTTTTTGTGTCATTGTCATGTATTGGTTACTCAACTGCTTTTTCCTATTTTCAAACCATTGTCGCTTAGGTTTAGGATTAGATTTGGTGTTTGCGTTAGGATGTCACTTTAAGTATCGGTTTATACTATTTTTTCTGATTCATTTTTTTATATTTTCTGATTTTAAACCATTGTTGCCTGGCGTAAGGGTTAGAGTTGGGTTTGGGTAAGGATGTCATTTTATGTAATCTAACCCTAATCCGAAGCGACAATGGAACCAATAGAAGCACAGAATCAGATTACCAATTAGTGCGAAGAAAACAAACCAACTCAGAAAATGTCGGGAAAAAAACCCCAGGTGGAAATATAAATGCCAGGTACTCATCTCCTTCGTTTTTTTTTTCTCTTTTTATGTTCAAGACAAGCCATGATTAAAATTAACGCTAGATGTTGTTTCGGTTTGCTAGCCTTCGTTTCAGCCGTCGCCAATCTCAGACGTAAAACTACGGACGCGTTTGCGTGCGTCCGATTTTTTTAAGTCTTTAAACTCATACTGACATTGATGGAAACTGAGATCATACAGTGTTACATGGACTTAACTACAATCTTGATCACACAAGCAACAATCCTAAAGGACTATTTAAAATTGCACAGTGTATAACGGGCAATATTAAAGATATGAAGTATATGTTTATAGCAACAGTAAATCCCATAAAAATGACTTTAGATGAGTTTTCAAAGACTGGGTCACATATTAAAAAAAATTATTATAAAGACAGTAGCATCTATAGTCTCACAGGAATGTGTTTACGTGCTAGCCCGTGTGTGCTAATGGATGCCTGTAGTAATGTTATAGAGCACAAAGTGCAACCGTAACGGTTTAATAGAAATGCAACTCGGTCGTTGAACCCTCTTGTGGGGTCGTTGCTATATTTATGGCTTTGAATCACCTGTGTGTAGTGTTTCTGAAAGCTCTCGAATGGTCTTGTATGGCTTTTTTCAGCAGCATACAATGAATCTTTCTGCTGATTGGATGATGCAGAATAGCAGCAGAACATCTAATCTCTCATGGGACTCGGATTTCTTTAGGTGTCACATTTTCTAATTAGCGAAGTTAAGGAGAGCCTTAACATTGGATTTTGAAGGTCTTTCTAAAGCTTGTGATTTAAGACTGAGCTTTATGGGACACGGCACCCTTTTCATTAGAAAGTTTATGATGTCGTAAAATGTTCGTTTTCTCTGTAGATCTCCTGGTATTTTTTTATGTTATCTCAGTGCTGAAGTTTATGTTATAAATACTGAAAGATTTTGATCTTATAAAGATTGCTGATGTGATATCTGTGTTGACCCAGCAAGCTGATATTTTACTGTCTAGTTTTACTATACGATAAAGTCTGGTTATGAACCCACTTCTAGCCAAAATAAGTTTAAATTTGGTGACTTGCCATTTTTGCAGCAATAACTTGCGAGATGAATGATATAGAGTAAAGTTTGGTTTCATTTCATTTATTTGGGGGCTATTGTTAGACATCTATACCATTTTTCACTGGCAGTTTGTTTTAGCATAGATATCTGCTCTGTGAAAATGCAGCTAGTTAAAACAACTTGGTTTTGCAAGTCAATTTAACCTAATATTTTAAAGGTGGGGTGCATGATTTTTGAAAAGGCCACTGGAAGCCAATCAGCAGTACGGGGCGTGTCTTCTAACCGACATTGTTGCCTGGGTTGCATATGTGTGGGGCGGGTCTATCAAAAGAAGGTCCAGATTCTATTGGGGTAGGGTGTGTTTGTTTCGGTGATTTCAAATATCAACATTGGCTTTCAGAGATCATGCACCCCGCCTTTAAGTTTGACTTGATAAGTTGATGTAACTTATAAAAACAAGTTTAAATTGATTAACTGTTAAAAATATATGTTGATTTGACAACAATGCTGCAATTTTTTATAGTGTGTTTGGACCATAGACTGTAAAAAAAGATGGATGACGCAACGTCGCCTCCTTCCATTGTAATGAATTGAAGCCAAAAATGTTGACCGTGGCACCGCCATGTTACGTAAAAACATCAGTTTGGAGCCAAGGCATGCGCAGAAGTAATCGTCCGTGGAGCCAGAGGCGGAGCAGCGGTATCAAAATTCCACCCAAACGCTTGCGTGCCCAATTCAACCACGCCAATCATAACGACATGCCCTTTTTCTATAGCATTAAATTAGTAGCTAAAATGAAACTTATCACAAAAAATTAACAATTGAACATATATCAGCGTGAAAAAAAACTAGCTTAAAGGAACACGCCCACATTTTGGGAATTCAGCTTATTCACCGTATCCCCCAGAGTTAGATAAGTCCATACATACCTTTCTCATCTCTGTGCGTGCTGTAACTCTGTTTGACGCAGTCCCCACTAGCTAAGCTTAGCACAAAAGTGGAAGTTAATGGCTCCAGCTAGCATACTGCTCCCAATAAGTGACAAAATAACACAAACATTTTCCTTTTTATGTGTTGTGATTTGTATAGTATAGTTACAGCACACACGGAGATGAGAAAGGTATGTATGGACTTATCTAACTCGGGGGGATACGGTGAATAAGCTAAATTCCCAAAATGCGGGCGTGTTCCTTTAAAGAACCAAAACCATCTTTCGGAAAATTTTATAGGAAGTGTACTTTTTTTTTTTTTTAGAGCCGTGTCCCTTTAGTTTGCATGGAGAGGCCGGGGTTTATGACTTGTACTGCAGCCAGCCACCAGGGGGTGATCAAAGAGCTAGCGGCTTCACTTTTCAAGACATATAAGGCAC
Organism: Paramisgurnus dabryanus; assembly: GCF_030506205.2. NCBI lineage: Eukaryota > Metazoa > Chordata > Actinopteri > Cypriniformes > Cobitidae > Paramisgurnus > Paramisgurnus dabryanus. The sequence goes on from NC_133339.1 coordinate 8,189,575, forward strand.
ACCCAGTTCGGACGTCTATTAGTCATCTTTTAAATGCAAAATTGCTTGCTGGGTCTAGAGGTCTTCACGGGAACACTTTGATCTGAAAACCAGAGGTCCGGCCCGAGACCCGAGCAGGTTCAGGTCTAAAATGTTTCTCAGACATGGGTCGGGTGTAATAATAGCGGCATCGGGTCTTGGGTAATTTAAAATTAATGTAATTTTGCCGAATTGAACCAAGACGACCTGAATTATTTAAAAAAATGCCACTAGGTCATGTCGCACTCGGGTCTCATTTTCTTGGGTTTGTCTTGTGTCGGGTCCTTCTTTTGAAAAAAAAGTTCACTGTGGGTTTGGGTAAAAAGTGATTAGGATACATTTTCCGAGAAGACCTCTAGGCTGGGTGACCGTCATCATTGTAACTTTATAACGTCCTTGTATTTGAAGTTTTCTCATTTCTGTTCCCTGTGTTTGTAGTTGTGCCTTCCCGTGAGCTAGAGTTGAAAATTAGCTGAAATGACTAAACTGGTCACTATAAATTAATGTGTATTGTAACTGTAAATGTAAACTGAACAAAGTACGCCGACCGGTTGACCCTGTCAGCAAACTGCAAATATGGCAATTGTGATGTTAATTTGATTCATGAATAACATTAAATAAAACAGTTGTAACAACATAGCAGCTCTCTACTATTTACACATTTACTGAGTGAATTATACAAAGCATTAAACATGTGAAAAACTGACATTTCTTAATACATCAGAACACAAACACGAGACATTAATGTCTCAAAAAAGGGATAGACTAATAAAGCCTGAGATTTCTTTTAAAATCTTAGGTTTTGTGGTAAGGTGCTGTTAATATATCTCTTACATCACTTAACTTTGATCTCTATTTAAAGCACCTAACTTTACAACATCTCTAAAACAATATACAGGTGAGCAGAAGTACAACATACAACACATATAAACCAACTAATGTGAATATTGACATATGACTATTATTGGAAATGTTTTTATGATAAATAAACATAAAGATAAACATGTTTGGATATGAAACTGAATGCACTGCTTACTAGGAATGAAACAAAAACTATGCAAGATGGGACAATACAAATCTAGCCAACCATCAATCCTAATATAAGTAGGCGTGATGTCTGTGCATCTCCTCTTTGAAGATGATCTGGGCGGTACTGTATTTTGCTTTTATGCTTATTCATATGATCGGTTTAAATAGATTTGTTTATTCATTATGCTAATGATGCTATTTGTTTGCTTTCTCATGCATAATTGCATCCAATATAACATGTAAGTTAAGAGTAATGTCTATTTAATTTGTCCAAAGGGAAATGTGGAAATCCACAAATAGATTTAAAAAAATCAATTCAAAACCACCACCGGTTTTCAATGTTCCATCCAAATGTTTCTTGTAACAGCAACCAACCTCTCGATGGGTCCAAATGTCACGTATGAACTTCATGCTATAATCCGTGTATGTTGTGTGTGTTGCCGTTTGTCTTCAGACAACAAACCTCAACAATGAAACACGTTCACACAAAACAACATCCACCCCTCAGATTTCACCTCACTGATGGTCAAGCGCAGGCAGATCTTAAATTGACTGACTGGTCACTTGTGGTCCAGGTCGGTGGTTTTCCGTTTTGTCACAGCGCCCAGTCTTCAAACCCACTGACTGGAAAAAAGAAGTTGTAGGATTTCATAAACAAAAACAATGGAAGGAATGAAGTGTTTCATTCATAGCAAATGATTAACAAATTCTACAAAAGCAATTTAGATACATGGGTTCAAACCCAAGAAACACACTTATTGGTAAAAAAGTTTGTACTTTGTTATGCACTGTTAGTCACTTTGGATAAAAGCGTTTGTCAAATGCATAAATATATATAAATAAAGTTCAATTGTGTATTAGGGTCTAAATACAACAGTGGTTATGTAATAGAAATGCTGTTGTGTTGTTATGTTATGTTGTCGGTTCAGGTGAGGTCAGGTTACCCAGACAGCAGACAACTCCTGGACTGATCCGCACCGCACTGTCTGGTTATGCTATGCTAAGCTAGGTTAGGTTATGTGTTATATCTGATCTCAGGTTTTTTTGAGCCATGCAACCTTCAAATCAAAGAAGCATCCATTAATCTATTACTTGTCTCTCTGCGAGTCTCTCTGCTTTCGTTTAAACACTAGCGGGAGTAATGATAAGTTTATATGGACGCAAACTAATATATGTCGGAGTCCACTGCTTGTTTTTTAAGTAAACATGCTGCACGGTGTTTTGTACATGTATACGTTAAAGCTTTCTATGATATTTCAGCGCAATTGATTAAATAAGATTGCGCAACTTTCTCACGTGCGCAAAATGAAACTATGCGGAGATCAGCCGCTTTAGTTTTATTAATGAAAGCCTAAAGATAGCGCTGTACACTGTGTGTCATCTTAATACCAAGTGTAAACAGCCTCATCGTCTACGCTCTAATTCATCCCAAATATGTTGTGTTGGGTTGAGGTCAGGAGTCTGTGCAGGTCATCCAAGTTCCTTCACACCAAACTCGCTCATCCAAGTCTTTATGGACCTTGCTTTGTGCACTTGTGCACAGTCATGTTGATACAGAAAGGGGCCATCCCCAAACTGTTCCCATAAAGTTGGGAACATGAAATTGAACAAATGTCTTAGTATGATGAAGCATTAAGAGTTCATTTCACTGGAAGTGATTTGAACACATGAACAGGCTTTATGCCCAGCTGCACTACTTCCTGAACTTCAGCCAGCTCCTTGTTTCCTGTCTGCCATTATTGGACAAACTGATTAATCCAGGTGTGCCTGACCTCAGTAGTCACAAACAAACTGATTAATCCAGGTGTGCCTGACTTTAGTAGTCACAAAAACAATAACACAATCAGTTTGTCCAATAATGGCAGACAGGAAACAAGGAGCTGGCTGAAGTTCAGGGAGTAGTGCAGCTGGGAATAAAGCCTAGTCTATGATTCGAAGGGGTGTCCCAAAACTTTTGCCAATATAGTGTATTTTGAGGAATGTTTGTAACCAAACATTTTATGAGCCCCATTCACTTCCATAGTATATTTTTTCATACTATGGAAGTGAATGGGGCTCATAATCGGTTTGGTTGCAAACATTCCTCAATATATCTTCCATCATGTTAATCAGAATAAAGAAATTTATACAGGTTTGTAACAACATGAGGGTGAGTAAATAATGACAAAATTTTCATTTTTTGGTGAACTATCCCTTTAATATGCACCCAGTATCACTTCTGTGCTGCATCCTCGTTGCTTTTCAGAGATTTTCGCCATTTTGATTTTGCTTCATTCAGATGCAACAGCGCAGTCGCAGGCGGCAACAGGATTTTAGTGCGGTCGCAAGCTCCTTGCTGCTGCATTTTGTTATCTGAAGAATTAAAATGTCGTTTAGTTAACCCTCGATGTGTAATAAAAAGTATGATTAAAAATGTCACAGTCTTTACGTTATACGAGTAGATTTTTATTTCTATTGACGTTTCATCAGACACACGTGTGTTGTCATGGTTACGTGTCTGGACAGAACTTAATATCTGGTCTGTATTTGATTTATGGTCTGACAAGTGGCTAAACTGAACTCTGGAACAAATAACTCATCGTCGAATATAACAAATGTTTTGGTTTCCTAAAGATAAGGGGAGACGGCGATCATGGATCACTGCTATGGAAACTGCTACACATTTTACACAGTAAAGTTAGCTCAGTGTTTCGATATGCTTTAGCTATGATTTGAACTAAGGTAATCTACTCATTGTTTATTTTGCTTGTTAATCAGAAATAAACTCTAAAAGGTTGATTACGGAAGTTACGTTTGTTCCACGACAGCCATTTGTTATGTAATTACTGCTAAAACCGTCTATACAATGGCAGAGTTCACATACAGAATTAGATAAAAATATAGTGCCGAATGCATTCCCTTATTTTCCCTAATTTTATATAAACATATTTTTTTACGTTTTTAATAATAGCAATTAACGGTAAAAAAAGAAAATAATTGGTAACACTTTACAATAAGGTTCATTGATTAGTTAACATTATTTACCTACATTAGTTAACATGAACTAATAAAGAACTGCACTTATAATAATAATAATAATAATAATAATAATTCCTTTCATTTATATAGCGCCTTTCTCAGTACTCAAAGCACTTTACATATGAATGGGGGAACAACAACATTTATTAATTTTTGTGATTGAAAATTTCAGCAATTACTAATTTATTAAAATCTTGTTAATGCACTGTGAACTAACATGAACACACAATTAAAAGCTTTCTTTCGATTAACTAACATTAACATAGATTAATAAATACTGTAAAAAATGCATTGCTCATGGTTTGTTCATGTTAGTTAATGCTTTAACTAATGTTAACTAATGAACCTTATTGTAAAGTGGGTCACGCTTTATTTTACGGCATCACTGTTACAGTGTAATTATACATATAAGTACTAAGTAATAATCATTAACAACATGTACTTACTATAGGGTTGGGGTTAGGATTAGGGTCTGGTTTAGGGTTAGTTTTATGTAATTATGCAACATTAACTGTTATTACTATAATAATTACATGTAGCATGTGTAACAAAGACACCGTAAAATAAAGTGTTACCGTAAAGTGTTACCAAATTATTTGTAAAGAAACGAAAAGTGTATATTACAGCATTATTGCTTTTGCATTGTTGAGCATTAAAATCAATCATGTGAATGTTGTTTATGTCACTTTAATTGTTTATATACTTTATGCATTTAAAATTACATTAATTTTATAACATTACGCATGTGTTGTGCAAATGCATTAATGGCACAATTGAGCATAAACCTAAATGCTATTTCAGATGTAACTTCTGCAAGTCATTATTACTCTGATTGAATTGATTGACATACAGTACTGTGCAAAGTCTTAGGCCACCACCACCAGACTTGTTGTTTTGGAAGTTTTAAAGTCATCCATATTTATTTTTCAATCTATTTTATTAAGATACAAAAAGAAAATAGAGGAAATATGTCCAAAAAAATTTCAGGACTAAATGTCTTCTTTAGGCATCGTCTGTGTTTAGTGTGACCCCTCTTAACACTAAACACATCTTGAGCGTTTTTGAATCAGAAATGAGGATTTAATTTCATTTAGGTTTAAGAGATCCTGCAGTTTCCTGCTATTGCTCAAGTGGAAGAGGAGTTTACCCTAAAAACTTAACAACACTTCAGCTTATACTTTTATACTGGTTTTACAGGCTGTTATTTGTTCATTATTTATGGTCAGTTTTTGATATTTTTTTACCTCAATGTTCTTCAGTTGCACAGCAACAGTTTTGAAGTGAATTGGGCCGAACAGCTTAAAGTGTGTGATTTTGATGTGTGTTGTCAGATTGTTTTTGTTTGTTTAGTGCTGTGTTAGCAGAATTAATAATAATAAATCGAAGAAAGATAAATAAAAAAAGGAAAATGGTCAAAATTGGAAGTAGATTAAAACTGGTTAGGGCTATTTTGTTATTTTTTTGGGTGTTGGTATTTGTCATGTCGGTCAGGCCATCTAATTTGTAAATGCTTTAAAATAAGAATGGGGTAGGAGTATATAAGATTTTTTTTTCTTCATCCTACTCCTGTTCTTCTTGTCATGGAATGTATTTTTGTTGTGTTTATTGGATTGTTGTTTGTGGCTTCTTGTGTTGCATTAGCATGAAAATAAAATAAATAAATGAAATGAAATACTATATACACATTTCCTGTATTTTCTGGATGTATTTCTATTAAAGTGACTGAGAAACAATTATATATGACCACTACAACATTGCAAAAATCTAATTGTGGCATGGTGGCCTAAGACTTTTGCACAGTACTGTATGTATTTGACATAAGTTGGTCAACACATTTATTTTGGTAGTCTTCACATGAATGCAGGGGTGCTCAGATTGTTAGAAATGTAAGTGCCAGGAAAAATACCTCTATAATATTTCTTTTGATGTCTGTTTATGCACAACTGTGCCCCCTTAAAAATAATTGGTGCATGACGCCCCTGTGTTATATGTTCATGCTTTGATTCAATAGGTGTTGTTTTGTATGCAGCCCTGTTTGATTTCTAAACCTGTGGCTCTTTGGGTAAACATAGCCACTTAGTTAAAAAGGCGACTTAAGAAATAGTCTGACCGGTCAGCATTAGTAAGGGTTATACTGTCCTGATTCAAATTAGATTCAATTTACCTTTTCATGTGCCTGACTTGAAGAAAAAATGATATGACTGATTTGTAACGCTAGTCTAAGCAGTTTATGCCACCGGGTCTATGGCCTATATTAGATATATAGGTCAAAACACAATACTTGTCTACTGCCAACTGTCATCATAAATGTGTAATAATATTTCCTTGCTTCATCTCCTAATGTCCTTCCATAGGGGGTTTAATTTTGCATTTACATTTTAATATACTTCCACTGAAAGGCGTGCATGTGATTTTGGACCACTGTTGTGTTTTGACTCAAAAATATTTGGCATGCTTTGATTTGAATGGCGTAGTGTAGGGGTACCCAAGCTCGGTCATGGAGGGCCGGTGTCCTGCAGAATTTAGCTCCAATCCTAATTAAACCACGCTAATTAATAAGCATAATAAACATCTTACTTAGCATACTAGAACTTCCAGGAGGGGACACTTAGTACTAAGTTGGACACCGGCCCTCCAGGACCGAGTTTGGGGACCCCCGGTGTACAGTAGTATGTTATAGGTGTTCTTACTTGATAGCTCTGGGCTTGTTCATTGTAATCCGAGCTCCTTGGCGTGAAGAAGGGGTTGTTCGGGCGGCTCCTGGTGATGTTTGTGTGACCTGGACGGTTGTTGCTGACCCCGCCGACACTGTGGATGCAGAGGACCTTCTGGAAGCTCTGTTTGAAGTTATCCGACAGGAATCCGTAGAGGAGCGGATTGGCACAGCTGTTGACGTAGGTCAAGATGACGGAGAAGAAGTAGACGCCGGTCATGATGCTGTTCTCCGGGAGAGTCTGGATCAGGTTGACGATGTTGAGGATGAAAAACGGCAACCAGCACAGGACGAAAACCACCACTATGATCACCACCATCCTCGTCACCTTCTTCTCCGACCTGCGTCGTTTGGAGAGCCCAGCCCGCGCCCTGACGGACTTCACCTTCACCACGATGAGCAGGTAACACAGACAGATGACCAGCAAGGGGCAAAAGAAGCCCAGGATGGCGGTGTAGAGGATGAAAGCGGTGGACCACACGTCGTGCGGTTCGGGCCAGCTCATGTTGCAGGTGTTAAAGCCGGGCTGAACGTCAGAATAAATAATGACCGGCAGCGTCAAAACACAAGACAGTGCCCACACCATGCTATTTATCACCTTGGCGACGCTGGGTCGCCTCCACCTGGCGCTGCGGATGGGATGCACCACGGCCATGTATCGATCAATGCTCATTACTGTCAGACAGAATGTGCTGGTAAACTGACTGATGGAGTCTGCCCACATCACAATATGACACAAGAAGTTGCCGAATGGCCAGTAGGACAGCACGTTGTGTGTGGTGAGAAAAGGAAGTCCGAGAATGTACAGCTCGTCGGCTACTGCCAAGTTTAAGATGTACATGTTGGTGACCGTCTTCATTTTGGTGTAACGCAGAACCACAAATATGGCCAAAGAGTTTCCAGTCAAACCCAGGACGAACACGACGAGATATATCACAGCCATGACTTGAGTGCCCTCGGAGGGCGAGCTTTCACTTAAGTCTAGGGTGATGTTGGGGATTTGTTTGGTTTGATTTGAGTAGTCTGAGGTAGACATGTTCCACATTGAACCCTGGGTTGCCATCACTGGATGCACGTTCATCTTTAACAATGAATTTCTGTGTCATCAAGAGAAAAGTTAATTGGGAAAGTTATTAAACATGCATTTAAAAACACAACTGCATGACTAAATGAACTAAATATATTATAGCCTGGTTTCACAGACAAGGCTTAGCTAAAGCCAGGACTAGGCCTTAGATAAATTAAGCCATTTATTAAGCATTTTGTATAAACATACAAACATAAGATAAACACCAGTAACAAATTTTAAGACTACAGATGCCCCTAAGGGGACATGGAGCAAACATTTAATAAAGTTTAGTTTTGCGTGCACACGTGAATCTACCGCGTTTTGCTTCGTGTGCGAACGTGAAACTTTTGTGTGCGCACTTGAAACAATCGCGTGCGCACGTGAAACAATTGCGTGCGCACGTGAAACTTCTGCTTTCACTTGCGGAAGCGATAGTTTCACATGCGCGCGCGAAAGTTTCACATGAGCACGCAAAACTAAAATTCTGCACATGAAAGTTTCACGTGAGCACATGAAAATAAACTTTAGATTTTTTTTACTCCAATGTCACCTTAGGGGCTCGGTATAAGACAAATCAATGGCACTGGCATATTTTATGAAGTTATTTTTAGTTGAGACAGCTCAAATATGTGTTTTAGTCTAGGACTTTTTGTCTGTGAAACGGGGAAAATAAATGTAATTTAATAAATAATAAACTTCATATATAAATACTTTTTCATACAGTAATTTTGTACTGTATTGTATTAAATAATCTGCACTATTTACGACTCTTGAAAAAAATAAGAGACCACAATAGGTGTGTTTTAGTAAAATTATTATTATTATTATTATTATTATTATTATTATTGCTTTATTCTGTGAACTACTGACAACATTTTTTCTAAATTGCAAATAAAAATCTTGTTTTTAATTTGCATTTATTTGCAGAAAATAAACACGAGAGCCAAAAAGATTTCTTTCAGACCTCGAATACTGCAAAAATAAAATATTTATTTTAAAACAATAAGTTGGATCTACTTAACAAAATACTTTATTTGGTAACACTTCAAAAAAAGTTTTATAAACTCTAAAATAATTTTTGAAATTACTTCTGTGAGACCTGAAAAATGTTACATTTATCAACTTAAAATTTTCACTTTAAGTAAGAATATTTAAGTTAAAACATCATTTTTATAAGTGTTGCCAATTGAAGTAATTTCTAAAAGTTTTTTACACCACCTTAAATTTGTCACTTAAAGTGAGAAAATGACCGTTTATAAAACTTTATTAATTGTTACCAATAAAATCTTTTTTTTTAAATAGATCCAACTTTCACTTTTTATGGTGTATTGTGTTTATTTAAAATAAATAAATATTAATGGGTTTTCTTTGCAGTATTTGAGGTTGAAGTATTTTTTTAAGTTAATCCAACATTCACTTTTGTTTAATAATAGTTAAAAAATATATATTTAATGGAATATCCCTAATTTTTAATAATTGTTTTTTCATGTGTCTTGTCAAGGTCTTTCACTTTGTGCCATTCCTGAGGCACTGAAATGAAATGCCTGCCTTAAATGATGATTAAAGGCAATGCTTGAGTGGTCTCCTATTTTTTCCAGAGCTGTTTATTAAATAAAACAGTTAAAGACATTATTTTAGTTGTTTGAACTCTTATAATGTATAATCTTGCATGACCTTGACTTTAAGTGGCACTCTTGTTGTATATGAGGCGTGCAAAGTGTACAGAGGGTCAAAATGTGTTGCACAAATACAGCAGTGCCTTAGAAATGCATTGAACCGTAAGCCGAAACAAGGGTAACGATGCCACTGTTATGAGTACAAACAGACCACTGGACACTTATTCGTATGAAGCATCTGTATTTCAGTGTACCTGTGAATATTTAACTTTCCTTCTGTGCCACAAGTGCTCATTAACAAGAGCTCGACAATGAGACGAATGTCAGTGACACGTCAAATCTTTTTCCATCTTCTATTTCCACTGCTCATATCAGTCAGCTATACACAGACAGTTTATTTAATAACCATGAGTGCTTGCCCAGACAATGACAAAGGACAACCCTGCTGGAAAAAACAACAACATAGGCCATCATATAGTGGGATATGTGCATGGTTATTTAATGGGAAGTCAGTGGGGGTCTATATGGTAATGTGCTGGTCTCTGTTGGCGATGTTATGTGGTGGACGGGAAAAAATAAAACATCATTAAATCTTACTTAAATATGGCCTGAAACGCACTAAATAAATGAATTTTCTAATGTAGCCTAATAGCTTATGGTTCATAATGATGTTCGTAATGGGGTTTATTCCAGCAGGGATCTCATCCAGTGTGCAGAATGGCACAGGGTGGGAATCAGGGGGTCTGACACTCCTCAATGAGTCATGCACCCACCCAGTCCGCTCAGGTAAACGAGTTGTTCAACAGAGATATGTTTCGTTTCGGTAAGCACAGAAGTTTAATTGTAAGTTACAGAGGCGTAATATCACGTGGCGTTAATAGCCGGTTGCGCACATAAGAAGAGTTATTCTGAAGGTAACCATAGCAACAGTACAATTGCTTGTGCACTTTAAAGCAAAATGACAACTTGCAATAAAGTCTTCATGCCGATTTTAAGCATGCTACGTGCTTATTGTGCATTCAAAAGCGATGCAAATAGCCAATGAGCAATTCTTTATCATTTAAAGTGTTAATTTCATTGAACGTTCTTTACCTCTGGTGCTTTGCATGATTATTGTAAGTCACAATGAAAGTCACATACAAAGAATTAAGCTGTTATTATATTTGCAGTTTGTTTATACAACCCTACCTTGTGTACGATGCATCGGTGCGCATCCACCAGTGGACCAAACTCTCCTCCGGTTCAGCAGTTAAGTCCAGATCAGTAAATATTAGATTCAGCTTGTCTGAGATCCAACATTAAGAGCCAAGAGATCACCTTCATTTCCTATTTCCCTTAAAAGTAAGTGCACTAGTAAGTTATCCGTGGTGCGCACATCGTGCGCATTATTCTTTTGGAGAACCGCTCAAATTTAGTTTGGCTTAATCATCCACATTTAGCCAAACATTTAAGCAGATATTTGTTTTCAATCACCTTTCAAATGACATTTTTCTTTCTGAAAAGGTAACACGATCTGTCCGGATCCTGCTGGAGAGGTTCTGCTCTCTCCAAGAGCGCACGCGTTTGACTCCACCGCGCGCGCAACAGGAGCAAAGCACCTTCTGCGTCACGCGCACATACCAGTTTCTCTTTAACTGTATTGACAGTCCTACGGTTATCTCTCTAGTCATGCATGCATCTGTATATACCATAAAGCAAAAGTGCCTTTTGCCTTGCGCATTCAAGTGAGCATGTAGTGTAACGTTTTGTATAATTCTCCCACCTTTGAAAATGTGCCTCAGACAATCTTTTATTACCCAATGTAGGCTACACAGCGAGGTCCAGATTTATTGATGGATTTTCTCAACATAAAATCTTTGCTACCAAAGCTCAGTGTGCAAATCTCCTTTGTGCAAGTACTCCAAGGGCAGATTTTACTGGTGTGTGTGAAAAGATTAAAAGATTAAGGTGTGTACGTTTGTTTCACTGAATTCCAGTTTCACATTATAGACCTGAAGTTTCCTAGTAAATCTAAAGTCTGTATAGTTTATTCTCAAGTGAAACATTGCTCTTTAAAGATCGCTGCAGTTCATTTGGTTCACAAAAGGTGCACCATGCACTGATTTCAGTTTGCGTTTGACCTGTGGTCAAACAAACATTCAGAGATTTACACTGATTTATTTTTATAAATATTTCTAATTGTTTTAGTTATTTTTGGATATATTTTGGATGGTTTTTTTTTTTAGAAACATTGCTTTTCAAACACAAAGATCAAAGCAGCTTTGATTCAGTTTCATAGTAATTGTTGTAAATGTTTTTGGATACACATTGTCTTTTTCCATGTTTGGTGTACTGTAAGTTAACTCAAATATTGCACCAAAAGTTTGGATATGAATTCTTTGGTGTCATTGAAACTTTTGTAGTAGAGAAAATATCAATGTGTGATGAGGAGAGCTGTCGGAAAAGGAATTGGTTATGTAAACCTTACAAATGTTCAATTATGTCTCTGTGGAGGTTATTCAAGCTCCCAGATGGCGTCTTATCAAAGTGACTTACATAAAAGTGCACAAATTGCAGGGCAGGTATAGAGTTATAAAAGTCACATGCTGAGCTCAGACACTAGAAGTGAAGCGGCATCTGTAAGGCAGGGCACATTTTACAGGTAATTTGGTAAAGTGAACTGATTTTAGACCTTCAGTAGCAACTTTTCTACTTCAATCTGCCTGTCTTTTTGTTTTACTCCTTTCTTTCCTTTACTCTTTTTTGCCCTATTTTGACATTTAAGAAATATGTTGCATTCAGGCCCAAAATAATAGCTGGAGAGATTGTAACAGGAAAAGGAAGTTTCATGTCGTCCATGCGTTTTGCTATTACTGTAGTTTCTAATCAGTTTGCATTTAAACTCGATGGATTTAGTTCTGAGAACGGCTGCTCTATCAGTTGCTTTTGTATGTTATGCACTTGAACAGGAAATCCACAGATATTTATAGATATGCAGAAAGCATGTTTTATTTATGGGAAACATCCGTGGAGTCACCACAGATCATTGGAGACAGTTAGACTGGGACACATGAAGACAGTAAAGTAAGGGTCAGTATATGGTCTAGGGAGAGGAAGAAATACACATGGATAGAGGAAGAGGAAGAGCAGTACATGTCAGGGGAGCCATTCATATGTAAACCCCTCATGGCTTCACTCTTACATTTGGTGTCTTCACGTCAAAAACTCTGCACACATTCAATTGAACATACACTGCAATAAATGACTTTTTTTACTTAGTACTTTTGTCTTGTTTATGTCTAAACATTCTTAAACCCAGATGCATTTTCTTGATGACCTAAGAAAATAAGTCTAGTCTTCAGACAAACAATATCACATTTAAGTGAATTTGTGCTTAACCAAGGGGAAAAATCTGCCAAAGAGGTAAGCAAATTTGTCATCAATTTTCTCTTGAATTGATTGTTTAAGATTTTTTTCTTACCCCACTGGCAGATCATTTGCTTGTTTTAAGCTTAAAATTGGATTTTTTTTGTTGTCTAAAACTAGACCTATTTTCTTAGGTCATTTATAAAAAGCAATTAATTATATAAAAAAATATAAAAACAATATCTTTGACATTTCTCAATGAATTAGTCTCAGAATGTGTAAAAGTTTTAGCAGTTTTAGACCTCTTGACTTTGACTGTATTTGGCTTTGCTCCTTGATATACACCCCCTTTTTCCTAAATGTGTCCTCCATGAAATCAGATGATCATTTTAGTTACTGTATCCTTGATGGTAAATTGAGGGACCTATGGCTATCTTTTGTAACTTATACAATAAACCATATTTTCATTAAATAATATAAAGTTATATAAATAGTGCATTTACAAAAATCAGATAGGAGCCAATACATTTTTTTAATATGTATTGAATTGTCTGTTGCAAAAGGTATCAAAAATATAGATCATGCACAAAACGATTACATTGGAACATTTACATTGAGTCATTTGCAGACGTTTTGTCCAAAGCGACTTACAAATGAGATAAACAATAGAAGCAATTATAGCAACACAAGAACAGCCATACATAATACATCTTGAACAGGAAACCAAAAGTGAATGCATTACAGAAATAGACTTTTCTCCATTATAAATAATAACCATTTGGCAGAAGAACACAGAGAAAAATGAATTGCATCAACGAACAAGTGTTGATTCTGCTAATGATTTTAATATGTTTAACCAAAAGCTTTGAAGATATAAATAATCACTCTTTTTACCTTCATATAGTGAGAAAACTGATGATGTCCCTCTGCTGGTCCTCTGCGGGTCAACACATAACACACCAGTGATGCCCAAATCTGCCCAGGACAGGTCATAGTTTGAAGGTATCTAGTATTGTTTTGTATGTAGCAAACTTGTATCATAAAGGTTGTAGCATCAAACATTGATAAACCGATAAAGGATCATGAGATGAAATCGTGCATTGTTAAGTCTTCTATGTTAACAGATTCTGAATGTCTCATTAAATTTTCCTCAACTCTTCTTCTGGTTTTGCCATTTGACCACAGTCAATTTCCACCAGGCACGTCTCTTTAATCTCTATTATTTTCAAATGTGACAGCAGACTGGTGTTTGACAATGTTGACAGAAGCATAAAATCAGATGTTGAGCTTATCGGCTTTTATGAGCTTGTTTCATGTTCCTATAGGTTACTGGACATCATATGTCTTGTGAGGTAATTTTAGCCTATGGACTCTGGTCAGAAGCTGGGATGCTGCTAATTTAGATTGAATGAATCTTGGTCCATTTCATCAAATGTTCTGGGTTTGAAGTAACATCAGTGACTCACAGGTCAGTTGTTTACTTCTTCAGATAAGAGCAAGATGTTCAGTAGTCTACTTGTGTAACTAGTGTAAAATGCATTATTTGAACCTTCAGAAGTTAATTTCAGTGTCCATTTAAACTCTTTAAAACACTTTTACAACAGTCATCTGATGCATATGCATTCATCAGAAACATTTAATGCTCATTGGCACTTTCTATATTAATGAACTTATTTTCTATTTTTATTAATAAAGTCAAAATTATTTGTCAATTCACACCTATTGGATCTGTTTTAGATGTCATGCAGTATATCAACTTGGGCTCTTTGAATAAACTCTTTCACGGGATTTCTCCCGTTAGCCACTAGATGGCGCAACAAGACAAATTTATTTAAATGTATCTGTCCGTAAAAATTAATCTCATTTGAGTTTGAATCAAGACTGGGTTCTTGTTTAATAGTTTCTTCTTTTGACTATCAATGTAATAACATAAAATGTATGTAGTTTAATTTAAAGAGTTTAATGTAGAACTAACTTAAAATAATTACAACTAACAAAAGGATACAGTTTTGTATCTTGAATGCTGCAAAGAAAACAAGTTTATATTCATTTTTAAACAGCACAATAATAATGTAAAAACAATGGAATGACCCCGATCTTTAATCACATCACGTGTCTTGGCATACTCTCAGTCTCTCTTGAGTTTTTTATTTTTAATTCTCTGAAAAAGGACTGAAAAAGTTTATTTTAAGTGCTTCAACTTTAAAACAAAAACCTTGTTCATACGAATGATTCAGAACAAATGTAACATATAGAAAATTGTTTTAGAGCTGATCTATGTTGTAATGGCGCTCTCGTGTGGTTTAGTTAAATTCATTATTTATTTCACATTGTGTTTGTCTTTTGGACAATGTTTGGTTTGTGTCCATGCAGCACATTTGTTTTAGGATCATTTTAATCCATTATATAAATTTGGTTAAAGTGCATTCTGCTTAATAATTTGGAGCAGCATATTTTGCATATTTTTCAAAGTATTAAAGTATCTTTTCACATATTTATTTCATTTAATTTTAAATAGAATAACATCCTCACTATCATATAACTGTTGAGGGTAAAATAAAATGTGTAGATCTGATGGTGAATATCTCTCACTTTAAGTTGTATAAATCATTATCAAGAACAAATTAATTTACTGAAAGCTACCAGAAAAGCCAGGTAACCAAGGGTGTAAACGTACTTGCTAACATGAGAATGACAATTCCTTAGAAAACAGCGTGAGGCGCACTTGAGAGTTTACATTTATTTCAGACAGGAATTGAGATATTTATTGCAAAATTGGGACAAATAATTGACCATTTTGTTTTGTGGCAGCACAGGATGAGAATTTTAAATTCTTGTTGTATTTTTTATCTTTTAATAAAAACTGGGGGCCCCCTAAGTTATATTTGTGTGCTTTATAGGGGGTCAATGATAAGAGAGTCAAAGGCCAACCCCATACACTGCCCAGGTATGACACATTACCAGCTGTTTGAAAAACACCCCCAATCTGAATGCGAGAAACACTGAGCGATAACAAGGATGCTTTTAATAAATCTGCTTCTCACTCCAGACACAGAAGTGAACAAACATCTTTTAAGAAAACTGAAGTGAAAATTGCAAACACTGCATTTATTGAGCAACAGCTCTATTTGTTTAATTATAAATCAAAGATTCTCATCACATTCCCCATTTGTTAATTTTCATCCCATCCAAACACATCTCTGACTCTGAGTCTTCTGAGTATTTAAAGCAGCTTAACTTCTGGTGTCTCTGCTCTCCACAAGACCAACATCAAACCATGTTTGTTTTGTTTCTGTTCACCTGTGTTGTGATGGGAGCATTCAGTGCTCAGGCAAAAGTGGTCACAAGCTTTGACGAGTGTAAAGAGTTTTTCTACAACGGCACAGAACCAAGAGGAATGGATCAGAATGCAGTGAAAATCTGTCAGAAGATGCAGCAGAAAAAAGGCTTTTCTTTTGCTACACTGTACTCAGTTCCTCACAGGATTCCTCTCTACAGTGCCTACACATTTGATCGTGCATGTTTAACCCCCGTTACACGGAGAGACATCTGGTACATTGAGCCACAGGTAACTGACTATGAACTAAAGACAAAATACATTCATTAGCAGTTAAAGCTTTGCATTTCACAGTTAAATTAACTTGGTTTTCATTGCATATATTTAAAATGACATTGTATTGTACTTTGTCATACATTTTATACAGTAATTGTACAATAAACATGCAATGCATTGTAGACAGTAAGAACTTAATCATTTTCCCTATGAAATTTAGAAAATGTGTTTTTACTCAAAGCAAATCATCCAAACTCCCATCTAACAAACACAGTATTTCTTCTGCAGATTTCCAATCCTTCATCCCAAACTGACTATATGGTCCGTGAGACTAAGATTCCCAGGACTTCTAAAGATATTAAACAATTTCAAGCCACAAGCAGCCATTACATTGGCACTGGATATGACCGTGGACACCTGAACCCCAACTGCTTTGGCCGTGAGGCAACGTTTACGCTGACCAATGCAGTACCAATGGATGCTTGTTTCAACCGTATCTACTGGAAGAGTTGGGAGATAAAACTGAAGACTTTCCTAAAAACAAAAATTAAGAATGATGGAAATTTGACAACAGTCTACATTGTCACAGGTGCGGTACCTGATAGGAATGTACGAATACCACAATTCTCTGAAGACCCTGAAAAGGTGACGGTGCCCTCTCATATCTGGACAGCGGTCTGTTATTTACACTTAAATGATGAGGAGAAATCTTTGTCCTTTGGCTATATAGGGAAAAACCAACCATCACAGCCTGACATAAACATTATGAGTATCTCAGACCTAAATGCCAAGCTCAGTAAACTCTATAGTGAAGTCTCAGGATCAGATCAGTCAATTACAGTTTTTGCTGATGATTGTTTTGGTGACAATAATAAGTTAAGCGTGGTTTATAAGTCATTTAAGAAATTAATTCATCTGCCTGTGAACATGGGAATCCAAATGAGCACAGACATACAAAACACATATAATGCTGTGAAAAGAAAAGTCAACAATGACAATGTCAACAATGACAATGGCACCCCTGAGAGGAGATCCAAGATACAGAAGTTGGCAGTACAATTAGGCTTTGACAGCATGAACACATACTATACTGAAGTAGAAGATCTAAAGATCTCTGATGGAAGTGCTTGTCTAATAATTTCTGCTAAACCACAGACACCTGTGAATGATGAGTACAGAAAGAGAGATGTATCAGAGGTGTTGAATGCTGTTGAATGCCTAATGGTTCCAGAGAAGCAGATGACTGCAGCAGACGGATCAAAGTGTTCAAGCATCACTAACTCTGATGACAGCTGTGATTGTGATGCAGGAGGTACAACAAAACCTTGCTGTTCCTCTCCCTGCCTGTACCGGGACAAACTCAATTCCTACAGATGTTACTCAGGCCAGAAGCTGATAAAGTGCTCACCCCGGTACTCACTCATCACGGCTAAAGGAAAGAAGTGCTTGGATGATCACCCCTGCGCCACATACGGAAAGGACTACTACTGGTGCAAGACCAGTTCTGGCTGGGACTACTGCAGCCCTCCACTGAGGCAAAGTAAGGCCAAAGATGGGAAGTACTGCCGCAACAACCACGCTTGTGCCAAATATGGTTCAAATTATAGGTGGTGCTACACGGATGATAAAAACAATGACAAATGCTGTATTTCAGAAGACTGCAACTCAACCGTGACTGAGAAAAGATGCCGGCAAGATCACCCCTGTGGCTACCATGATGGAACAAACTACCTGTGGTGCTACACAGATTATAAAAACAACTATGAATATTGTTGCACAGAGTGTGATGATAATGGGAACATTTTATAAAGAAGATTCAACCAACCGTAATAGAGAATATTGAACTCTTGAGTTAATTTACCCTGAGATGGGAAACTCTAAGGTTTCAGAACAGCTGATCTGAGTATGTTCAAGCAACTATGAGTAAATTGACTCAGAGTTAAACGCATGCACAACTATTATGAAAAGCCATTATCAATAAAGCTCCAATCCGATTCACCATGGCAACAATTCAGGGCCTCAAAACCCTCTCCCAACGTAAATGTAACTCCCTACAAATTAATGCAACATCATCATCTACAAGATCCTCTACAAGGAAATGACATTTAAGTCACTTAGTTGGACTCTACACCCAAATATATCAAATTGGCTTTTCCTTCATTTAAAATACTCATTTAGATTTCACTAAACCTCCTTACTGAATCAGGCCACAGTGGTCAGTTTTTAATTTTTTTTAATTTGTTTATTAAAGTTTTAAAAAGCAATAATAACAGGATCAAGATACAGGAGAATATTAACAAATATTGTTCAGTTTCCAGTGTTTATTATAATTATCACTAACCCATGGATTGGTACATTTGATTGTGATTGTGCTTGGAGCTCTTACTAACCCAGAGACTGTGCTTATTAAATATTTTTTTCATTGTAATTACTAAGCAAAAACAAAACTGGATAAAACTATGATCATACAAAGCATATGCAAATTTTTACACAAAATTGTTCACTTTGTTTTTGTAGACTTACATAAACACACATCTACACAAAAGATTGAAGAAAAATTGTGATTTTCATAAAGTAAAGAACTGTTTCACTTACACTTTATACCATTTATAATCATATCACTCATAATGGTAATAATAACAATCAATAATCATACTAAGTTGAATCCTATTGTATTGTATTGTATTAAGTGAAATAATAGTGTTCGATTGTCTCCTAATACATTTCCAGTTGGGTCACTTTGACCTGCTGGTCCCTTACTTTTTATAAAATCCCTAAAATAATTTTTTCTTGACCGTCTGGTTTCATTTCTCTCTCTGTCCATATGACCTGTTTTTAGTTGTTTTCTTTATTTCTTTATTTGTATAAATAAACCTCTGACAAAATAAAGACTTTGACTATTGATTGAACTGCAAAATTTTGTCTGTCTCATTGGATCCAGTTTCTATCCCCGATTGACCGACTTAAATTGAATTATTTTAACAATAGTTCAAACTGTTTGCCAAGTGTTGTTAAGCCAAAGTTATGTTAATTTTAAGTTTTTTGCCTTTTATCTGACAAGGCAAGCTAGTATTCACCTCGGGATCCCCAAAACACCTCTAATGATCCAAATGCTCCAAATACTAGTAATTAAATATTTAAAATGTATTTTTTGTGAGGTTTACCTTTTTCTGTTTTTCTCATTCGTTCTGACTGAAACATCAAGCCTACACATAATGCAACCCAAACAGCATGCAGTCTCAAAAAATAGAGAACTATTGCATGAAAGAATGACAGAGTAATGGACCGTATACTCCTGCATACACTGCAGGTTTTCAGACAATTCTGGTGCTGACCTCATAAGGATCTGTATACGTCCGGCAGGGGCGCCATTGGGGGGGGGGGGGTTTAGGACGATTCTAAGGGCCCACGCACTTTTGGGCCCCCCAAAGATAATTTTTTATTAGTAACCGTAATAGTAGTAATTTAATTGATATTATAAAGATAAAGAGCATCACAGTTTGATTTAAAACATTTATTTCATTATGATTTCAATTGCTGACATGAACTTAATAAGTCAATATTAAAGACATCAAGTTTATATTTTCAGTGAATGTTCTTTACATTATGCAGAATGATTTTATGTAGAAAACAGTAAATCAGAAATAGCTGGGTTTTCACAGGCAGGGTCACAATTATCTAGTAGATAAGGTTCACAAACCATATCATGTATGTTTTATGTTTTGTTTGAGAATGTTGCATTTTATCTGAATATTTGATTACTGTACTTTATTTTTCTGTTACATTTACATTTGCACATTATATAATCTTATAGCTGCAGACATGGTTAGTTTCTGACCAAACAATGATTATAGTGGTCAAAAACAATAGGGGAAGATCAGGCGCATGTTATAGGGTAAAAAATAAAACTTTAAACAAAACACATCTGGTATGATTACCAATAACTTAAAGTTTACAAAACAGGTAAAAGTTTGTTTCTATGTGCCGTATAGATCAAAGGTTACAGCATTCTGAAGATAATGACAAGTTGAGTGTCAGGCAGTATGGATTTGTGCTCCTGAACAGCTCTTTAATCTGAAAGTAATTGTTAAAGATATTACCAACATTTTATACATATTTCCCTTGATATGGTTTTGACATAGAAATGTAGAAAAATATTTCTTAAGGTTTTTAGGAAACTTTAAAATGTGCTGTTCTGTAACTCCATTAACGTAACTCTGTTACCAAAAATACAGTTCTTTTCCCCCTCCCTCAATGGCATTAAGCCCAACACTAAAAATAATTCCCAAAAGAAAGCACCATGGTAGGACACTTCATTAAGTATATTTCATTTGAAATATTTCATCCAAATATGGGAGCTATTCAACAGAGTTGCAGACAAGTCACAAAATGATCTCTATATCTTCGACTGAGATGTTCTGAATTGCACAATATTTGATGTGCATGGTAGAGGTCTACACGGGTCCAAAAATTCCTACCTGAACCCGATCAGACCCGTAAATGTGCTGCATGGTCATGCTGATATCTTCAGGGTGCATGCCAGGTTTTGTGGAATTCTGTCCATCGGGAGCCTGCAATAAATCAATTTGTACAAGTGTACATCTCGTTTATTATTTTATTGAATCCAAGTGATTCTAAATAGCAAAACTCTGCAGCCATGTGGATGAGCAAATTAGTAAAATGCACTAATAAAAATAAAGGAAAATACTTTCACTTTTTTCTGTCATTATCATTATCAGTAATAATAATAAAATTTCCTAACAAAAACATTTCAAAACACACTATTGCTAATGAATAGATGATACTTATTTTATATATTTATGGCATTATTTTATATATTTTTGATAACAATTTATAAAATTAAATCTTGTTTTAACAATATATGTTTCATGACTTATGTCTTAGAAGTACATCAAAACTAGTCACAGTCGCAATTTTTTTGTCATATTATAGGAAATAAGTGTAGAAACACTTCTATATGAGTTTTTTTAATGTTATATTTTGAGAACCGCATGTTTGATGATGTTGACTTTTATGGTAAGAAAGTGATGTTAATTTTCTGTAACTCCGTTACAAAGCACTTTCTTTCTTTAAAATCATATTAAGATTTAATTTCACCAGACCATTTTGTGCTACTATTTAAGTACATGTAGGCACACAAACTGAAATATTGTTCTAAAATTCTGGTTAGTTAATTGTTAAGTGGCACTAAAAAACAATAGAAAAACATAGAAAACAATGTGTTTTATTTTTTTTAGACGCTGTGCGGCACTGAGCTGCGCGTCCGGTGTGCGACCCCCTTTAGGGTTACTGGCAGGGGCGTCGCTAGACCCCTTTTACTGGGGCACGTGCCCCAGTGTAAATCTTTTGTGCCCCTGTGTAAATCTCAAGTTTACAATTTAGCAGTTAACTAGTTTATTCCTTTACAAAGACAATCGCGGCAAAACGGATCTATATGCAATGTAGTTATCCAATTCAAGTTTGAAAAAGCGACGCAACAGTCGCACTGACGCGTACACGCTTCAATTCATGTCCGCGTCCGCGCACTGACATGAATGGGTGCGCGGACGCGGACATGAATTGAGGCGTGCACGTGACTGTTTTGCCGCGCGCAGCCGCATACAAAGTACACGCGATTGAGTTGGTTTATGAAAACATGGCGAGACTAAAGTAAGTTTCTAAATAATAATGAAAATCTCATTGACGCATGTGATGGACATCAGAAATGTTTTGTGCAAAGCAGGAAAAGGGAAGGAAAAATGAGAGATGATGAATTTAAGGGAGTAAAGACACATAACATCTTACCCTGTCAGGGCTTAAACATTAGAGGGAAAATTTCAGGAAAACCTCTGTCAATAGTCTATAAAATTGCATTGTTCACATACAAAAACTGTGTTATACTGTTCTGTATTTTCAGATATGAAATTAATATTTAGTTCACTAGCTCTAGGTCATTACATAATCAGTTAGCAGTAACTAAGATAGATTTTTTAGTAGTCATAAAATGAAAATATTCTTAAAAATAAAAAAAGAAGTTATTAATCATTGTTATGTAAAATGCAAATGTGCATAACATTTTTTTCTCTCCAGCCATTATTTCCAAACATTTTATGCCTTTAAACATGTTAATTATGTTGTATATATGTATGAAGATGATACTTAAATATTTTTAAATAAATGTTTGTCTTTCCCAGTACTTGTTGCAATGTTGGAATAGTGGGTTAAGCAAAGGAAATTGTATCTTGCACACCGCAGGCTTTCAAGAAAAAGTAAAAAAAAAAAAAATGGGGGGCCTGTGCCCCAGTAGAGCTTTATGTCTAGCAACGCCCCTGGTTACTGGGTGATCTTCCCCAATAGCAAACGTTATAGGTATGTATTATTAAATTTCAGCACACAAAGATTTTAGATAGCTAGGTTGGCTTGTATTTTTGGTGTGAAATGGGAGTGGTAGGGTGCCCAACCTCATATTCTTTCATAGTGCCCAGAATTGCTAGTGGTGCCCCTGACGTCCAGAATGAAACTCATTTGGATTTATGTTACACACCCTTACAGAAAAAGATGCATTTCACACAGGGGCGTTGCTAGACATAAAGCTCTACTGGGGCACAGGCCCCCCATTTTTTTTTTTTTTTACTTTTTCTTGAAAGCCTGCGGTGTGCAAGATACAATTTCCTTTGCTTAACCCACTATTCCAACATTGCAACAAGTACTGGGAAAGACAAACATTTATTTAAAAATATTTAAGTATCATCTTCATATATACATATATACAACATAATTAACATGTCTTAAGGCATAAAATGTTTGGAAATAATGGGTGGAGAGAAAAAAATGTTATGCACATTTGCATTTTACATAACAATGATTAATAACTTCTTTTTTTATTTTTAAGAATATTTTCATTTTATGACTAAAAAATCTATCTTAGTTACTGCTAACTGATTATGTAATGACCTAGAGCTAGTGAACTAAATATTAATTTCATATCTGAGAATACAGAACAGTATAACACAGTTTTTGTATGTGAACAATGCAATTTTATAGACTATTGACAGAGGTTTTCCTGAAATTTTCCCTCTAATGTTTAAGCCCTGACAGGGTAGGATGTTATGTGTCTTTACTCCCTTAAATTCATCATCTCTCATTTTTCCTTCCCTTTTCCTGCTTTGCACAAAACATTTCTGATGTCCATGCGTCAATGAGATTTTCCTTATTATTTAGAAACTTACTTTAGTCTCGCCATGTTTTCATAAACCAACTCAATCGCGTGTACTTTGTATGCGGCTGCGCACGGCAAAACAGTCGCGTGCACGCCTCAATTCATGTACGCGTCCGCGCACCCATTCATGTCCGTGCGCGGACGCGGACATGAATTGAGGCGTGCACGCGTCAGTGCGACTGTTGCGTCGCTTTTTCAAACGTGAATTGGGTAACTACATTGCATATAGATCCGTTTTGCCGCGATTGTCTTTGTAAAGGAATAAACTAGTTAACTGCTAAAATGTAAACTTGAGATTTACACAGGGGCACAAAAGATTTACACTGGGGCACGTGCCCCAGTAAAAGGGGTCTAGCGACGCCCCTGATTCACATGAGCAAAATCATATCACATGTAACCACAGACATGCATGTGATTTTGCTAATTTAATCTGTGAGTAATGTGTGTTTTTGAAACATTTCTGCGTGAAACACATGAGATTATAATGTGAAACACAACAGCCATTTTAAAATTAAATTTGTTATAAACTCATGTAAACCTGTAACTTTTTCAAACTTAGGTAACAATGTATCTCCAAATGTGTGTACAATACAAAATAATAGTCATACTTTATAAAATAAAACATTTCAACTAACAAAATCAAAATCTAATCTAGGTCCGCAAGCATGGAAGTAGTCAAGCGTATAAAGTAGGATATACATTTTCTTATCATAACCCAAGACTCAAACTGAACTTTGACCCCAAGTGTAAGGTATAATCTTGCTAAGCTGTTGGTGGTATAAAATAAAGGAACCATGATGTGACTGTGACATAAAACACATTTAACAAGACAATCTGTAATCAACAACCACTGCAAAAGGCACCACACTCTTCTGTAAATGTATACAAACATTACCGATTCAAATTGAGATTTTATTTGCAAACATACAGATCCAGTGCAGATATATTATGACAGAATCCAACAATTGTTGTTTTATAGTTTGGTTAAAGTAACATCAGTCAGATGTGATGAGTGACACACAGGTCCACGGTCAGTTGTTTACTTTTTTATATAGGAGCATGTTGCTCAGTAGTCTACTCGGTTAACTAATGTAAGGTGCACCATTTTTTGTTAAAAACATAAACACATTTACTATAAAAGTGGTTAGCTTATATTTTAAATCACACCTTTATTGGTTTTACTTGAGCATTCAGACGTTTATTTCTGTCCATTTAAACTCTTAGGGGTGTTTCCGGACAGGGATTAGACTATTTTTAAGAGTTGTTCAAACTGAAAATAATATCTTAAAATACATCAGAGCCCTTTGTTTTGCCTCAGAATGTAATGTTTTTAGTAAAGCATGTTTATTAAAGCTAGTTTTATAATTAAACTATAAGGCCTAGTCCTGGTTTAAGATTTTCCTTGTCCAAGAAACCACCCCTTAAAATAATTTCAGCAACATGCTTAAAGTATTTGATGCATTCATATTAACACTGAATGCTCAGGTTTGGCACCTTCTATATTCATAAAGCTCTTTTCTATTTTTATTAATAAACTCAAAATTATTTGTCAGTTCACACCCATCGAATCTGACAAGATATCATCTCCACTTGGTCTCTTACTTGAATAAAGTCGTTCAGGGGATTTCTCCAGACAGTCCAGACTCCAGACTAGATGGCGCAATAAGACAAATTTATTTTAGGTCAGTTTATTTTTGAAATTGTCACAATGCTGTAGAAATGACGATTAAAGGCAAAACAGAAGTGAGGCCTTAATTTTCATTGTATGACAACATAGAAATAACATTATAATAAGTAAAGTTATAAAATAATAATGACGTGCATACATGAAGATGTATGTACAGATTTGCATTATGTGTTGTACATGTATACAGCTGTACAAATAAATGTGTTAAATATATGTATTTTTAATTATTGTCTCATTCAGTATTGAGGAATGATTTATAGGACAGATGGTAATTCTGTGTAAATGTTTTAAGCTGCAGATAGCATGAGAAAAACTGTTTTTATGCCTATATATATGTTCTAGTGCATGTGTTCTCAATCTTTTGGGGGCTGAGGACCCCTTACAGGGAAGGAACCCCTTTTAATTAACAGCTAAAAAGCATATGCTCACTACAGTTTCTTCTTTTAGATATTTGTATTGTAGATGGTAATTTATTTAAAAAATACCTTTGAGACAACTACATTTATACTTTTCAAGTTCACACACATGGCTTATAGTAAACTTTAAAGTTTACTTTAAGTGCTTCAACTTATTGCTCATATGAATGATTCAGAACAAATGTCACAAATTTAAAATAGACATTGGTTTAACAGTTGTTTTATGTTGTAATGGCGCCCTCATGTGGTTTGGTTGTGAGCTGCAGAAATGCTTGCTTTGACAGATGATGTAATACAGCAGTTATAATGGGGAATGCACGCCTCCTCTTCTGCCTTACCAGTCAGGTCACTTGCTGCAGCTGAAGCGAAAGTATCTGCACCCAGTCACAGGCATCTGTGTTGTTCAGTTCACATCTGACTGAAACTATAAGCAGAAGTGCAGTGCAGTGAGGTAAAATGTACAGACAGGCACAGCCAGGCCGTTTGTATGAAGAAGTTCAGTAAGTTGTATGTAACACCTTGAATTTTTTTCAGCTCCGTTTCATTGATAAAGCGATAAAGACATTGATTTTGTCGCTGACTATAGCATAGCAAAATATGTGTACATTGCATCATATGAACCATATGCATCACGCGTCTTGTCAAAATACATGCCTGCTGCACGCACGTCGAAAGGATTTATGATAAAAGAAAGAGACACATTTGCAAAATACTCGCAAGACACTAACTTAACAGTAAACTCTGATTACACATGAGATTAAGTATCTGGCAAACGTGAATGTCTCTTTTATTATAAACCCCTTCGAAGCGTCTGCAGCAGGCACTTATTTTGACATTTTGTGTGTGATGCGCATACGTTTACATGACGCGCCGAACACATATTTTAAAATGACGAGCCACACACATGACGGGCTACATAGATGTTGTGACAAGTGTAGCATCATGCGTCCTCGAAAAATAAGTCACCGGCCGTCACTGCTTCTGACTAAAGTGGAGATGTGTGTGTGTCGCAATCTTTAATGTGAGCCCAGAAATAACGCAAAGCCGTCTGATCGAAAAAGAAAGCTTTCATGTTTACATTGGTGATGACAATATGCTTCATAAAGATCGAATAAACGCTGCATCTTTAAAAGTATGCAGGGTATGTTTGCTGCTGTTGTTGTTATAAACATTTCATGAATGATGGTTGCACATCGGTCTGTTATTGTGGCGACATCTCCAAGCTCCTAACCATGACGCGGCACAAAGCGAAACACAGTCTAAAAAACTTTCCCACGAGAGAGTCATTGCAATTCTGTGTGGTATAGCTTGTGTTATGCCCAGCGCTGATGCCCTCTGGTCACGTCTGGAATTCAATTTACCGAATTTATAAAATTTTAAAATGGGCTCCATCTTTACCAATTGACTGCAGATTTCAAGATTATCCACACTAATCTGAAAACCAAGTTTTCCGAGTTCAGACATTTTCTTAATGTTTATAGTGTTGTATTATAAATTATTTTAATAATTATCTTTCCCTTTAAAGAATTGTTCTGTGTTGCCTATGCTTCGCCCACCCTCTTTTATACAGGCCCATTGAACATTTGTGGCTACGCCACAGGTATTTAATCGTGATAAATGGCATACAAAATAAAAGTTTTGGTTTGCATAATATATGTGTACTATATGTAATTGTTATCTATATAAATACACACAAATTCATGTATGTATTTAGGAAGCAATTACATGTAAATATATATTTATTTATATTTTTATATATTTCATATTATATATACACATTTTTTTTTAATTATATATAAATAACACTTTTCTTAAATGTATACATGCTTGTGTGTGTGTGTGTGTGTGTGTGTGTGTGTGTGTGTGTGTATTTATAAATACATAATAATTACACACACAAATTATGCAAAATAAACGTTTATTTTGTATGCCATTAATCGCAATTAATTGTTTGACAGCCCTCTTGTCACGTTCAATTTTGTGTCATTTTGGGTAGCGCTGACACCGAGCGGTACACTTTGGAACTGCAGCATATGCAGTACCGAATTAAGCGAAATACTGATATTGTACTGCTTGAAATAAAATATTTAACTAACCCTAACATGTACTGATATACCACGCATCCCTAGTAGGGAGCATTTGAGAGCAAGGAATACTGTACAAACTGCCCTACACATTTGCCTTTCCAACATGCTTTGCATCTACATGTTAATACAATGAAAAATAATAGCTATAGCTATTGAGTGCTAAACCGTGATGTGTCATCTTTGATATGCAAGGATTGAAAATTAAATAATTATTTTCAGATCATAGGCGGAAATCCCGGGGGGGACGGGGGGGACAGGACCCCACCTATCTGAGGGTTGTCCCCCCCAAAATATCATTAAAATATGTGTATTTAAATGTAATTTAATGATTTATAATACTTAAAATAGATGTGTAAGAAGTAAAACAATATAAATGCAAACGGAACAACACCAAAAAAGTTGTAAACATTTGGATTCCCCCCTCCCTTGCCTCACAGTGGTTTGGTCCACTGTCAGCGCCACACAGTAGGGTGGTTGAGAAGTGTACGGAGCCGACACGTTAATCAGCTATATACCTACAAACCAACGTTTCCCACCACTTATCAGTTTATCCACATATGTTTTAAAACTGGTCTATTTGGACATATAAACATGAACATATTTCGTTTTATGAGAACAGAAGCAGATAAACGAACAAGAAAACATTTTTGTGCATTCATGCAGAGGTGAGGCAGAGCTGAAAGTAACAAATTACATTTACTCACGTTGCTGTAATTGTTTTTTTTGTGTGTAATTTTACTTTTTTGAGTAGTTTTAAAATGTGTACCTTTACTTTCACTTAAGTGTGTTTTGTTTAAAGTATAGTAGGCTACTTCACTACATTTTAAATCATATCCGTTAGTAAAAAATAAATAAAAAAGCAAGAAGCGCCACGGATGATTGATTGATGGGCGGGGGAACGCGCAAAAAGAGCCATGGAGAGGGACGAGACAGGCGCGGGCTAAATGCAGACCCTATGAAAGAAACCCCTGGCCATTGACGCGAAGCGATTGTTTCATTCAGGCTCTTGAATTGCCGACCGTGTTACCGCGAATTTGCACGACGCGTTTTTAATACATGCGCATAATCCTTCGAGGTCTAGCAGCTTCGCGTAAGTCAAACAACTTAAGAACGTCCTCGGGAATGCGCAGGTCATTAGACATTGCAGAGAGAGAGCGAGCGAGAGAGAGAGAGAGAGAGAGAGAGAGAGAGAGAGAGAGAGAGAGTGAAAGACATCGGGTACACAGGTCGGGGAAGCTATACAATAAACGTGTAAAGGATAAAAGTATTATGGCACTCATCTCATGATATGCTCATTTAAACTAGGTATATATTTTATAAAATAATGTATGTTACCAGCAATACATCAATTACAACCTTACTATAGTGATTGTATTTACTAGCTGCTGAACTCATATTATTTTTGCTTCAGAAGTGCACAACTCACCTGTAAAAATCATTAAATAATTCCATAACTGTTTCTTAGTTATAAAAAAGCTTTTTATTTTATTAACTTTTTGTTATTGCACTTTTATTGTAAAGATGTTCCTACATTTATATTTCCTTGTCCTTTTTTAACTATACTAGAAACCTCTCCCCGCTGTAAAAAAGTAACTTTTTACTCTGAGTAAAATTAAAATGACTTTTTACTTTTACATGAGTATTTTCAGACCAGTAACTTTACTTTTACTTAAGTAAAATATTATTAACTTTAATTTACTTAAGTGGAATATTTTATTACTCTTTCCACCTCTGCATGCATGTATATTAAAATTACATTTGCGTCCGTTATAGAGAAAGAGAAACGTTTTCTATCTGTACACATTTCCTTGCAATTACAATTTTGCCTGTATTATTGGTGTCCCCTTCAAAAATTGTTCTTGAAAAATTTTATGTTTATTGTCCCCCCCAACATTTAGATGAAATTTTCGCCCCTGTTTCAGATATGGAAACAGAACGATGTGTGGTTTTTTAACCCTTTCACAGTGGATAAGAGTATTTGTGCTTCCGCGTCCACTGGTTTGTTTTCAAAAGGGCTCGCCATGCTTCATCAACTATCTGAAACAAACTAACCCTGAAGCAGGTTATATACTTACATAGCCTTAAAGTTACATCTGTTTATGGAACCAGAAGCTAAGGTTATTCACTTCTGCTCAAACACACCCAGTCACATTACCAGTTTATAGACATATATTATAGCTTCCCAATCTGAATGAGAGAAACCCTCATAGTGAGAGAAAACAAGGATGCTTTTAGAAAATAATCTTCTCGCTCCAGATCCAGAAGTGAAACAACATATTTTAGAAAAATATAATAGTAAAATTATCTGTCAGGGATGGTGGTGGATGAACCCAAGTGCAGACAGCTCTCAACGCAAAAGACTTTTATTATAGAACAAAAAATCCCTCGAGGGGGTAAACAAGGCAAGACTGAAATAATAGCAAACATGACAAAACTAAAAAGACTCCTGACGATGACGTATACAAACACATACAATGATACCACAAAGACAAGAGACACAATGGCATTTAAATAGGGGAACTAATTAGGGGACAATAACAAACAGGTGAGAAAACTAATCATACATAATTAGGAAACAGGACGGTAAGGTTAGGCCTAGTCCACACGGACACGGGTATTTTTATAACCGTGAGTTTTTTCACGCGGTTCGGCCGTTCGTCCACACGAAACCGCAGTATCAGGACACTGAAACCGAGCATATTTGAAAACCACGGCCAGGGTGAGCTTTTTAAGAAACCCTGGTTACAGTGGTGTCGTGTAGAGAGTAAAACCGGGGGTTTTGCCTTGCGACGTCAGAGTGTGCGCCGTTATCCACTGTGTTTGACGTCAAGATTGTGCGCCGCTGAGTGCTTTGTTGATGATTCTGTGCAATTGCGGACGTATCTTGCTAATAATAACTGTGCTAACAGGGCTTCTAACATGTATACAGATAGATGCTCAGTTATCTCACTATATTGCGGAACACGATTTGGGTTATATCCCCGCCTGCTGGTGTGGCATGCTCTTGACAGCGCTTGATAGCGTGCTTTTGCTTTATCGTGTGGATGGATATTTAATTTAAACCGAGCATGTGTGGACGGGATTTTTTTTTAGGGAAAACTCCGGTTATAAATATACCCGTGTCCGTGTGGACTAAGCCTTTGACTAAAGACAGGAAAGCACGTGCCACACATAACACATAGGTCACGTGACTCTCCACACAAACACAGAACACTAATAGGTGTGTTCGACTTCATGCGGCGCTGCGCAGACCGATCGGTGGCTGACTTGAAGCAGTGCATTCCGGTTAGTAATTTTGTCCGACTTAAGCTGGCGCTGCAGGCACGTGACTGTGTCATATGGTTTTTAAGTACCGCGAGAGCGATTCGAGATCAGCCGC
This sequence comes from Paramisgurnus dabryanus, assembly GCF_030506205.2. Lineage (NCBI taxonomy): Eukaryota > Metazoa > Chordata > Actinopteri > Cypriniformes > Cobitidae > Paramisgurnus > Paramisgurnus dabryanus. The sequence goes on from NC_133339.1 coordinate 8,220,724, forward strand.
CTGAGTTAGCCGGCGCAGTTCGCGAAGAGGAGCTGCATGGGCTGTAATGACGACACAGCTGTTTTACCATTGGTCGGATTCACCACATGACAACAATCACGTGTGTTTCGTGTATATTTTTACGCCCTCAGTTCCACAAATGCTCACAAATCTGTATTTTTATAACAGTTAAAGCTCTTTTCATGTAGTCGCGATGTTATATTGTGTCATCTTCATCAAAATAAAATGGAAATAGAAATGAAAAAACGTAGACCCCATAACATTGGTATTTAAATAATATATGCTTATGTTAAACTTTATTCCTGTAAAAACAGATGCTGTAAGCCTCTTCAGTTCCACTCATGCTCATACACGGACATTCAAAACAGTATAATTCACTTTTAATGTAGTTTACATCTTACAAATCATGTTTATTGCGATTATGCAAGCAAACGGCACGTGATCAGCCATGCCTGACGTAAATGCTGCAAACTACGGGAAGCACAGCGCGTCCGACTTCACGTCTCCGTTTTCAGCTCCTCCCCGCCTGCAAGCGGCTAATCTCGCCGATCGGTTACATCCAGCCACAGGCGATGTCGAACACACCTTATATGAGGGTGTCAGGATCCTGGGACTAGAAACAAAACTAAACACAAAGGGGCGGTTTCCCGGACAGGGATTAGACTAGTCCTAGACTAAAACATTTTTAAGAGCTGTCCAAACTGAAAACAACTTGCACTGACATATCTTAAAATACAACAGGGCCCTTTGTTTTGCCACAAAATGCACACAGGTAATGTTTTTAGTAAGGCATGTTTGTTAAAACTAGTTATATTTCCTAATTAAACTAAGGCCTAGTCCTGGATTAAGCTAATCCCTGTCCGGGAAACCGCCCCATAATGTCAGGATCCTGACATTATCAAGTAAAATAGCAAACACTGCATTTACTGACCAACAGCTCAAATTACGTTTCACATCATGTTCCTTATTTTTTTACCACTTGTGCTACAGTAAGAGCATTAAGTGCTGACCAAAAGTTGTTAGAAGCTCTACTTTCTGTACTTTGAGTTTTTCTCCAAAGACAGAAGCAGAACCAGGAGGATCACTAAGAGAGTGTTAGTTGTATGATGTTTTTTTTATTATGCTACGCTGTAGACTACTCACACATTTGATCCTGAATGTTCAACCACCGCAGAAAGGACACCCATCTGGCACACTGAGGCACAGGTAGCTGACTTTGAACTAAAGAAAAAAGAATCTTTTCATTAAGAGTTGAAGTTCTGTATTTCACAGTAAGGTTAACTTTGTGATCTTCATTCTGTTTTTCATGTAAAATGACATTGGATGCTACTTGACAAACATTTTATACAGTAATTGTACAATAAACATTCAAAACATTGTAGAAAGTAAGAACATAACCATTTCCCCCTGTGTTTTTTGTGTTTTTTGTGTTTTTTACTCATCATCAAAACACCCATCTAACAAACACGGTATTTCTTTTGTAGATTTCCAATCTTTCATCCCAAACTGACTATATGGGCCATGAAAAAGAGATTGATGTCAACACTCTTGAAGCTATCAAACAATTTCATACCATGAGCAGCAACACTGGATATGATCGTGGACACCTGAACCTCAACAGCTTCTAATGCAATGACGGCCATAAGGCAACGTTTACACTGACCAATGCAGTACCCATGGATGCTTGTTTCAACCGTGTCTACTGGAAGAGTTGGGAGATGCCTCTGAGGAGTGATCTTGATTTGACAACAGTCTACATTATCACAGGTGGGGTACCCTGATGAAAATGTACGAATACCACAAAGGTAAGTCTTTGTAGACCTGTTGCTGTTTATACTGTATGTGAAAATAACAGGAAACATAAGCCTAGATTATTAAAATACCAATAGAGTCTCACTTTTCACTTCTTTACATTTATATTTTTTTACATGGCACAATATTACATATTCAGGTATATTAGTGAGTTTTACCTGCTATAAAATAATTAATTTATAATGTTTATTAGTGGAACTGAAGGTTGAATTAAACATGAAGAGCATGAATGTTGTCATTCGAATTCAAAATGCTATTTCATGCAACTTTGATACCACAGTCATGTGCCTTCACCGCAAGCATACGCTGCTTCAAGGAAGCTATCAAGTACTGCAGTCGCCATTTTGAGAATTTTGACGTGACAGCAAAAAGATGTTGTCAAAATTCGTGAAGATTAAGTTTCTGCATTGTTTTTTGATCATCTTGGTGATATCTGTTGGTAAGTTTTATATAGCCTATGCCAGGGGCGGAGTGGGACCAAAAAATCTACTGGGAAATTTCGTATACCACCGGCCCTCCGTGGTAAAAAAAAATGTCTCGTAGCCTATTTGTAGTAAAACTAGGGTAATACAAATCGTAATAAATTTGCCCAACAAAAAATTTTTTTCATAATATTAATAAAATCATTAAATCATGGCTAATTTTCCAAAATGAGTGAAATTATACCTGTTTGAAAGACGGAGTTGCGCACCTGTCAATCAGCTATTACATAACAGAGCGAGAGAGATGAATGTGCTCATAAACGGGAGTAATATGGAATAAGTTGTGCATCTTTGAATAACTGTAAGAATATTTCCTTTAAATATAATTTTTGTCATATAAAGTTTTGAGAGATAATAATGTTTTTTCCACTGTTATTGCTTATTTATTTTAACGTGTTTGGCGCATTACCTCAGTGATTATTTCAGTAATATTGCTTTTTTTCCGCTAATAATAATACAATTACATGCCAATCCTGCTTCCTTGTCTTTTTATTAATTTCATTATGCTGTAATGTTAATTTATATCTGGATATTTAATGGCACATGAGACGTTCATTGCCGTTATATTATCTCGTCTAATATTCAAATCATATCCGGAATAATGTGTGGACCTAGATTACAGATTCATTTGAAAATAATTTTTGTCAAAGTTTTGAGAAATAATAATGTTGTGAGGATATTTATATGTTTCAGTTGAATACTCTCATCTATTAATATGGAAATCTAATAGAAATCTAATAGTAGGAAATATAAAATGTGATACTGCAAAGTTACCCTTCTAAACAGGCACGTGCAGCTTGACTTTTTATTTTAATATTGTCAGTCTTGACTCAAGATTATATTGAAAATGAAATGTCAAATCATCAATTTAATTTTCTTTTTTAATTTGGCCGGAATGATGCTTCATCACGTTAAAAATGAAAATGAAATCATTTAATATAATGTTTTAATTTTTATTTTAGCATTTAATTTTCAAATTTGGGACATATTTTGCGATTTTATTTTTTATTTTATAATTTAATTAATTATTTTATAATTTAATTAATTAATTTAAAAAAGACCAAAAAAACCTTCCATAGACCTGGAGACCTAATGACCTTTATTCCTCTCTCTCTCTCTCTCTCTCTCTCTCTCTCTCTCTCTCTCTCGCTCTCTCTCTCGCTCTCTCTCTCTCCTACGTCTAATGACCTGCGCATTCTCAAGGACGTTTTGAAGTTGTGTTTGACTTGACGCGAAGCTGCTAGACCTCGGAAGATAATGCGCATGGTATTAAAAACGCGTCGTGCAATTTCGTACTTAAGAGCATGAATCCTACCTTTCATAGAAATGAAACACTCGCTTCGCGTCAGTGGAAAGTGGTCGCTTAAATATGACCAGGGGTTTCTTTCATAAGATTTGAACTGAGGCGGGTCTGCATTAGCGCGCGCCTGTCTCGTCCGTCTCCATGGTTCTTTTTGCGCGTTCCCCGGGCCCCGCCCATTTACATCCGTTTCGCGTCTTTATCACTTTGCTTTTTAAAATATTTTTTTACTCAGTAACGGATATGATTTAAAATGTAGCGAAGTACAATACTTTAAATAAAACATACTTAAGTAAAAGTAAAAGTACAGATTTTAAAAACGACTCAAAAAAGTAAAAATACACAAAAAAACTACTCAATTACAGTAACGTGAGTACATGTAATTCGTTACTTTCCACCTCTGAAGCACCTATGCGGGGAGAAATTATGCTTGTAAATTAATGACCATGCTAAGAGCATTTGTTTAGGGAATTTAGATAAAATTAAGGGAATTTTTTCTATTTTATAATCACATAAAAGTAAGAATTCTAGACCGCCAACCTTAGAGAAGATGTAGTTAGGTATAAAATTCCATGTAGATGGGATTTTTTAGTAAATGCTTTATCCAATTAATTTTAAAAGTATAATTAAGGGTTGTAAAACCACCACATTCAAATGTGTTCATAGAGGGTTTTCACCGACGTCACGTTCTGGGCGGTAACCCCGATGCGCGGCCATGGTGGAGGCACTCGGTGTAAAGAACTGAACGGAGTACAATGGAATATTATGCGCTTTGGATACTTTAAGTGAATGTAGACATGTCTAAACAACAGAAAACGCATCCAAGATGCAAAGGCATATAGGGAAGGACTTGGACCACAAGAAAAGGCACGATATTTCGAGAAATTAAAATTTATAAGCGGTGCAGATCCCTACGAGCTCCCTCTTCTAGGATCCGTGACGACCCGGCGATTCTTCCTTCAGTTGCATATCCCGATATAAGTTAGTGAACTACCTAGTTTTCATGCAGAGCCCATATGTCAATGTAAGCTTTATTTATATAGCAAATTTAAAATAGCCAGTGTCCTACCAAAGTGCTTTACTGTAAAATAAGCACAGTAAAAAATAAAAGCAATAATTGTTTTTACCATTTACTATTATAAATATAATTATCATTACAATAGAAAATTTGCTATGAGCAATTAAGCACACTGGCATTAGCATTGCAGCGCAAATTTTATTTGTGTTTAAGTATTTTGTGCATACACTAAAGTACATATTAAATACTCTTTAAATAAAGCACAACAAGTAGAAGCATAATTGTTTTATACTTTATGTACTTCAATCATATTTCTAATACAATACTACTCTTTTTCCTGAGCTTTACCAACCACAAGCGCCGCTCCTCTGATAATTTCTTGCATTCCTTTCCCTGGTTTTTAATAACTTTTGGAAGTCGATAATAATCCAAATGTTTTTCTCAATATGTACTGTTGGTACCATCTCAAACACGGCAATAATTAACTATTTTCCTTGACGACGTTCGGCATATACATCAGTGTCTGCTCTGTTGTAATGCGGAGTGCCTCCAATATGGCGTCTTCCGCTCTGATGACGCGCCGTGAAAACCCTCTATAATAACAGATTTTTTTACACAATGCGTCTTGTTTTTCCAAATAAAATTGAAAAGTGATTTATCAATAGAATTACAGAGCTTTTTGTTGACAAACAAGTAGGTAGCTGCATATGTAAGACGGGATAAATCTTCTGCCTTTGTCAACAATAGTCGTCCTCTCAAGGACAAATTCCTCTTTAGCCATTGATTTAGCTTTTTCTTTGTCTTCTCACTAATCAAATTAAAATTTACAGAGCATCTCTCCTCCTGATCTTTCATTATAGTAATCCCTAGATAAGTGATATGTTTGATATGCCACAGATCTAGAAGGTGTCGTTTTCTTTAAGAGAAAAAAAAGAGTCCAGAAGCTGCTGAAAATAATATATATTGTTTTGATAGCGATTGGCACTTGGCTGGCATCTTTTAAAAATAATGTAGTATCATCTGCTAGTTGGGTGAGGATAACTTCTCTTTCTGCAATAGAAATTCCTTTTAAAGTACTACTTTTAATATAGGTGGAAAGAAGTTGAGAACATAAAATGAATAGGTAGGGGGAGACAGGGCAGCCCTGTCGGATTCCTCTTGGCAGCTCAAATATAGGTGATGTCCCATTTTTTTGCGTAATAGAGCTATTGCTTTTGCAGTACATTGTTTTAACAGCTTTGCAGAAAAAAATTACCAAAACAAAAATTTCTCAATAGTTTGAAATATGAAATTATGCTCTATAGCAGTGTTCTTCACTCCCAGCCCTGGAGAGCCGGTGTCCTGCAGAGTTTAGCTCCAACCTTAATCAAACACACCTGAGCAAGCTAATCAATGTCTTCATGATCACTAGTGCTGCGTCCGAAACCGCCTACTACATACTATATAGTACGCGAAAAGCAGTAGGCGAGGCGAGTAGTATGTCCGAAAACATAGTATTCGAAAAACAGTATGCGAAAAGTACCCGGATGACCTACTACTTCCGGTTAGATTTTGCAGTGTGCATACGATGGACGCTTCACTATCCCATGATGCCCCGGACGAGGAGTTATCCAACGAAGAAGAAGAGGCACGCGGCTGTTTTCGCGCTGAAATGACTCGACGTGATGACGACGTATGTCACGTGATGTAACAACATGGCGGATGTAGTACGTCCGAATCTCATTCATACTACCAAGATTCATACTATACAGTACCTACTGTTTTAACGCCAAGTAAGTAGGTACTTCATCTAATTCAGTACCTACTATACAGTATGCGGTTTCCGACGCAGCCTAGAAGATCACAGGTAGGTGTGTTTTATTAAGGTTGGAGCTAAACTCTGCAGGACACCGGCTCTCCAGGATTGGGAGTGAAGAACACTGCTCTATAGTGTCGAAGGCTTTATAGAAGTCCAGGAAATAGATATAACTATCATCAGGACATAAAGATGAATAATCAATTATATCTAAGACAAGCTGAATATTGTTTGAGATGTGTCTTTTTCTCATGATTCCTGATTGGACTTCATCAATAATAGGGTCTAAAACATTTTTTAATCTTTTTGTAATAATTGAGGCAAACATTTTGTAGTCAGTGTTTTGTAATGAAATAGGTCGCCAATTATCTATAAAAAGTGGATCCTTATTGGGTTTGGGGATTAACGTAATTAAGCCTTGGGTCAGCAAGAAGGTAAAGAACCTCTCTCAACACTTTCTAATATTACTTCAAGTAAGAAGGGAGCTAAATCTTCTGTAAAACACTGGTAAAACTCTGCAGAGAGTCCATCAACACCAGGAGATTTGTTAGTTTTACAATGTTCAATTGCAATGTTATAGGGTCATCGCAGAGTTTCATATCATCTTGAGAGATTGGAATGACGTGAAGAGAGTTCAGGAATGTAGTGGATGATTGATGGCAATATTTGGATTTATATAAATTTCTATAGAAGTCTGCACAGAAAACAGCTATGCTCTTTGGATTATCAGTAACAGTATCGTTAATATTAAGTTGCTGTATTAAATTGAGTTTCCCATGATATCTTTCTAAGCCAAAAAAAATAGGCAGAGTTCTGCTCCCCTTCCTCAATCCACCTTTTCCTTGACCTTATGAAGGCACCTTTTGCTTTATTGGAGAAGATCTCATTTAGTTTAAGTTGTTCTGAAATTAAAATTAATCGTTCCTCTTCTGATATATCCGCAGGGTCCTTCCGGTGCGAGGAAATTATTTTAAAGACCACTCTTTCTTCCTCCGATTTACGATTTTTGGATAAGATACTTCCATAATTCCTCAAATATTGGCCAGTTTTAAATTGTAATAGTTCCCAATTGCTACCAAAAGCATCCTCAGACTTTGCTTTATTCCAGAATTTCACTATTAGATTATTTATGTCTGACTTTACTTTATCATATTGTAGAAGCGAACTGTTCAGTTTCCAGTAAGAATTCGTACTTCTTGTGGAGGGGGCAGAGTGCAAAGGGATAAAGATGGAGACTGCATTATGATCTATTAATGGGGTTGTGATTATATTAACTGATATTTTATCAATACTCAAATGATTCAAATCTCCATTCATCAATCAAGTAGAATTTTTTTTATAAATAATATTAAATTATCATTTACTGCAGTGGAAACACGTGGAGGCCAACAGTCAATATTGTGACTCATGTTTACCCCCCCCCCCCCATTATTATACCTGAATTTGGAAAGTTATTCTGAGTATTTAGTATGCTTCTCTAAGGTTTCAAGCATTATGTCGTTCTCATGGTTAGAATTATAGCCATATATATTAATAACAATCAAAGTAAAATTTTCAATGGTTAGTACCTGAAAAATAAAATGACCCATTTATCACTAACAGATAAAAGAATTGTCCCTGGAAAATTATATTTTAGAGTCGCAAAACCAGCACAGTTTTCAAACCCGAGCCTGCCACAGATCATTCCCCCTATTTGGGATCTTCATAATCTACCATCATCCGGAACTGAGTGTGACTCTTGAATGAAACAGAAATCAGATTATTCCTTATTCCCCTGGTAATGATGGATAAAGATGTATTAACAACAACTGATAGGACAATATAAGAGGTAAAGTTTGGAAGAAATTAGACTTTAATCCTATTGTGAGGAGCTGCAGATTACTTAAATAAAAGGTGCACATAGCAAATCTTAGTGAAACACTAATAACTAATGAGATACCTAGGATCTCAAGTTGACAATTTAACACATACTGGATATTAGCAACTAATGGAATAAAATGCTAGCCTTTATAACGTTAGCATTGAATAGTTGAACAGGATGTAATAATCGTTGTCTTGTAAACATATTCAGTTGAGCATCATAAAAGAGCTCAACAACCTTTATAAAAGTTTAAAAAAAATATAAAGTTTCTCAGAACAGATAGAAAAAATACACACAGTGAATAAAGCATTCCGGAAATTATAGCTTAACTCGACTTAAGGCACATATTGGCAAGTGTGACATTTACCACATTCATGTATCTGGAAACAGTTCAGTCCCGTTGGCAAAGGCTCGACTTCCAACGAAGTAAGCAGCTTTCCCTTGTTCTCGTGCTTTAGCCACCAGTGGCCACAGCTGCAACCTTCGCTCTCTGACTGCAGGGGACAGGTCTTCGGCAAAACGTAGCTTGTTAGTATGCAGGAAAGTAGACCTCTTTGCAGCATTCCAGACAGCGTCACGATAAATATGAGCACCGAACTGTATAATTATCCCTTGAGGCTTGGTCAGTGGCGGATTTAGCAAATTGGGGGCCCTAGGCGAAGGTATTTTTACTCCAAAATGAAGATGGAAAGCAGAGGTCACACAAAGTGCAGCACTACACAAACCAATAGAGAATAAGTCAATGGGGCAAAAACAGCCACGAACAGTAAATGAGGAAGAAATAATTGAAATCTGATGCTGCACAAAAACTAGCAAAGCATCAAAGCCAATGTTGTTACTAATCTTTCACATACCCAAGACTGTGATAAAAGGTTTAAAAAATACAGTCTACAATCACTTTATTTTAAAATTATGTTTTCTTTGATGTTTTCTTCACAAACATAACAAAAGGGTTGTGAATTTTACCACAGTGTATTGTTGAGTTTTTGAAAAATGTTCAAAGCATTTTCCCAAAATATGTGTCAACATAAGATTTTTCACCAAAAATCATTCCATATGCTAAAAGTTGTGGCCAAATTAAGACTCAACAGCACCCCATAGTGGACGAAAACATCCCCAACATAACATCAGCAGGGCTCCAGACTAACATTTGAGAGAAACGTCCAAACAAGTTTAATGCATTAACAAATTAATTACAAATACAAATAATTGTATTCTTTATATACATTAATTTTTTTTACTTTACCATACTTATTAATTTTAACATATATTTGCCTTACTGTAAACTATTAAACTTACAATCAACTTTTTATTACTTTGTTGTGAAAGCTTTAGGTTACTTTAACACAGGCTTGAGTAAAATCACATTCTTGTGCTGTAATCACTACAAAATGTCTCCATGCACTCTGAAGATATCATTTGGCCAGGACTTGTAATCTGAGTTACTGAGCACAATGTATTGCGTTTTTTCTGACTTCTAGCGTGAATACGCAGTGTACCGCGCTATTTTTAGACTTTCATTGATTAAACGAAAGCAGCTGATCTCCGCCTCTTTTATTAGTGTCATTTTGCGAGCGTGTGGAGGTTGTGGGGAGATTATTTCATCAACTGCGCTGAAATATCAGAGACAGCTCTTACATACACATAAAAAAACACTGTGCAGCATCGTTAATTACAACCCCGGACTCTGACATCACATAATATTAGTTTGCGTCATTTTAAACCCGTCATTTCTCCCGAAAACGAAAGCAGAGGCTCTCGCCCGCAGTCTCCATAGACCACCCCTCAAAACAATCAGGGCAGACGCGGTCGAAAGTGGACAAAAGAGACGGATTTAGAGAGGTGATATGCACCTGAGCTGATAGAAAGGCGGGGGAGCGGGCAACAACAGGAAGAGTGACTGAATGCGTCGCAGACGTAATCGCCTGCGCATTATATTAATATAATTGTATTTAAATTTCACAGTCCAGCCAGTGCGACATTTAATAAACAATAGTCGCATAGGCAGGGAAAATACTCGCAAAATGAGACTATTTACTCGCAGTCTGGAGCCCTGTAGGGTTACATTAGTTTTTTGCTGTAGTAACATTATTTACTTCACCACAAAATAATTTTTATCAATTTAGGGCTATTACTAGCCGGTTGACTTACCAAAGCCCCATTTTCGCGTTTATATTTGTCTTTAAGTCTCTGTTCGTGTACTTTCCCAGTCCCCGTGTCACTTTGTGTTTATCTTTCGCGCCGCAGCACGCACCGTTATGGACTAGTCCATTTCATTGTGAAAGAAGGGGGTGTAAGTGTTTAGTGAAAGAACATGAACTGGACATTTTAACTACTATTTCAAAGTTTCAACGTATTTCTTAAGAATATTAATTCAATTTACAATGCTTTTGAAGTGTTCATGATGATAAGGGTTTTATTTATTTATGTAGGCTATTTATTAGGTTGGTTTGGGGCCCCCCTAATTTGACCGCTGGTGGGGGGCCCCAGGCGGCCGCCTACCTATGCCTCTATGGTAAGACCGCCTCTGGGCTTGGTGGCACCTTTCTTTAGTTGGCCAAGACGATGCACTGAGTCAATAACATCAGGAAATTTGGACTTGAGTTCCGGACTGGCAGATGTGTATAACCTCTTGACGGACATTTTGGTCTTTGTTTTCAGCCACACCGTAGAGTTGCAGATTCCACCGTCTCGAATAGTTTTCCAGCTCATTCCAGTTTCATTTATTTGGTGCAGGAGGTTTGGAGGGAGTTGTGGAAGGAGTTATAGGGAGAGCGGGAAAATCTGTGTCCCTGAGGGAAATCACAGGAACATCTGTCATGCCCCAGTCGTGCAGGTTGCTCACAAGCAGATTATCCGTTGATTTCTGCATGCTGCCGTAGTGATGCTACTGTAGTTAGCAATGCTGTTAGCCAAGTTTTTTCCACGTGTGTCATTAAAAGGTGAGGATTTTATACAAAACACGCTTAACAATAAGATGACATGGTGCACTTAACTCTGCACTAAGGTATCTCCAAAAATATACTTTAAGTTACTATGAATCACTAATATGCAAGTCTGAAGGTGAACAGCTCCGGAGCGTACATGCACTCACACTGCCATCGACAGCTTCCTATAATGTAAGAGATACAAGGTGGCGTGTGAACTGTAGTGATGTTAGCCGTGACACCAAAGCTCGGAAACGTATGTCAAAAAAATGAAACGATTTTTAATGATGCGTTGTATCGATGCTTGATTTGTTCTATCAAAATCACGTGACCAATGACATCCGAAGCTTCATTTCACACACGCCCATGTGACTGCTTTGTACTTTGATTCATGGTTTAAACTGCTTGAAACAGGATGTGTCCTTGTAGGTTGTATCTGTATAACTATAAGTATGTAATGGATTGTTGTCATGTATTTAATATATGGATGAATTAATTTATTCATCTTTCCACTAATTCAATTTCTTTGCCTTGGAAATGGTTGGAAAACATTTTGGGACACAGCGCTTTCCCCCACTTTCTCCAGCAAAGTTCTTCATCGAGCTTTGAAAAGCCTAGAGTAATGAATCTTTTTCCAAAACAAATGTGCTAAAAGCTTTGGTGGTTCAAGAAAGGTTTACTATGCCAACACTAGTTAACTGGCTGAAATTCGTTTGAGAGCCCTGATCTTGCATCTAACGTTCTAGAGGTTAATACACACAGCAATATAAACAAAAGCTGTGCATGCTCTCCTCACGTCGATCTTGTAAAATAATAATAAGTAACGTTAACAAGCATACCGTTTTGGTTCAATGCCAGCTTGAGGGGGATCCTCCGTATGCACTGTGTTGTAGTAAGAGCGCGTCAGCACAAAAAATGCCTTGATAAAAAGGGCATTTTGGTCATCCAGGGGTAAAAGGGCAGGTGTACGGGCACCCTACGCCCTCCCACCAAGCACGTCCCTGGTCGGAGTTTACTAAAGACACGCAGTGGACAATTAGCGACTGACCTTTTTTGCATATGCATTTGTAGGAGTTTCCTTTTCAGACGCAAAATTTATGTATTACCACTACCATCTGCACTTTTTTGGACATTGTTGTTCAAGAGTAAAACTTAATTTTATCTTCCACTACTTCTGTCCGCCATCTAATCCATAACAAATAGATATTTGTAACAGATTACAATTTATTCTAACTGGTTCACATGGTAACTGTTTATTAAAACTTTCTCAACGTCTCTTTAAAAAGTCCCTTGGGAAGGAATAAATACTTCTACTATTAATCCTAATGGGTTTGAATCTTTTTATTAATTATTTATGAGTAATAATTATATTTAATTATTTTAAACGTGCAGATACTCTGGAGTTTCATGTTCGTGGTTCAGGTCCTCTGGTTGTTCCTCTGGGAGGTTCAGTGGTTCTGCCCTGCTATGTTGAAACACTCTTAGTAATGGAAAGTGTGAGGGTGGAATGGACAAGAACAGATTCAGACATTCTGGTTCATCTGTTTCTGAATGGAGATATTAGACCAGAGGATCAACATCAGGATTATCATGATAGAGCTCATTTCTTCACTGAAGACATTAAACATGGAAACTTCTCACTCCTGTTGAAGAATGTAAGAGAAGAAGATAAGGGGGTTTATAGATGTAAAGTTTACAGTAACAAGGGTGCTGACAAAACTTTGGTTAAAATAAAAGATGTTGGTAAGTGATGATATTTTTTTAGAATGGCGTTTAATTTGAAATAGAATTTCATAAAACAATGCTTGTACTATTGAATCAGTACTTACCTGTTGTCATACTTTACCTGTTTTTTTTTTTAAGAATATTTGATAGTGTCAGGATCTAATCAGTCCATATCTGCATATGTTGGTGGTGACGTCACTCTGAGCTGCTCAGTGAAGTCTCCCATCAAACCTGAAGAGATTGAAGAGGTTTCATGGAAGAAAACAGATAAAGGTGAACCCATCACAGTTCTTCTCTATCAATACAATGAAACTTTATCAGAATCATCAGATGATCGATACAGAGACAGAGTTGAGTTCTTCACTGATGAAATCCACAGAGGAAACTTCTCTCTCAGACTGAAGAGAGTCAGAACTGAAGATAAAGGAGTTTACATCTGTCAAGTGTTTACTGGAGAACTTTCAGCAAACACAACTGTTATACTGGAGACACTGGGTGAGTTATAGAAAACAATCCAGACAAACATATGCTGTATTGATTTTTTCCAATAGTAGAAGAAATGGCTATTTACAGTAAAGCTCCCATAACACACACTGTTTCTGCATATCTAATGTCAATCTGGAGCACCTATAGAGTAGTATTTCATCCTTCATATCTTCATATAGTCTTTAGTTTGATCAGATTTCTAAGACAGATCAGCTCTAGCGATTCTTTCCGATAACATATGAAAAAACTTTGGAAGTTACGAGCTGCGGGAGAAGTGAGTCACGAGGCAAGCAACACTTTATACAACCCTGGATAACTTATGATTCACTACATGTGCGGGACATTTACATTGTATGCATTTATGCGCCGATTTCCAACATAACACAGAAGTCTTACTTACCACATGCAACTCTTGAGACTTTCAAGTGTTAAACTAACACACACGCAAAACTCCCCTGCTACCCCTGAAACTTTTACGACCCCTGGCAAAGTGCATTTGGCACAGAAATACTCGGTAACAAAAACTTTGTTAATAAGTCAAAATGCATGAAATACCATTAAACCACCCCTTTTAAATTATTTCAACTTTATATTTATAATGTATAGCAACTTTTGTTTAAATGAATTGCAATTGTAAGTTTAATCAACCTAAATTTACAGTATATAATGATCCATTCATTCTATCCTTGCCACTTGGGGAAGAAGTATGCATTTTAAGGGGGCATTTTATGCAGCCTTCAATTTGGCACACAGCTACAGAATCATTTAAAATGTTTTAGTCGGAAAAAACACTCTTTCAGGCCAGTCTTTTTAGACAACTTTTTAGAAGTTCAAAATTGATAACAACATTTTATGGATTTTTTTCACTTAAGCTATTTAAATTAGACGCATCATCAAGTATCCTGCTGTGTGACATGCTTTTAAATCATGAAGACATCAACATAAACTAAATTTCACAGAACCCAGAAAACTGACAGTGCATTTATTACATTTACAATTACATTTACAACTACATTTGAATAAATAGATTGAATTTCTTGATGAAGGGCATTTAATTTAAATTTGCAAAATAAAAACAAATGTGTATCCTGCATTGCTTTACAATTAGATCAGTGCAATATTGCAGTTTGTCTTTTTATATATTATTTTCTTATATAAGTGGTTAAGAATTGGCAGCTTTTAAATAGAGCTGTAATCAAACTTATATTTTTTAAAACTGGTTGTAACTGTGTGTGTGGGGGGGTTTGCAAATGTGGTTTACGAGGACATTAATAGTGTATAATGACATGTTAACTATGCTATTACCATGGTTTATGAGGACACAGGAAGTGTCCTCATAAACTTAAACGCTAAAAAAACATACTAAATGGTAGTTTTTCATGGATTAAAGACTGGCAACAGGTTTTTGTGACATTGGGGTTAAGGATTGGGGTAGGTGAGGGGAATAGAATATAACAGTTTGGACAGTATAAAATGCATTGCGTCTATGGAAAGTCCCCATTAACTGATAAACTGTGTGTGTGTGTGTGCGTGCGTGCGTGCGTGCGTGCGTGTGTGTTGCAAGTTTCTCAGCTCTACATATAATGGTGTTGATTCTCTGTATTGCTGCATGTGAATCGGCTCTTCTGTTCTGCCCTCTCACATACTGTACATTAAAGAATAAAGGTATGCTTTTTAGCCGGGACCAAGCTTCATAATGTTTATTGAAACAATGTTTTGCAAATACTTTTCGTTTTTACTCAAGGCATAAAGCTGCTGCTTCATGTTTGTCTTCACTTTTGCCCAAATGTTATGATGTTACTGGCTTCGGTCCTCTGGTATGCTGCTGAAGGTATTTCAATGTTAATTTAAACTTATTTTTCTAAATCTATTTGACAATTAATTCATTTTTTTCTTAAAATGTAGGCCTTATTGTCTTAAAAGGACAGCCAGACATTTATTATTAAGTTATATTAAATATTTCTAACATTTTATCAGGATCTTTGCTTGAGACAGTCTCTTGCTGTACGCTCTATATTTTGAGGCCTCTGAGGTTGTTTTGGGTTACACCTCATATCAGTGATTTTCCAGGTTTGTCTTTTTTACAAATTAATACTCGGATCTTTAGATTTCTCATAATGTTATTTTCTAATAGATGTTCATTTATTTTACAGTAAATTCATTCTATAATATGTCATAACCGTTACAGTACTTTTATTCGCACTTACAAGATTTGATCTTCTCTTACAGACACAATTATTAACCGTATTGAGTCTTCACATGCTGATCAGTATTTTCCTGCTGTTTTGGTAGTGATGTATTCAGGTTGGTACTGTAAATCCATAATTATAAATATTGTTATGTTGACATTTTGTATTAGAACAAAACTATTGGTTACAAATTCAATTTAGTCTACATAATTGAAATAATTTTAAAGTAACAACCTTTTAAAAATCTATTCATTTATTATTTGTTTCTCTTTACGTGTCATTGTTAAAGTTGATGTAGTGCTTTGTTATTTAGTTTTTTTAAATGAGATATTTTGTGCTAGCTCTGTTAGCAGAACATTTCAAAGACTTCGACACAATCACTGTGGTGTTTATCTGTGTGTCATTAATCCTGCTGTGTCTGAGCTTTGTCATACGTGAGTGAACTCACCTCAATGTGTATCTTTTTTAAATGCACAAACATTATAAAACCTTAAAACAGCCAGAATGTTAATTATGCTTATTTAAGATGTTAATCACTTTCCAACTTTTCAACTGACCTCAATAATACAATGTAGGACAATGTGAATGTCAGACTTAGTTTTGATACACTTTCTTAAAATGTAGCTGTAGCCTCCAAAAAATATAACAAAGTTAAACATGTTTTTTATGTTTTGTTTCCCAGAATATGTTGTGTTCATATTCTGCTTGTGTTTCTCTCACCTAATCAAAAACTTTTAGATTGTAAAACTTGAATAGCATCTATCACATTTATTGAGAAGAGCAATTGTTATCCAGTATAATAATGTTATGTTTGACCACAAGAAAACTTAACACTTTAATGTAAGAAATTCTTATATTTGTTTTTAATTTTTGTGATAGATTTGGCTAAATGTTGTGTGAAGTTGCTCTCAGCAGCCTTTGGAGAATCGTGTCAACTAAAGAGCAATGAAACTATTAAGAGATTTGCTGCCTGGTTGTGTTTTTATTCGCTGCCTTCAGCACAACTCTGTCTTTTTATCTACCGTGTTGACTTCAGGACAAGTAAGCAATAACATTTCAGGCTCTAGCGGATGGTGAATTAGTTGTCCCCTTATATACCCAGCCAACATGTATATGTGGGCCCCACATGGGTTTTACTTGGGCTACATGGGTACCAAGTGGGCATGGTCCTATTATGGGCATCTTATATGGGACTCACTTGGGTGAGTGTAGTAGGCCCCACATGGGTTAAAAAACATAGGCTCCCTATATGGGTCCCAGTTGGGATGTTAATGGGAAATGAGGGCATGCTCATAATAGGAAACACATATGGGGCACTCTTGGCCAACCAATATGGGTCTTAAATGGGCTAACACAATCATTCCCATATAGGCTCCTTATATGGGTCCAAAGTGGGACCCAAATAGGTTATAAGTATATGTGATTTGAATAAGGAAACACAAATGGGACCCTTTTGGTCAAACCATATGGGTCCAACATGGGCAAACACAATTATTCCCATATAGGTTTCTTATATAGGTCCAAGGTCGGACCCACATAAGTCATAAGTATATGTGTTTTGCATAAGAAAACACATATGGGACCCTTTTGGCCAAACCATATGGGTCCAACATGGGCAAACACAATTATTCCCATATAGGCTCCTTATATGGGCCCGAAGTGGGACCCACATAGGTCACCTGCATATGTGTTTTGAATTAGGAAACACATATGGGACCCTTTTGGACAAACCATATGGGTACAACATGGGCAAACACAATTATCCCCATATAGGCTCCTTATATGGGTCAGAAGTGGGTCCCACATAGGTCACCTGTATATGTGTTTTGAATAAGGAAACACATATGGGACCATACTGGCCAAACCATATGGGTACAACTTGGGCAAACACAATTATCCCCATATAAGTTCCTTATATGGGTCCGAAGTGGGACCCATATATGTCCCTCTGTATGTGTTTTGAATAAGGAAACACATATGGGACCCTTTTGGCCAAACCATATGGGTGCAACATGGGCAAACACAAATATTCCAATATAGGCTCCTTATATGGGTCAGAAGTGGGTCCCACATAGGTCACCTGTATATGTGCTTTGAATAAGGAAACACATATGGGACCCTATTGGCCAAACCATATGGGTACAACATGGGCAAACACAATTATTCCCATATAGGCTCCTTATATGGGCTGAAAGTGGGTCCCACATAGGTCACCTGTATATCTGTTTTGAATAAGGAAACACATATGGGACCCTTTGGGCCAAACCATATGGGTCCAACATGGGCAAACACAATTTTTCCCATATAGGTTCCTTATATGGGTCCAAAGTGGGACCCACATAGGTCACCTGTATATGTGTTTTGAATAAGGAAACACATATGGGACCCTTTTGGCCAAACCATATGCGTACAACATGGGCAAACACAATTATCCCCATATAGGCTCCTTATATGGGTCAGAAGTGGGTCCCACATAGGTCACCTGTATATGTGTTTTGAATAAGGAAACACATATGGGACCCTATTGGCCAAACCATATGGGTACAACATGGGCAAACACAAATTTTCCCATATAGGCTCCTTATATGGGTCAGAAGTGGGTCCCACATAGGTCACCTGTTTATGTGTTTTGAATAAGGAAACACATATGGGACCCTTTGGGCCAAACCATATGGGTCCAACATGGGCAAACACAATTTTTCCCATATAGGTTCCTTATATGGGTCCAAAGTTGGACCCACATAGGTCACCTGTATATGTGTTTCGAATAAGGAAACACATATGGGACCCTTTTGGCCAAACCATATATTTTCAACATGGTCAAACACAATTATTCCCATATAGGTTCCTTATATGGGTCAGAAGTGGGTCCCACATAGGTCACCTGTGTATGTGTTTTGAATAAGGAAACAGATATGGGGCCCTTTGGGCCAAACCATATGGGTACAACATGGTCAAACACAATTATTCCCATATAGGTTCCTTATATGGGTCAGAAGTGGGTCCCACATAGGTCACCTGTGTATGTGTTTTGAATAAGGAAACAGATATGGGACCCTTTGGGCAAAACCATATGGGTACAACATGGGCAAACACAATTATTCCCACATAGGCTCCTTATATGGGCCCGAAGTGGGACCCACAAAGGTCACCTGTATATGTGTTTTGAATAAGGAAACACATATGGGGCCCTTTTGGCCAAACCATATGGGTACAACATGGGCAAACACAATTATCCCCATATAGGCTCCTTATATGGGTCAGAAGTGGGACCCACATAGGTCACCTGTATATGTGTTTTGAATAAGGAAACACATATGGGACCATATTGGCCAAACCATATGGGTACAACATGGGCAAACACAATTATCCCCATATAAGTTCCTTATATGGGTCAGAAGTGGGTCCCACATAGGTCACCTGTATATGTGTTTTGAATAAGGAAACACATATGGGACCATATTGGCCAAACCATATGGGTACAACATGGGCAAACACAATTATCCCCATATAAGTTCCTTATATGGGTCCGAAGTGGGACCCACATAGGTCACCTGCATATGTGTTTTGAATTAGAAAACACATATGGGACCCTTTTGGACAAACCATATGGGTACAACATGGGCAAACACAATTATCCCCATATAAGTTCCTTATATGGGTCAGAAGTGGGTCCCACATAGGTCACCTGTATATGTGTTTTGAATAAGGAAACAGATATGGGACCCTTTGGGCCAAACCATATGGGTACAACATGGGCAACCACAATTATTCCCATATAGGCTCCTTATATGGGCCCGAAGTGGGACCCACAAAGGTCACCTGTATATGTGTTTTGAATAAGGAAACACATATGGGGCCCTTTTGGCCAAACCATATGGGTACAACATGGGCAAACACAATTATCCCCATATAGGCTCCTTATATGGGTCAGAAGTGGGAACCACATAGGTCACCTGCATATGTGTTTTGAATAAGGAAACACATATGGGACCATATTGGCCAAACCATATGGGTACAACATGGGCAAACACAATTATCCCCATATAAGTTCCTTATATGGGTCAGAAGTGGGTCCCACATAGGTCACCTGTATATGTGTTTTGAATAAGGAAACACATATGGGACCATATTGGCCAAACCATATGGGTACAACATGGGCAAACACAATTATCCCCATATAAGTTCCTTATATGGGTCCGAAGTGGGACCCACATAGGTCACCTGCATATGTGTTTTGAATTAGAAAACACATATGGGACCCTTTTGGACAAACCATATGGGTACAACATGGTCAAACACAATTATTCCCATATAGGTTCCTTATATGGGTCAGAAGTGGGTCCCACATAGGTCACCTGTGTATGTGTTTTGAATAAGGAAACAGATATGGGACCCTTTGGGCCAAACCATATGGGTACAACATGGGCAAACACAATTATTCCCATATAGGCTCCTTATATGGGCCCGAAGTGGGACCCACAAAAGTCACCTTATATGTGTTTTGAATAAGGAAACACATATGGGGCCCTTTTGGCCAAACCATATGGGTACAACATGGGCAAACACAATTATCCCCATATAGGCTTCTTATATGGGTCAGAAGTGGGTCCCACATAGGTCACCTGTATATGTGTTTTGAATAAGGAAACACATATGGGACCATATTGGCCAAACCATATGGGTACAACATGGGCAAACACAATTATCCCCATTTAAGTTCCTTATATGGGTCAGAAGTGGGTCCCACATAGGTCACCTGTATATGTGTTTTGAATAAGGAAACACATATGGGACCATATTGGCCAAACCATATGGGTACAACATGGGCAAACACAATTATCCCCATATAAGTTCCTTATATGGGTCCGAAGTGGGACCCACATAGGTCACCTGCATATGTGTTTTGAATTAGAAAACACATATGGGACCCTTTTGGACAAACCATATGGGTACAACATGGGCAAACACAATTATTCCCATATAGGCTCCTTATATGGGCCCGAAGTGGGTCCCACATAGGTCACCTGTATATGTGTTTTGAATAAGGAAACACATATGGGACCCTATTGGCCAAACCATATGGGTACAACATGGGCAAACACAAATATTCCCATATAGGCTCCTTATATGGGTCAGAAGTGGGTCCCACATAGGTCACCTGTATATATGTTTTGAATAAAGAAACACATATGGGACCCTTTGGGCCAAACCATATGGGTCCAACATGGGCAAACACAATTATCCCCATATAAGTTCCTTATATGGGTCCAAAGTGGGACCCACATAGGTCACCTGTATATGTGTTTTGAATAAGGAAACACATATGGGGCCCCTTTGGCCAAACCATATGGGTACAACATGGGCAAACACAATTATCCCCATATAATTTCCTTATATGGGTCCGAAGTGGGACCCACATAGGTCAAATGCATATGTGTTTTGAATTAGGAAACACATATGGGGCCCTTTTGGCCAAACCATATGGGTACAACATGGGCAAACACAATCATTCCCGTATATGGATTCTAAATAAGGAAACACTTATGGGACCCTTTCTGTCAAATCATATCGGACCAAAATCAGTCCCATACAGACTCCCCACATATGTAATTGTCATTTCATGCCCTTTTTTAAACAGGGATCCTGAAAGGTTTATGCCTATGTTTTCAGACTGTCTTACTTCGCAAACCATGGTGACGCTAAAAGCAAGACATGTAGCCTAATAGTTTATGAAGTCCCAAAGGACTGCAGGGTAACTTCTAAGTAAAGGCGGCGGCATCAATGTAACAGAAGCCTTGCATTTTTTACCCAAAGCTTGCATGGGTATTAGTGCATTTAAAATGTTATTTGTAATATGATGATAAAACATTACAAAAATTAGTTAGGTTCAGGCTCAGGCTCAGGTTAAAATTTTCCTGCAAGTCTAAAGCGATCTGACATAATTAGCAAAAGTGAGAAAGTGACAGACCGTATTCACTGTATTCTGATATCTAGACCAATCAGTTTTCACTGTGGGCAGGCTTACAATCAACCTCTCTCTTCAGCTCAGTAAACCACTGTACAGTAGTAGTTTATTTACAATGTACAGTAAATGACAGAGTGTCCAAAAAAACCCCAGGAAAATAATACAATAATTACTTTATTTTTTAAGTATATCAAAGTTTATCTCTGTGTAAACCCTCTGCTTTTGAACAAAACAAAAACATTTAACCTATCTTTATTTGTTCCTTTTTATCTTTTTTAAATATGTGTCTTTTTTTATAAATAGGCTATAGGGTCAAAGGAGTTTAAGGTGTCCTTCATAATTGTACATATATTTTAAAGCTGTTAAAAGAGCAACCGTATTAAAGTAATAAACAACATAACACAAAATAAAATATAATTTACATTGATGATAAAATTATTTTAAATGTATGTTTTTTGTGGGGGCTTGTTGGTGAGCTTCCTTCCCAATCAGTTTTTGTAGGGTGGGATGTCTGAGTGTAATTTTAATAAATTAAACAGTCAAAACTGCACAAAAATCTTTTATTTACATTGTCTCCAATATTTGCTATACTGAGAGGATTTGTACATATGTAAAACTCATTTTATGTTTTGATAGATACTAAGTGAATTATCACCATACACCAAAGGCCTCTATCGTGCTAGTCTGGCCAGACCTTCAATACTGAAGTTGTTTACAATGTTTAGCCAACATTCTGTGGGCATGACAGTTGAAGCTGACACTACTATCATGCTGAGTCCATGAGTTTAAGTCCATGAGAAGAGCATTGACCAACTATGGTGTGGTGTGCAGGGGTGGCTGGTGACTTTTCTTGTGAGGGATTCAAAAATTTGTGTTTGGGGTGTCATGTGTTGCTCATCATGTCAAAATATGTGTTTGTTGCGTCATGTGAACCATGTGCATCATGCACCTTGCTCGCCGGCAGGGGCATTGCACAAGATCTCGGGCCCTATGCAATCCTGATGGGCCCCCATGCCCCACCCCCATAATATATTCCAGACTTTCAAGGGCCCTCTCTTCCTTTGGGGCCCTGGTAATCAGTACTGGTTTTACCCCCAGTCCGACACCCCTGCCTGCTGGACACACATCGAAAGGATTTGTAATAAAAGAGGCGCTCACAAAATACTTGCAAGACACTAACTTAACACTGAACTCATGCCACTAGGAACTAGGCTACATACGTTGTGATGAGATTTGCATCGTGCGCCCTCGAAAAAGAAGTCACCACGCTGCCGTCACTACGTGAATGGCAGAATTGCAAGCAGGATGCCACTGCTCTCCAAACAGATGCTCCTACCTTCAGTTTGCTAAGGTCATGTGAACAGGGCTACTGGATTTTATTTATTTGGGATCTATGGGCTACAGTTTCTACAGTTTCTTATGAAAATTAAATACATGGTTTACTACAGTTTAAACAACAACAACAAAACATGGTTACTGTAGTAAAACCATATGCTTATGTTGTGTTTTGGTGCTGGTATGCTGGTGACCACCAGCTAAACCAGCATCAAACCAGCATAGACCAGCATATTTCCCATGCTGGTTTGATGCTGTTTTTTTCAGCAGGGATTTTACTGTACCACAAAAAACATGCTTAATTTTCGTTAGGTAGGCTATTGTCTCTTTTTTCAATGAGCTATTATACTTTCATGTAGAAAATTAACCATGGTTTTACTATAGTTAAAACCAAAAAACCATAGTAAAACCATGGTAAGTGTAGTACAACCATGGTTTTGCTGATAGTAACCAATACACAAAAAAAATATGTTACTACACTTTTACCACAATAAAACCATGTTTAATTTTCGTAAGAGCTATATGCACATTGTGTTTTGGGGTATATTTATTCAGAAACGTTGTATTAAATGAATACAACATATGTTGTATTCATTTAAAAAAAAAACGGCGCCAAGAAAAAAGGACATGCGCATTGCTCTGCTGAGCCAGTTGGAGCTGGTACATTTTAATTACTTGCTGTCTTCACTGGAGTGCAGTGCTGCAAGCTCGAAGTGTGGTGAGTAGGTCTGTTTTATTACATTATATGACATTAAACTGTTGATAAAAAGTATATTCAAGTAACGTTAGTCAAACATTAAAATTTTCTTGGATGTTATTCAGTGGCGAAGCTCGTTAACGTTAGGTGAATGCGTACGGTCGCGTTTTTAAATTGTCAGAGTATTAACACACTACATTTACTCTGTTAACGTTACATGTACTTAAGAAGCACTTTAGGATATATTTAACAGTTAAAGTGGGTATTTTTACTTTTACTCCTAACTCGATGATACTTCTAATGAAAATGACATGCACTCAGTTTTGCACGACGCACTTTATTTTAATGCAGTACGAAATGCGAACGTCAGATTATTGTTATTTTTTCACAATTTGCCGAAGCATTTGATTTGGGAATGAATGACTCTTTTGAACGAGTCGATTCTTCACAAAAGGAATTACTGTTTTGTACCGGGTCGATTCTAAAATAGGTATTGATTGAACGGTTTGAATCAATTTGAATCTGAATCTGAATCATCTGAACATCTGCAGCACTTCTCTCTCGTAACGTCGTGAAACTTAAAAACACGCCAATAGGAGTGTTAGATGAAGTGGATGCAAGTGAACTATCAATCTACTGAAACAAAAGCGGTAAATGTATTCGAAGAAGAAAATGCTCGCGCGACCTGTGCGTCAGACCCGGATAAACGCACGCGAGCTGACAAAGTAAGTTAAAATGTTCACTTGAATCACAGCCATGATTACAGCAGGAAGAAAATCCATCGACGATTGGCGTCTGATTCGCTCTAAAAAGTAATGTTTGTTCAGATGTGAGTGCTTTTTGTGACACATTAGTTTGATAATATTAGATAACACGAATTACTGTATTTTAACTCAAGTATAATATTGACGGCTGTCCCCTCCTATGGAAATCACGTTTTCGTTTGGCTGCATGTTTTGTTGTAAAGAGCACTATTTTGTTTGCTCAGTTTGATCACTGATATCTATTAAGTTACAAGTTTTAATGTCATTTTGGATATAGGGAAGCAATTAGGTGCAGCGTTATAACAAGACTGTTGTTGCACTTCTATGCTTAACTTTACATGAAAAAAAGATAGTAGCCTACATACTGTATAGTATGGACTTGGTTAGTGAACTTTAAGAGTATTTGCCAGCTGTTAACTCATATAATTTTGTCATTTTTATTTCAGATCCGTAGTAGCTGTTATTCAATACCATGTAAGTATTTAGAATTTAATATTTTGCTAACGTTTCTTGAATATAAAGTTTCCCTACTGCAATAGAATGCATCATGGCCTGCTTTCTTACCTCACTAGATATGTAGTTGCAGTCAAGTGTGCCAAGCAGCACTTCTTTAGGGATTTGCTGCTCCATAAAAAGTGGAAGATAAAAAATTGCATTGTATTTATTAGGGCTGTGTATTGCCAACAATTTCCTGATACGATACGTATCCCGATACAAGGTCACGGTACGATGCACATCACGATGCAAGACTATTTTGAATTACATTTTTGTTCAGAATTTAGTAACATTGTTATTATTATTATTATTATTATTAACTGTTTATTGTACATTGAATAAGCAGTGTTGTAACAGAATTCTGGGGCCGGATTCACAAAACATTCTTAAGAAGAAAAATCTTCTTAACTGCCATTTTTATCTTAAATTCAAGCTTAAGAAAAAAGTTAAGAATATTTTGTATTCTCAAAAAAGCTTCTTAAGAAAGTTCTTATTTTTTTCCTTAAGTATGTTCTTAAGAAAAAACTTAAGAAGAATTCCAATTCTCGAAAAATAAACTGTCTTAAATAACATCTTAAAGTTAGGATAACCTTACAGTAGTCTTAAATCTCAAAATGTAAGATGTTTATAAGTTAATGTGATTGTTTTAAATGTGACATGTTGTATTTTGTAGTCTGAAATGGCAATTTTATCAGTTTACTTCACATAGATTAGTTTAAAGAGGAATATAATGAAGTTTAATAGCTTACTCAGTAATATGTCATACAACACAAATAAGTATTAGTGATAATATTACCAAACATGTAACTTCCTCCATAATAGCCTATTCATTATGAAATTACTTAACAGCTTAAAGTCGCTCTAAGCGGGAGGCGGACCGGTAATCGCTCCGTCATGTGAGTCGAGGGCTCCGAAACTGCGGGCACGCACGCTTGACCCTCCGCGTCCGTCTCTTGACGCGCGGGTCGCGGGAGACGAAAGCCTTGGGCACGGAGAGTGAAGCACGCACACTCAGAGCGCTCGGCCCGCATGACGGACCGATTGGGACATTATCGATTTATATTTACGCACCGCACCGCCTTAATACTAGCTGACCTCTGTTACAACAGCGAATAACATCCTGTGGTAGTCTTAATGCATCACTCGTTTGTATCGCGTTAATGATCGCAAGGTAGTCAAAAGATTAATGGATAAATTTATTGTTACCTCATTAGCAGGGTATAATTCATTTAAAGCTTGTCATTTTATTCTTAAGACACACATTTAAGATATTCTTAAGAAAAAAATTGAGAACTTCTTAAGAAATGTTTGAGAATTGCACTTAGGAACATTCTTACGCACTTCTTATAATTTATCTTAAGAACTTTCTTATTTTTTGTCTTAAGAATGTTTTCGTGAATCCGGCCCCTGGTGTCGGAAGCGGAAATAGTGGTATCGGTGCATGCCTAGTTTGATCGGCTCTCTAATTTTTCTTACAGTACTTTGATTTCATACATCAATCAGTGTATACAATGCCACTTCAAGATGAACACACCTAATATCAGCTTACCCCCAAGCCATCCAAGAGGTAGGTGACTTTATTTCTTCAGTAGAACACAAATGTAGATTTTTAACTCCAACAGTTTCAGTCTGTCAGTTGTATAAGTGGATGGTAACAAAATCCGAAAGAGAAAAAAAACATGCACAGACAAATCCAAATAAAACCCTGCTACACGACATATCCATGTCCTAAGACACGAAACGATCGGTTTGTGCGAGAAACCGAACAGTATTTATATCATTTTTTACCTCTAATACAACACTATCCCCAGAGAAACGAGAGCCCCGTATAGTGTTATACGCCCTCACGTGCACCTGAAACAGTAGGTAGCAGTATGCACCTATGAAGTTGTTTCGCAACCCGCTATTAAACATTAGATGAATAAGAAGATGATGTGTGAATGCGCGTGTTTCATTTTAAGATGAACTATCGCTTTAAACAGGCCCATTGGCTACCTACATATTATAATAAGCTGTTTTAAATTTCAAATCTTCAATGCCTTACCCGAACATAATTTCTAAATGTCTATTCGAACCCGGCCGTTGGGTACCACCGGGTCCCGTGGGCTCGGTTTGAGTATCCATCCTTTAATACCTACTGTATGCCAAACACTGTCATTGTAAAAAGAACAAATGTGTCATTTTTAATATTTTTATCTTAAAAATGTATTTGGTTTTGCAGATGCTCTTAAGGACAACGCCCTGATGTCCAAGGTCAATCAGCAAGAAGCTGAGAAGGCACTGTCAAATTGGTTCACTGGGGCAAGGGACAGAGGAGGACAGAGAGCATCAAGAATGCAGAAAAGGATGTCTGTTTGAGAAAGGTTATAACTACAGTTGCTGATTTGAACTGTCATAGTTCTTTTATTTTTCTTAAAGGAAAACCTTTTTCAATATTTTACCATGTTCTTCCCTCAACTTAGATGAATTAATACATACCTCTATTTTCTCAATGCGTGCACTTAAAGGTGGGGTGCACAATTTCTGAAAAATAAAGTTTTGGAAAAGGGAGTCGGGCCGACTACCAAAACACACTTGTAGCCAATTAGCAGCATGTCTACTAACTGACATCGTTTCCTGCGTTGCGTATTTGTGGGGCGGGTCTATCAAAAAAAGGTCCAGATTCTATTAGTGTAAGCGTGTGTTTGTTTAGATGATTTCAAATGTAAACATTGGCTTTCATGCACCCTGCCTTTATTTGTTGTGAATTGTGGCGTGAATATGTTAGCATTTAGCCTAGCACCATTCATTCATTAAGATCCAAACAGGGAAGAATTTAAAAGCCACCAAACACGTCCATGTTTTCTAGGGGTGCACGATTCAGAAAATTTCACGATTCGATTCCGATTTTTTTGGGCTCAAGATTCGATTAAAAACAAACGATTTTCGATTTAAAAACGATTCTTGATTTTAACAAACGATTCACATTATGTAAATGTAGTTTACTTTTTCCTATGTGACTGATTGAAGTAGATATACAATTTTAAAGAAAAGAAACACAACAAGCTAAATGTAGTTTGATGTTACTTTATGTCTTTATGCAAAAATAAAAACTGTTATGAAGCAATTAGATGACCCCTTTTTATCAAACTCTATTAAATACAATAATATAGTACATTAATGATAGACAGTGCAGGTCTATAGATTATAAATGTGACTGGTGTTATAATGGTTATTATTTCTATTAGATAGGCACTTTTCCTGCTTCTGCTCTTTCTATCTATTTCTCTCTTGCAGATTTAAAAAAGCTAAATCCACTCATTATTTCAGATTGAAAAGTCTACTTGCTGTTAGTGACAGGGGACTTTACATTACAGCTTTGGGTTTTGTAAATCTTGAGTCAGCTTGAGTTTTGCTCATTCAGTGCAATAGATTTTGGAAAAGATATGGTT
This sequence comes from Paramisgurnus dabryanus, assembly GCF_030506205.2. Classification (NCBI taxonomy): domain Eukaryota; kingdom Metazoa; phylum Chordata; class Actinopteri; order Cypriniformes; family Cobitidae; genus Paramisgurnus; species Paramisgurnus dabryanus. The sequence continues at coordinate 8,249,009 of NC_133339.1, forward strand.
TATTAATAATAATAGAAAAGAGCCAGTTGTTATCGCCATAGAAACCGTCGGCACGCTGAAACTGCACGCAAGCTTTAGCGCGGTAGCGCTCACGGCCATTCTCCGATCGACTTAGGTTTTACACACAATATTAATCAGACTTGGGACCCGAAGTAATTTAACTATGACTGACCCGGACCGGGCTGACCATTTCAAATACAAACCCGGAACCATACGGGCCGCGGGTGCTCCGTGAAGTCCTCTAATGGTAAAACTCTGCTCAAGTTCAGAAACATGAAGGATACAATGTGACACGAGCTTGTTCACGTCGCATCCCAATTCATTGAGAAACAGAGAGCACGTGAACGCACACAAAATGTCATTATTAAAGAGTGTCATCATCACAGAAAAACATAAAAGACTAAATTTGATGCCAGATATACTTGGGCACTTGTTAATATAACTGGGCAGCGCACCCAAGTAAAGTCAATATGTGGGAAACACTGTGACAAGAGTGTGCGGGCGTCAGAGTGAATACGACGCAGCGTCATCTATGGGAATACTGAGATAAACTAATTTCAGGACATTAGTAACACAGCATTACAAAAAAATTTATGAATCGATTTTTGGAATTCTATTAATCAAATGTGAATCGATTTTTTTGCACACCCCTAATGTTTTCCCTATTCAAAGACTGTTACATGAGTAGTTACACGAGGAAGTATGGTAAAAAATATAACTATATTGCACTTAGTTTGTAGCACTTCGACCTTGGGCACAGTAACATCATCACTCCTGACTACTCCCCCTCTTGCTTAAACTACGGTCAATATAACCAACACGCCTGTACTAACGTAGTAGATTGAGCAGACTCTGCGAAATAGCAAGTTAAGTTTAAGTGTACACATTGAGAAAAGAGAGATATGTATTTATTCGGCTAAGTTGAGGGAAGAACATAGTAAAATATTGAAAAACTGTGTTTGTAATTATCTTACTTTCATTTACTTTTAAAGGCGCCATTTCACAAGAGTTTTTTAAGATGTAAAATAAATCTTTTGTGTCTCCAGAGTACATATATGAAGCTCTAGCTCAAAATATCATATAGATAATTTGTTATAGCATGTTAAAATTGACACTTTGCAGGTCCGGGCAAAACTGCGTCCTTTAAACGTGTCCTTTAAAATGCAAACACAGATCACAATGATGGTGATTTGTTGAGATTGAAACTCAGTTGTGCTGTCAATTATTTTTTCTCACTCTCTGCACTAAATGGCAGTGCCATGTTTGGATAGTGCAGATTTAGGAGTGTTATTATTATAATAAGATCCTCTTCTGATATCACAAGGGGAGCCAAATTTCAATTACCTATTTTTTCACATGCTTGCAGAGAATGGTTTACCAGGTTTTCATGATATGGCCCCTTTAAATATAATTGTTTTCAAATTTTATTTGCAATAAACTTATCAAAGTACATACCTCCTTATACTATATACGGAGGCTAGAAAAGGAATGTAAATCTTTTGGAATTTCATACTTTTTTTTAAAATACATTTTTCATAAAATGTGATCTGATCTCCATCTAACATAATGTGTCTAAAAAATAACACAACTTCTGATCTTTCATGTCTATATTGAACACACTTGGAGGCCAACCACATCAAACGTGTTTATGGCAGTTGCAGGCACCTTTTTTGAATGATATTCTTTAGGCAGGGAGTGTTTGCACACTGTTTATGGGTGCCGAACGCCTTGTGGTTTTTGCCGCCAGTCGCAGCACGAGCTTTTGAAGGAGCGCTGAGGGCGGAAAAGCGCCCGACGTCATTCCCATCTTTCCATTGTCCAATCGAATGAGGGGAGAGGCAGGCCTTACGTTGTGGTGAGGGAAGTTTACAGTTGCTTTGAAGAACCGGACTCCACTCTCTCACTCTCTCCTGCGTCTTTGTGCACCTTTCACCCTCAAACAAGGTCGGAGTAAACGCTCTCTTTTTAAAGTTTCTGCTAATATGACAGTTAACAGCAAAAGAGCGCTCACGCTTCAATATTTGGACTTATCATGTGTATGGCCTTCTTCAAGTTAATCCATAAAATCTCTATTGGGTTGAGGTCTGGGCTTATACTTGGCCACTCCCAAAGGCGGATTTTGTTTTTCTGAAGCCATTCTCTTGTGGACTTGCTCTGGTGTTTTGGATCTTTGTCCTGTTGCATCACCCAGACAATCCTTCTACAGAATTATCCTGAAGAATTGTCTGATAAACTTGGGAATTTATCTTCCCCTCAATGATTGCAAGCTGGCTAGGCCCTGATGCAGCAAAAAAAGCCCAAATCAACATGTTTTCTCCACCATACTTTACAGTTGGGATGATGTTTTCACAATTATATCGCGTGCCCTTTCTATGCCAGATGTAGTGCTGTGTGTTTTTTCCAAATAGTTCAATCTTTGTTTCATTAGTCCACAAAACATTTTGCCAAATAGCCATATCACTCTGTAGCCCAAGACAGCTTGCCCACTGAAGCTAAGCAGGGCTGAGCCTGGTTAGTACTTGGATGGGAGACCACCTGGGAAAACCAGGTTGCTGCTGGTAGAGGTGTTAGTGAGACCAGCAGGGGGTGCTCACCCTGTGGTCTGTGTAGGTCCTAACACCCCAGTATAGTGACGGGGACACTATACTGTCAAAAAAAGCACCGTCCTTCGGATGAGACGTTAAACCGAGGTCCTGACTCTCTGTGGTCATTAAAAATCCCAGGATGTCCTTCGAAAAAGAGTAGGGGTGTGCCCCGGCATCCTGGCCAAACTTGCCCATTGGCCTACTAATCATCCCTCATACTAATTGGCTATATCACTCGGTCTCCTCTCCACTAATAAGCTGGTGTGTGGTGAGCGTTCTGGCGCAATATGGCTGCCGTCGCATCATCCAGGTGGATGCTGCACATTGGTGGTGGTTGAGGAGATTCCCCCATTCATATGTAAAGCGCTTTGAGCACTGGAAAAGCGCTATATAAATGTAACTAATTATAAATACCACTGTTGGAATGTCAATTTGTTATTTTGCAAATTTCAGGGGAATAGCAATGTTCCTTTTAGTACTGTAAGTAGTGACTTTCTTTGGTGTCCTGCCATGGATACACTGCTTGTTCAGTGTTTTACGTGTTGTAGACAATCATACAGAGAGTTCCAATAATTCCTTCAAATCTTTGCATGTCATTCTGGGTTGTTTCTTTACCTCATTCTTCGTGGTGCTCTTGGTGTCATTTTGACTGGGCGTCCATCTCTTGGTAGAGTAGCAACAGTCCCAAAAGCATCTCCATTTTTAGATTGTATGTCTGTAGACTGGTGAATTTCTAAAGTCTTTGACATAACTCTTAAACCTTTCCAGCTTCATGTAAATCAACAATTCTTGATTGTAGCTTTTCTGAAAGCTCTTTTTGGTGAGGCATGGCCCATATAAAAAAATAAACTCCAAAAGTAAACTTCAAAGTAGCTGTAGTCCACACCTCCAAATGCATTATCTTAAAGAGACTCCAGGTGTGATAAAACCTGACTCCAATTTGCTTTTTCGAGGTCTTGTTGGCTTAAAAGTTCACATACTTTTTTCACAAGCACTATGAGTTTTTTGGCTGTTCTTAAATAATTCTGTTCTTTCATTTCTTTATTGCTAAATTCTTTTAGAACCATTATGTTTGTTCAATATTCTTGACTTGAAATTTATTTAGAAAGCTATGAAATTCCAAAAGGTTAATAGACTTTATCTTGTTACTGTATTTATTGAAGGATATACTTTTCAAAACACTCAAGACCCTAAAAGGTTCTAAAATAGTTTTGTGCCATTGTAACAAATGTGGCATGATGGTTAGTTAAATAAAAATGGAATTTGAAAGGATTTCAGTGTCACTGTGTGCTTCTTCTGCCCTGCTAATCCAGGGCTTCATCACACTCATCTCATTACAATATGTTAACTGGATAACACTGGATATGTCTTATTAAATATGCAGTTTACTAAAATAATGTATTTACCTGCAACAAATTGATTACAGCCTAACTAGTTATTGTATTTACTAGCTGCTGACCTAAGATTTATAATTTTTTTGTACCTTTTGTTGGGAATTGTGTCTTTTGGGGTATTTTTTGCATAGATATTGTCAAGGGGGTTGTATGATTCTTTGGTTTACAACTTCCTATTCTGAAAGCTTGATCAATTTTGCAACAAATGTATATATGGTGACAGACTCAAATAGTTTTTCTTGTGTAGTTTAATGCAAGTTCAGACTAACATTTAAAATTTTTGGTTCAACCTCTCCCACAGCTTTTCAAAGCTGAAACTCAAGTAGATGTAGCAGAAACACATACAATCCCAACAGCAACCCAGATTTTAGATCAGGTAGTCTTCATGTAGCACCCATTTAGAGCTGTAATATGGGTCCCAGATGGGTTTTGCTTATGTTGTACATTTGGGAACTACCTTAAAACCCATTAAAATCCTGCATATAACCTACATGGGCAATTGACAAGGGGCAAACATGGAACCCACGGACAATCCCACTTACAACCCATATTTCATGACCATGTTGTCCTTATGTAGTACCCACATAAAACTCAAATCTGGGCTCAACATGGGCATTATGCATGTTGCCCAATTGGGGCCCACCAAACACCCAGTGAAATCTTGCAGGTAACCTACATGGGTAATTGACAAGGGGCAAACATGGAGCCCGTGGACAATCCCACTTACAACCCATATTTCATGACCATGTTGTCCCTATGTAGTACCCACATAAAACTCAAATCTGGGCCCAACATGGGCATTATGCATATTGCCCAATTGGGGCCCACCAAACACCCAGTGGAATCCTACAGATAACCTACATGGGTAATTGAAAAGGGGCAAACATGGAACCCGCGGACAATCCCACTTACAACCCATATTTCATGACCATGTTGTCCCTATGTAGTACCCACATAAAACTCAAATCTGGGCCCAACATGGGCATTATGCATATTGCCCAATTGGGGCCCACCAAACACCCAGTGGAATCCTGCAGATAACCTACATGGGTGATTGACAAGGGGCAAATATGGAACCCGCGGACAATCCCACTTACAACCCATATTTCATGACCATGTTGTCCCTATGTAGTACCCACATAAAAATCATATCTGGGCCCAACATGGGCATTATGCATATTGCCCAATTGGGGCCCACCAAACACCCAGTGGAATCCTGCAGATAACCTACATGGGTGATTGACAAGGGGCAAACATGGAGCCCGCGGACAATCCCACTTACAACCCATATTTCATGACCATGTTGTCCCTATGTAGTACCCACATAAAACTCAAATCTGGGCCCAACATAGGCATTATGCATATTGCCCAATTGGGGCCCACCAAACACCTAGTGGAATCCTGCAGATAACCTACATGGGTAATTGACAAGGGGCAAACATGGAACCCGCGGACAATCCCACTTACAACCCATATTTCATGACCATGTTGTCCCTATGTAGTACCCACATAAAAATCATATCTGGGCCCAACATGGGCATTATGCATATTGCCCAATTGGGGCCCACCAAACACCCAGTGGAATCCTGCAGATAACCTACATGGGTGATTGACAAGGGGCAAACATGGAGCCCGCGGACAATCCCACTTACAACCCATATTTCATGACCATGTTGTCCCTATGTAGTACCCACATAAAACTCAAATCTGGGCCCAACATAGGCATTATGCAAATTGCCCAATTGGGGCCCACCAAACACCTAGTGGAATCCTGCAGATAACCTACATGGGTAATTGACAAGGGGCAAACATGGAACCCGCGGACAATCCCACTTACAACCCATATTTCATGACCGTGTTGTCCCTATGTAGTACCCACATAAAACTAAAATCTGGGCCCAATATGGGTGTTGTGCATATTGCCCAGGTGGGGCCCACCTAGTGGCAAGTGCAGTCCTGCATGAAATCCATGTGGGCAATTAGCATGAGGCCATTATGGAACCCGCGGACAATCCTATATAGGGCCCATTTTTCAGCCCAATTCATACCCATATGGGCCCTATATACAAATGTTGGCTGGGTAACTGTCTCTTTTTTTTAGGATTGATTATTGTTCCAGTGTTGCCAGTGTTCGCTGGTTCGTTTTTTTTACAAGGGTGTTGGACTAACACAAAAAGGCGCAGTATGTTTATATTCTATCTGCTCTATTTAAACTGCATTTATCAGCATGCTTTTTTGAATATAATGTAGGTGATATTATGTGTGATTTTTTTGGTAGTGTTTTGACTCTCTTTGCTTCTTATCTTTTTTAGGGTTTTTCTATCTAGAAAAAGTGATATGGATACTGATGTGTTTGTTGAGTGTGTGGATGGTTTACTCTTACATTGAATTCCTGAGAAATAAAGAAGGTATGAATATTTTTATTAACTGTATTAAAACTTGATTTGATTAAATCTCTATTTAACATTTTTTAATTGTGCATCAATTATAAAATACCTACTTTTGTTTTCAATAATAAATAAGGCTGTGGTTGTGTCGACAGGTTATGTAGGACTGGTTTGTATGGCTGGATTTCTTCAAGCGTTGTGGGTGAACATATTTTCTGAAGTCCCAGTCAATTATCCAAGTAAAGTATCAGTTTTCTTTTTTATACTTCTTTTGTTGTTTTTCAAGCATAAGATCTGCATTAGTTCTGTGATCACAGCAAAGTTTCAGTATTTCTATTCCAGCCTAATAAAATTTTAACTTTATAATGAATACTAGTGTTGGCGTAGCGAAGCTTTCTTAAACCACCAAAGCTTTTAGCACATTTTTTTTTTTGGAAAAAGATTCAAATCAAAGCTCGACGAGCTCGATGTCCCAAAATGTTTTCCAACCATTTCAAAAGCAAAAAATTATGAATTTATGGAAAGATAAATAAATGAATTAATCCATATATTAAATACATGACAACAATCCATTACATACTCATACTAACTCAAAACAATAACGATTTATTATGGGTGTTGAAATTACAAAAACAATAATAAAGGATGAAATGCAGGTGCATGCACACAAAGTCATACACATTCCAGCTTATTACACTACTATTCAAAACAATATATAAAATATGAAATGACTGCTGATTGGTGGGCCTGGGTGCACATTGCCGATATATGAACCGATATATGCTTGATTAATGATACAATTAGGCATAACAAATAAAATATGTTACACTATGCTGACACGAATGGGATATCCCAGTATAGGCTACTTCATGATATGATATGAAAGATGTGAAATAACAAAAAAGTTGCTATCGGTCATAATTCATTTTAGCAATCTAAATCTAGGATCATATATTAGGCTCGGCTCGCTTCACCCCAAAAGCCAAATAAATTATCAATTTCTATCAACCTATAAACTTTTGCAATGCAACAGAAAAGGAACAACGCAAAATAATACACATTAACAACCCACAGAGGCACATCCTGTTTCAAGCAGTTTAAACCCTTGAATCAAAGTACGAAGCAGTCACGTGCCTGTGTGAAATGAAGCTTCAGGCAGTCTATAGAAGTAATTTTTTTACAGAACATACTTTTAATATTTTTCTATTAGCATTACACATTTCAAAGTAAAATGTAAATGTAGATTTGTTTACAGCTACTTACAAGATTACCATAATCAGACCAGCATCACTTTACAGACATTTGCAGAAAGCTTTACATTCTTCAGCATAGTTTTACTAACTTTGCCTAAAACCAGCACAAATGTCACTTTTTTTATGTGCCAAATAGGACATGTTATAAAAGCTAATAAAACAATTATACCAACAATTAAACTTTAAATCACAAGAAGTTATTGTCATATTTCTGAGATTTCTGCTGTTTTCAATAGAAAACTGGTATTGTAAAGTAAATAAGGGCAATAATATTTTTTAACAAAAACGCTTCACTCTGCTCTACAGCATTTTGGAACAAAAATGTTTTGTTCTTGTTTGGATCAGTCGGTCTTGTTCTCGTGAACTCTGTGGCACTGATGACAGACTTGATATTTAAAGCTGGTGAGTTAATGAGACTTTATATTGATATTCTTAAGGTCATGATAAAGAGCATGTGCTGGGTGCATCTCATAAGCAGATCTACATTATAAGATACTCTACTGTGCATTACACTGTTAAAAATGTGTTTTCATCCTCAGTTAACGGTAAACGTCTGGTTGAAGATCAGAGAATGGTTGTCTTCCCCTCTGAATGTCTCTTTACCGTACCACTTCTGATTTTACCCATTTTTACACCCTGTGAGTAAAAGTGTAATTTTGTTGTATTAGTGTATAAACAAAATGATTGCATTAAATGTGTTGTTTATGCTAAAAAAAAGTGAAAGAAGTGGAAACCGCGAGTGTCCACTGTGGTACTGCTTGTCCAACCAACTTCGGCAAATGGTGTACTCCATAAGAGCAGGTAGCTTCTCAGTAGCAGATACTGCTGGCTTTCGAAATGAGAAAAGCTAATTTGGTAATGGGCACCTGCTGCTCATCCCCACGCGGTGGGGTGCCGCCGGTAGATGCAAATACCTGCATGCCATGTTCATTGGCGTTTTAGTAGTTTCTCGAAGTAAATTGGTCTCTCTAAGCGAGTTCACAATTCGACGGTCACGACATGACGTCGTAGTGAAAGACTGAAAGCGAACCGCATCCAAGTGCAATTGTCTGGAACCTAGAACCCGAACTTTGAGATGGGAAACAGCAGCAGCACCTACTGCTTTCATGTCAGTCTGCAAAAGTCTCCAACCACGCCAGAAAAGATAGCTAGATTTGTCCTAGTCGCTTTTTTAAACAAAGTCGCTAAAGTTGCTAAATCTAGCAACAAAGTAACCAAGTTGCTCAGACTTTTTTACACTACTCGGAGTCAGACTGTGCATGCTTGTTTGTGAACTCTGCCTCTGGTTGGCTTACGATGGAAATTAAGCCAATCATCATCAGTTATGTTTCTCCCAACACACATGCCCAAAACATGCCTCTAACCTTAGAAGATTGGCCTCTTTCTTGATTTCTTCCTTGACAATTCAGTCCCCATGTCATCAAAGTCCAGTTCTCTGACAAGTTCAGACTCAATAGCCATCAATAAAAGCACACTAAGGCGTTTCTGACACATACTTGTTCTGAGTTCATTTTTTATTCTTGCCATTTGCGAAAACGATTGTTCACCCTCACATTTAGTTACAGGTAGAGTCAAAAAAAAGTCTTAGGGCAACAAACACGTTTGGAAAGGTTGATTGTAGGCCATTTCTTAACACAATCTGCAAAAGTTTTGAGGGTGAATTATCCTGCTCATCTCTTACAAAGAATTTAAATTGAATGAGCTCGTCTGCAAAGCTCTGATCCAAATCATTTGGGTAAGCAGAGGAAAGTGTATTGGCACGCTTACGAATATCACTGGTGCCATCAAACAGAACTCCAAAGCAATCATTTAGAGGCCTGTATGCATCCAGTCGTTGATTGAGACAGCTGAGTAACTGATCAATAATCACGTTGAAAGTCTCAACTTGAAATTTGTGGCTCCCCTCAATTGTGACTTCATGCTCCCTGGTTTCATCTGCAAATGCTTTCCATTTCCTTAACCTATGAAGGTCGTGCTGATAGGTCTGGCACACATCTCTTACACCCATGGCAGTCTTTTCAAAGTCTGAAAACTGATCCCGAAGTGATGCCACAATTGACAGCAAAGAATCCAGTAGTTGCACAGCAGTCTTTAAATCAATGTCACTGCAACAGCTCACTTGTCATCTTAAACCTGTGTAGGATGGCATTCCAGAAATGGGCCATGAAGGCTGTTTCCAAGCGTTCCATTTTGTCACACAACGAAGTTGCCTCACGCCGTCTATCAAAAGATTCATGCATGTCACCTGACAAACTGATCTAAGTCTGGGGTTGAATCAACAATCACTGAAAAATATTTGGCATGCTGCAGCTCGGCTGCAATGACCCGCTTTATTTTCTCCCCCATTAGCACAATGAATTCCTTGCATATTGTAGAAGACAAATAAGAGGTACTGCCTCTACCCTTCTGACCATATTTCTTTATGTGATCAGCCAAAAAGGGATTAAACTGAGAAATCAGCTCTAAAATCCCAAAATAGTTTCCATTGTGCGCTGACCCTAGAAGCTCATCGTCGCCACGGAATGGTAGGCCTCTCTCACTTAAAAACTTTATCACGGCAACAACGCGCCTCAGCCAGCACCTCTTTCCAATACTTGCTCTCTCCCTCCACTTGCCGCACAAGTGATGCATCAACAGTACCAGTTGCATTACATCGCTGTGCTAATGCAATCATGTTGGTTCTATGCTGTAAGCTCTTCTCATGTTCAGTTATACGATCAGAGTGTTTCCAATCGCTAAATCCTGTTATAAATACATTTGTTTTTGTAGACAAAACCTTGCAGGCAAAGCAGAACACATGTCCAGTACTAGGTGAGTAAATTAGCCAATCCCTTGAAACGATTTCTCCATTTTGTAAGCGGCAAGAAAATAAATCATTAGTTAGTGAACGTTTCCTACCGCCAGCAACGTCCCGTGTTGACGCTGGATATTTGGCCGCTCGGTTTTGAAAGGCAGACACCCCGCTTTCAATTAACGCTGTTCGAAGTCGCTCGTCCATCGTGCCCCACAAAGACGGGTCATTTATATTTCCACGGGTTGTGCTTGAGCTGGTTGCACTAACCTCTGGGACCGTGTCGCGTGTAGCACTGCTTGCTCCAGGTGGTGGCGAGAGCGTCTCCGGCGGCTCGGGCTCGCAAGCGGGACTGGTGGTCTCACAATCAGCCTCATTGCTAACATCAGCAACAGGTGCCTTGTCTAACGAGCAACTAGCAACCTCCTTTTTAAAAAAGCTGTCGATATAAGGCGCACTTTGTAAAAGAGCTGCTCCTCTCGCGTCTTTCTCCTTTTTTTGTTTTCGCTTAATATATCCGCTAGGAGTGCGTCAATCCATTTTTTCTGGTTTTGTGGTCTAGCTACGTTTTTTTCTTAATTTAGTCAAGAATTGACATTAAACCCGCCCTCCCTTACGATTGTACCAATCGTAAAGGGCATGTCTTCTGGTAGAAAATATTCACACTATTTAATTGGTCAATTTGTCACGCTTATACAGTGAGTGTGTAAACATTAGACTGTTGACATGCACGTTTTAATTTATTTTAGTGGCATAAATGCACATTTCATCAAAATATGTTTTATGTACAAAATGTGTTTTTTGTATTTGATGTCGTTGTGCAAAAAAAAAAAAAATGCATGTTACGTGACATGTCGTCGGGGGCCCCCTGGTGGCAACTGCCCCAGTTGCCCGTATGGTAATCCGGCCATGGGCTGAGAGAGTGAGCCTACACAGGTGAAAATCACTTCAGTGAGATAAATTTTAGTAACGAACAGCATTTTAATGTCAGTAACGGTAACAGTGTTATAACGGGACACAGAAATTTATTTGATTACTTGTTACTGAAAAAAATAACGCTGTTTGCTGTTTATTTATAACGCCGTTATTCCCATCACTGCTCATAAATAATAATGAAACACCAACACATGATGATGTACTACTGTACAGTGCTTTGCCACATTACAGCCCATACAAATATCACAAAAAAGCTAAAAATTACAGTAACTAGTTTCCTCCTAATGTCAAATTAACAGATACTAACATTGTCTTCTATGATGTGAAACACAACTCTCTCTGATAATATCTAAAAAAGGTGTTGGTTAGTGTTTCATGACGCTTTAAACATTTTAATTTAACTAAGGCTTACAGTAGACCTGACTTTAGTTAAGCCCTGGTCTGTGGAACCAGCTCTTAAAAGGCATAGTTCACCAAAAAATTAAAATTCTATATTTACTCATCCTTATGTTGTTCTAAACCTGTATGAATTACTTTTTATTTTGATGAACACAAGTCAAGATATTTTGATAAATGATGGTAAGCACACAGCTGATTGTTACCATTGACTTCCATAGTAGGAAAACAAATATTATATAAGAAATGTGATAAATGATGAAGAAGATATTTTGTTATATGACGGTAAGCACTCAATTGATGGTACACATTTTTAACTCATTTTGTTTTTTACTGTGGAATTCAATGGGTACCATCAGCAGTGTACTTACCATAATTTCTCAAAATATCTTATTTTGTGTTCATCAGAAAAAATAAATTCATACAGATTTACAACAACATGAGGATGAGAAAATGATTTTTGGCTGAATTATCCCTTTAATCTTTTATTGCATTTGTAATTTAAAAATCCTGTTAGAGAGAATAAAGTTGTCATAAATTCAAAGTACTTTTAAAATAGCTTTTAAATAGTAGTTATCATTTATTATACTGTCTTTGGTATTTGTGCTGAGACTGAGACTTTGGTATTTGTGTCTGCTTTCACACCTCAGGGACAGCTGTCACATCAGAATCTCAAGCGGAATCTCTGGTTGGTATATTTAATACGATTTCTAAGCTACATTAATTAAAGAATCACTGAGAGACCAAATAAATACATGTCGGCAAAAGCAGAAGATTTGTTTCAAATGTCTTCTCTCTAACACAGAACTCAGCGGATTTTGCTGAAAAGTGGACCCCTTTTAACCAGAACTAGGCACAGGAAGATCTTTAGAAATGGATGTTGTAAAAGTGCCTTTGCGCAGGAATGAGGAAAAGTAGGATATCACCTGACCTGACCTGACCGTAGGTCTCTCAGCATAATCTGTATTAACTGAATTTCGTAACACTGCCTATGAAGGCTGTCCAAAAAATTTTTCTCCCGGAGCTGCCTTCGTGCCACCGAAGTTATAGATGGATCCTTTTCCGCCTTGGCTATCTCAAGATTCAATGTGCGCCTGTGACGTCTGGGTATTTTAAAATAAACATTCAGAACTGTAGTTAAATCAAAGTGTATATTTTGCCAAACTAAAGGCCCATGTATGCCCTTGTGAAAAAAGTTCACTTTGATATATTTTTATAAAGTGCACTTATCACACAAAACGTATACTTTATCCAGAAATTTCTCCAGCAAAACTGGGACTTCTTATGCTCACAGTTTAAATGCAAGTGCTATACACTCAGACTATACTAAAACAACATAGTCAAATATAACAGAAAATTCCCAATTTAATCTGGCCTCTGAAATTAATTTGCAAAAATAAAATGATAATGCTTAAAGGGGTCATATCTCACAGTAATAAACTACTTTATTCATTATATGACCTCCTTGGAACTAAAATTGTGCAACACAGATTACTTTAGCTTAAAATCCATCCACTCCCAGGCACGAACATTTAATGCACATATTTTCACCATTGCAACAACATAACACTGTTACCTGGTATAAGTTTAAAAACTATCCAGGCTTAAAACATCACACATATGTATGATTAATGGCTTATAATCCAAACTCTAGAGTTTGTCATACATGCAAAACCATTTAGCATCTCACACATAGGAAATCACAAAACTCCTCATAATGCTAATCTACTTTTAATATAAGATCTATGTTTGCATTTTTCTTTTAAACTACGTAAAACGTTACAGTGTATGTAGGATATATGCATGGTAGTCATAAATTAAGGTTTTAGTCTCGGATTGAATAAATTAAAGGTAGTACTCTACTTGTAAATAAGACCTATTTGAGAATAAGATAAGTGAAGAATTAAGCCATTTGACGTGGTTGCAAACATGTCTAATGACATTCCAAACTTAAAAAAAAAATGGTTAGATCTGAAGTGCTGGCATTTCTATCGATCAACTACATGATTCTCAATTAGACACCTAACCATTGATTGCGACTTTGCCAACGTATATATATAGAATTTGTGAACAATGGTTAAATAAGAAATTCAGAATCTGTTTGTGTAAATTTTTTTGGTATGTTTTAATTTGCTTTACTGAGATCTTAGAACTATGGTTAACTTGCATTTAAGTGTTCTGAACTAATAATATGGTTATTAAAATATAGTCAAATATCATATACATATATAATTGTGCAATACGTTTAAAGTGTACTTTTCAATGTACTAACATGCAATTTATGTGAAACAAAATACACTTTAATGTCTGTTGGAAATACATTTAAATATGATTTCAATGTAATGTTTTCAAACAACTAAATGTATATTAAATGTAATTACTGTCAAATATATCACACTTTTATTTTAGATTAAATGCAATATGGTAATTTTTTGTGTGTGTTTTGAACCATTTAAGTGCCACCTTAATACATATTTCATGTACAATATTGTTACATAAGATTAATTATGTAAGCAATAAGGTACAAAAGGCTGTGCTGTTTTGTAAAATAAGTAACGGCTGAAGGGCGTTTCCCACAACCCCTTCTGCCATTACTTATTTTACGATACAGCACTTGCCTCGAGTACCCCCATGTCGTCAATATTTGACGACACTTGACCATTCGTCAATATGTGACGCGGAGGGTATACCTTTCGCGTCATTTTTTGACGAACTGGGGACTTCAATACTATTACGTCCGTTGCATTCTCTTCTCCTATTTTCTTACCATTTTCGCGTCGGTTTAGGGTTAGATTTACATAATGACATCCCTACCCAAACCTAACTCTAACCCCAACGCCAGGTGACAACTGTTTCTAACCCCAACGCCAGGTGACAACTGTTTAATTTCGCGTACACTGTTTAATTTTGCGTAATCTAACCCTAAACCGACGCGAAAATGGTAAGAAAATAGGAGAAGAGAATGCAACGGACGTAATAGTATTGAAGTCCCCAGTTCGTCAAAAAATGACGCGAAAGGTATACCCTCCGCGTCACATATTGACAAATGGTCAAGTGTCGTCAAATATTGACGACATGGGGTGAGACTGTGTTACGAGTACCTTATTGCTTTTATAAAACAGTTACCACACAGTATTAAAATAAAAAATGTATTAGTGCAACTTTCATGAAGTAAAAAAAAAGCATTCCTTCCATTAGAAAAAAATTGTCCCTGACCGTAAACAACAACGTTCCAATGTGTAATATGCATAAAAGCTCAAATAAAAACATCAAACCTTTGTTTGAAAGGTGTTGCTAAGGGGGCAGTGATAGAACTGTTGGGTAAAGCGGTCATAACCGTGTTTTATTGTGAATAAAGCACAGCTATTGACCAATCAGAATCAAGGATTGGAACTAACCTTCATTAGTTATAAGTGTACAATGTACAAAAATATGAAAGTGATGTATCATTTTTGAATACGCAAATGATTTGGTATATTTTAACATACTGCCAGCTAGACTAATAAGTAGTAACTTGAAGAGTGCTTTTTTGGGAATACTAATTTGGCAGTATATTTTAAGTTTTTAAGTGTATTTTTATAAGTGAACACAATTTAAAGTGTACACTTGTTAGTGTACTTCTACAGCATGTGCTAAAGTGGAACAATTTTTGGTATGCTTAGTACACTTTAAGTATGATGTAAAAAGTAAACAGTTGGATCAGTACACTAGACTTGTTCAATTGGTAACATCCCCAAAAATATTTTTTCAACTTTTCAACTAAATTAAGTTGGTTTAAACAGACGCCAAAACAATACATTTCAAATACATATTTTTATACACAGCCTTCATTATTTACAGTATTTGGTTTTAAAAAGGAACAATTACTCATTGATTAATGATGTCAAGATGATGACATCTTTCTTCAACTAAATCAAGTTTAGTCTGACTGATAGTTTTGGCCTGATGGCAGTCTGAAAAAGATAGATGAGACAAAGTGAGACAAGAAGTGTTTAAGACAGCGCATTTATTTAAGACTGCCCATTTATTATATTAAATCTATAATTTACTGGCTAAAGAGAACAATGAAAACTTAACAGATAGTATATTTTTACATAAACACAAGCTTTACTAGAATGTCCTCATATACATTACTTTGCAAAAGTCTTAGGCCACCACCACCAGACTTGTTGTTTTATAAGTTTTAATGTCCATCCATATTTATTTTTCCATCTATTTTATTAAGATACAAACAGAAAATACAGGAAATATGTACAAGTGTTGACCTCTCTTGGCACTAAACACTATGGGCCCTATTTTAACGATCTAAGCGCATTGTCTAAAGCGCACAGCGCAACGTCTAAATGGGCATGTCCGAATCCACTTTTGCTAATTTAACGACGGGAAAAATGGTTTGTGCGCCGAGCGCATGGTCGAAAAGGGTTGGTCCTATTGTAATGGGAGTATTTTGGGCGTAACGTGCAGTAAACCAATGAGAGTCACAGCTCTCATCCCCTTTAAAAGCCAGTTGCTCTGGCGCTATGTCTAATCCCTATTTAGATGACGGACTTTGTAAACTGAGAAACTAAGCGGAGGAAGAAGATCCCCAGTTTAAGATTAATGTCAAATAATTGTGTTGTTTTTCACTTGTATTGAAATTGTTATTTTTTATTAAAACCTTTAAAACCCGTTTTCTTTTAGTCATGGAAGTAAAAAGCAGGCTTGTAACTGCTTTAAATGTATGGCTATCCAATATCATCAAAAAATTATTTACAAGTATGTAAGAAAAGGTTTGTACTCTAAAAATACTTTATTTGTAACAAACAGGAGATAAAGAATTTACAAACGGCTCTCCGCACGTTTCAGCACTTTGGACAGAGTTTTTTTTAGCAAAGAGGTTTTTTTAAGCATTACTTAAAAATGTTTCTCATCTCACCATATCCACAGGTACAGAGTAATCATATACAATAAATCCGTGAGGTAGCATAAAAAAAACATTTAAAAACAGACGCATTTGTTTAAAGCAAAGCATTTATTTACTTACCAGGCTACAGGTGAAGCAGCTCTTTGTGCCTTCTAACGTCTCATAATTAGTCCTCATTTATGTCAAAGAGACTCAATAATAATCTTTTACATTCACTCCTTTAATCTTTCATATTTAAAAGCATTTTTGTGCTGCTGCGCATTCATGTACCTTGTGATAAGCAAACCCGCGTTGTCCTCCCGTGTATATTTTAACGATCTGAAACGCAAGTGCGAAGCGCAACGCGCAAGTGAGTTTGTGGGCGGATCTTGGGCGCTGTTGCTATTTTCCCGGCGTGAGAAATAACTCTTGCGCCGGGCGCAAATCAATAAGGGGTTGGTCTGAAGTAGGTTCATTATTCATAGGTGTGGTTTGGGCGTAACGTCAAATAAACCAATCAGAACGCTAGCCAACATTCCCTTTAAACGCAAGGGCGCAAGTTCCATGGCGGGTTGCTATTATTATGACGGATTTACCAGGCGCACGCCAGGAGCGGTTCACAGCCGAGGAGACCGACGTCCTTGTACGGGGGAATCCCACGCTTGCCAGCATAAATCGGGCACGCCGTGTAACGGGAGGTGGATCTGCCTCAGGACTTGATGCCAGCAGAGGACCGCCCTGTCCCAAATGGCACACTCCGGACTTGTGGTCCTCCTCGGAGTCCACACTTTGATGACATCACGTAGTCCAGACTTTAGGGACCCTTGATGCGAGTCCACGTGGGTGCACCGGAGTCGTATTTTGGGACAGACTCGAGCATCACACCGGAAATAGGTAGAGAAGTTGCCCGTCAGCGTGAACTCCTCCCTTCCGTCGTCTGATTGGTCTGATTGCCCTTTCGCAAGGACTTCTGGGTTGGCAAAGTGCGCGAAGACCGCATCAAGGGGGCAAAGGAGGCGCTGATGAGCACACTTCAAAGCGTAAAAATGACAGATGGGACACCCTACCGACTCGTGGACTAATCGAGCACGCGCAATTTAAGGCCACAAGACCGAAAGTCCACATGAAGTGCGCCATTTGGGACAGGGCCGACATCGCTGCGTCCACCCTCACCGCTGAAAGGGTTTGGGGGCTTTGAAATCGGACCCAAGAAACGCAAGCAAGGTCCAACCCCAAAGTACTCTTACAAATCAAGTTCATATACATTAAGGCAGGGACGTGCACAGGAATTTTTAGGGGCAGTTGCTCTGACCTATATAAAGGGCACCCCCCCCTAAAAAATTTTTTTTAACTCAAGGCCTATATGAAGGACTGAGAATAACATGGTCTTAAAATCAGCAAACATGTTTGCCTAATGCCTACCAAAAAAATTGTAGCCTAGGCTGCTTGTCTGCAATAGTGTTGCTTTCGTCAACGAAAAGTATGACGAAATATAGTCGTCAACGAACCTTTTTCACGTGACGAAAACGAGACGAGACGTAACGAAAATGCTGGTCATGTGACGATGACTATAATTAAATGTATAATGCAATATTGTTGACGAATAAAAACGAGACTAAAAGTGGTTTACAAAATAAAAACTAAGCTAAAATGTCTCTTCATTTTCGTTTACCAAAACGAGACGAGACGAAATGTTATAACGTTATTTCGTCTTTTACCCATCTCAGCATCTCCGCGCCCCCACCACCTGACTGCAGGTGATCGCCTGTGTTGTTGGCGCTGCGTAGATCAGTCAAAACATGAAAGTACCGCGAGAGTGAGTAGAAAACATGCGGAGCAGTCTGCTCTCGCGATGCTTTGATATCATACGCCTCCATTTGCACGTTAATGGGCATTTCAAACAGTGTACGCGGCAACCGCGAGACATGCGGAAAGCGGAGAAACGGGGGCGGTTACAGAGGTGAAGCGGAGTTGGTCCACAAGCCTTGCTCGTGCACCTAAGATCCTCTCCCTTTTACGGACACGACTCTTCATGGCAGTCGCTGTTGAAGATAAACACATTTCCACTAAATGCTGCACAAAATGCTTCCACTGCATGAGAGAAGCTGTAGCCACGCGGCGATTCCGACCGGAAAGATGCAGCATTCTGGCCCTAAATGTAAAAGAAAAGTCCAAAATAAATCCCGTGCATCACTTTCAGGTCAGTTCAACAAGCCTGTTGAAATCTATAGCTTTGATTGCTGACACCACCAGTATAACAATGTACAAATTTATATCATGTAACAGTTGTTTAAATGACATTGTGCTGCGTTGCGTTTTGAAACATTGTAAATATATCTATGCTAAAGACATTCGTTGTTTTGTATATGCTTAATAACTACACTTATTTATTATTTAACCCTTGTGCATTGTTCAAATTTACTACCCTTTCGTGTTGTTAGTGGATGAAAACATCCACTAAATTCAACGGCTATAAAAATGTATCGGATGAATATTTTTTCCAAATTTTTTTACATAAATCTGTTAATCAACCTCAGTACTGATCAAAACTACCAAATCTTCACAAAAATTCAATGATTTTAACTCTTTAATTGCCAAGTTTATAAGTGGTGTCACTGATTTGGGGAAAAAACACACACAAAATGACCGATTTTCAATATAAAATGTGATTGTAAACTGGATTTTTTAAAACCTTTTTCACAGTCTTGGGCATGCCAAAGATTGGTAAAAACATTGGCTTTGAAGCATTTTTAGTTTTTGTGCAGCATCAGTTAAAAAAAATTTCTCCCTCATTTATTGTTATTGGCTGTTTTTGCCCCATTGACTTCCATTATAACCACATTTTTTGATTGCAGAGCTATGACACCTTTTTATCATGCATTTTTGAATGTTGTTGTTTTTTCCTTTTGCTAAGAGGTCAAATTAGTCATTTTTACTGTTGATCACCATGTGGCACTATTAACCCTTTAGTAGCCCTGTGCAAAAACAAAGCTTAATTTCTGGCTTGTACATTGTGTTTTATGGAGTATAACTACATAATAAAAGCATATTGTGTGTGTGTGTGTGTGTGTGTGTGTGTGTGTGTGTGTGTGTGTGTGTGTGCGTATGTGTGCATGTGTGTGTGTGTGTGTGTGTGTGTGTGTGTGTGTGTGTGTGTGTGTGTGTGCGTGCGTGTGTGTGCGTATGTGTGTGTGTATGTGCATGAAAAAAAGATATTCTGTAAAAATCTTCTCTGCATTAGACATTAGATTTATGAACATCATTATTACGAACACATAAGTGTTTAGTCATTCCAACAGGACTTGCAGCATATCACTTGGTGCTCTCTGCAAGTTTGTCTGGAGGGACAGCAACTCATGCACGAGGGAGGTGAAAAGCTGTTTAGGAGAAGTCTTTCCTAGAAGACCTGGGAAAATCTCTGCAGCAATATTGAGGAGAGAGCATCACCCTCGCACACCAGTTGCTACTGCACTGGTGAGAGAGATTCAGTCTCCTGCAGCTGTCTCTCCAGACACAAATCCACAGACACCAGCAGCTCAGGAGTGAAGAGGGGAACATGCAATTGGTGCAAAGAACAAACATGTCAGCACTTGCATCTGTTGTGGTGGACACACTTGCAGAGAGCACCAAGTGATATGCTGCAAGTCCTGCTGGAAATACTGAACACACACACACACATACACACATACACACTAAAAGTTAGTTTGATTGTTTAGTTCTCCATCCATCCTCTACTCTTGCTTCATTGTTCAATTTATTTGAAGTTGTTTTTGTGTTCATAATAAATGATGTTCATAAATCTGATGCAGAGAAGATTTTTACAGAAAATTTCCCTAACCCCAACCATCACAAAAACCCTTCTCCTACTTCACATTTTCAGGAAACATCATTTTGTTTGATTTATAAACTTGTTTCCTCATGGGGACATCAAAATGTCCCCACAAGGTCACAAAGACACTGGTATTCCTATCTTTGTGAGGACAATTGGTCCCCACAACGTGATAATTACCAGGTACACACACACACACACACACGCGCACACACATGCACGCACACGCACACACACGCACGCACGCACACACACGCACGCACGCACACACACACACACACACACGCACACACACAATAATATGCTTTTATTATGGAGTTATACTCCATATAACTCAATGTACAAGTCAGAAATTAAGCTTTGTTTTTGCACAGGGCTACTAAAGGGTTAATAGTGCCACATGGTGATAAACTGTAAAAATTACAAATTTGACCTCTTAGCAAAAGGAAAAAACAACAACATTCAAAAATGCATGATAATAAGATGTCATAGATCTGCAATCAAAAAATGTGGTTATAATGGAAGTCAATGGGGCAAAAACAGCCAATAACAATAAATGAGGGAGAAAAAAATTAAAACTGATGCTAAACAAAAACTAAAAAATTTTCAAAGCCAATGTTTTTACCAATCTTAGACATGTTCAAGACTCTGAAAAAGGTCAACAAAAATCCAGTTTACAATCACTTTTTATATTGAAAATCTGTCATTTTGTGTGTGTTTTTTCCCCAAATCAGTAACACACTATTATAAACTTGGCAATTAAAGGGTTAAAATCATGGAATTTTTGTGAAGATTTGGTAGTTTTGATCAGTACTGAGGTTGATTAACAGATTTATGAAAAAAAATTTGGAAAAAATATTCATCTGATAAATTTTTACAGCCGTTGAATTTAGTGGATGTTTTCATCCACTAACAACACGAAAGGGTAGTAAATTTGCCCACGGTATATCGTTGAGTTTTTAAAAAATTTCAAAGCATTTTCTTAAAATATATGTAAATATAAGATTTGTCACCAAAAATCATTCAATTTGCTAAAACAGAGAGAAAGTTACGGCCAAATTAAGAGTAAAAAAAACTATGTAGTGGATGAAAACATCCCCAACAACACATGAGGGTTAAATAAACAAAACATACTTCGCTGAATACTTGAGTATTAAATCAATCAAACACCCGTACTGTTGAGAACATAACCATACATACCAACTTTGCTTTTCTTAATAGACATCTGATGTTTTCTTAAAGCTGACTTTTAATTTACTTACAAGAAAAACATTTAGTAATTCTCCAAAATTGCTTGGATTTATACTGACATTTAAGATCAGCTTTGTCACATTAGATTAAGCCAAAGTCCAATAGGTACACTGGTGGTAACGTACAGATGCAGAAATATAAACTATAATAATATATAATTACATATGTATGATTGTAGTTTGTGCTGCTTTCAAAATACAATTATAAATGTTAACAATAGCATATTTCTATTCTCACACATACTATAGTTGTGTGTGACCCATTTGACCTTGTGTGTGTGTGTGTGTGTGTGTGTGTGTGTGTGTGTGTGTGTGTGTGTGTGTGTGTGTGTGTGTGTGTGTGTGTTGCTTAGACTACTTTTGTTTTGATTATGTAGACTTTTATGTAGACTCTTACGAACAGTCAAGTCACTCACTCAGAGGATAGTAAAATAAATATCTATTCAAATCAGAGCATCTTCCATGTCTGGAATGGATGTATTCTTGGGTCTATAAGGTAACAATAATATAACTTTTGTTTGAAATGGGATTTGGCTAAAAGAAAATATTGTTTTGTCTATAATACTATTAGGTCATTATACTATATGGGTTAAATAGAATGCATTACTAAAAAGAGACTAAATACAATTTCACTGACTAAAACTAGACTAAAATGTCATCAGTTTTCGTCGACTAAAACTAGACTAAAATAGTAATGGATAAGTCTGACTAAAATAAGACTAAAATGGCAAGAATTTTAGTCGACTAAAACTTGACTAGACTAAAAAGAGTATGACGTGACTAAAACTAATAAAAACTAAAATGACAGCTTGACACAATGACTAGACTAAAACTAAAATGAAAACAGGCTGCCAAAAACAACACTAGTCTGCAAGCTGTAGCTAGCTGCTATCTGTCTGATTATTTAGGCTTAAACGTGGCAAACTCAGCCTAGATTCATGAAGATTTTAACAGAGGTGGAAAGAGTAGCCAAAAACTTTACTCAAGTAAAAATACAAGTAACTAAATAAATAATTACTCAAGTAGAAGTAAAAAGTATGCAATGAAAATAATACTCAAGTAGCGAGTTACTAGTTACTTATGAAAAAATAAATCTAGATATACAAGCGCAAACACACACACACACACACAATACAGTGCCCTCCATAAGTATCAGAACTGTAAAGACAAGATTTTTCTGTTTGCTATGGAGACTAGACCTGTTCGAGTCGTGACTCACTCGGATCTTTAACCCGGATCTTTAAATTAACTCATGAGTCGCGAGTCTCTAGTGTCATTAACCCGGATCAGTTGAGTCCTTCTACAATTCAATGTAAAACCATAAACAGCGCCACCACACACACAAACCTCTTTCAACATTATTGATGAGACTTCGCTCGCACTACAAATCCACTCGTAACCGGCTGATCTGCGTGAGAACTGACCCGAGATTCTCACTCAGAGCCGGAAACATTGCAAACTCGAGAGACCCATGGATCCGCGCGAGCCGCGAACTGACCCGAGATTCTCACCCAGAGCCGGAAACCATGCGGACTCGAGAGACATGCGAATCTGCTCTGACTCGAGAGTCTCTCAACTCATAACCGGCTGATCCGTAACCGACTGATCCGTAACCAGCTGATCCGCCGGCTGATCCGTAACCGGCTGATCTGCGCGAACTGTCTCTCCGGCTCTGAGGGCTACAATAGCAGGACAGTTTTATTCTATATTTTCTCTATATTATTATGCTATTGTTATTAGGCTTCTTTTTTAAATGGTTGACCATACACACCAAACCTAAAACCTATAAGCATGTTATTTCAGAAGTGAAAGGCTTTTGTTATGGATTTGCTTTTGAGGATACTTCAGTCGCTCTATAGATCCACTAACCGGCTCCGGCTGATCCACGCGAATCAGCCGGTTAGTGGATCTGTAGAGCGAGTCTCATGTCCATGGTCTGCGAGTCTGCAATGTTTCCGGCTCTGAGAATCTCGAGTCGCGTGGATCAGCTGGTTACAAGTGGGTCTGTACTGAGTTTCCTTGGCAATTAAGCAATACTGACTCAAATGACTCAAGTGAATCACACAACCCGGATCACTTTAGTGAGTGACTCACAATAACCCGGATCCTTAAAAGGAATCGAGTTTGCCAGGCCTAATGGAGACCAGAAATTGGTAAGATAAATATCAGTATGTCAGAAGTTTAGAATGTCACATTTTATTAACCTTTGTTTATGTTTCAATACATGCTTTAACAACAAAGAACAACAGCATTAAATGCTGACTTATGTGTGTTGTACACAAATGCACATAAGTGAATCAAACTGATCCTACACATTTTATGCTTTTCATCTGTAAACAATCAGGACACAGCTCAGTGACCATAAAAAAAAATAATGTGACAGATTCTGTACTTTTGTCTCATGTTCATCTTTTAATGTTTAGACATTTCTTGACTCCACAACAAACAGAAGAATACTTATGAAGGGCACTTATACAGTATGTGTAAATCTGCAGCATACACAAACAGTACAGAAAAAAGAATACAAACACAGAATAGACAAGCATTTCAAATTAACAAATTAACTCTATTCTCAATGTTGATGTAGCTTATAGCTGAAATATCAGACAAGTAAACTTACAACAGTTTTGCATATGTATAAAGTTAGAAATCTCCTCAGATGGTCTGAGGACATTGACAGTTTACACTTACATAAATATGATTTTAGACAAAACTCATGTTTTCTTACGTTGTCATGTCACGTGTGTTTTGTGAGAATCACTTACATCATATACAGTACAGTATACAGCGAATCAGACGTCAATCATCGATGGATTTTCTTCAATCTGTGCTGCAATGCTTCTGGAGGTTGCACGCGTTTAACGGTGTCTGACGACGGACAGGTCGCGTGTATGTAATGGCGGGTACATGTGTGAAGTTTTGCTTTTAGTTAAAAGATTGGTAAATTCATTTCCACGTCACCCAACACTGGTTATATTATGCGTATTTCTTCATAGGTTACGAGTAAAACAGCTTCGGACGATTCCGTTTTTGCAGCGATCTGAACAATTCATTCAAACTGATTCGCGAACAATTTAAAACGTTTGGCCCATTCGCTTTGTAAAGAATCGACTCAAAAGACTCGTTTATTTGCAACACTTTGTAAGGAATCGACTCAAACGAGTCATTAATTCGCGAATACGCCAGAATCACAAGATAGCAATTTAAAAATAAAATACAAATTTCCTAATTAATTAAAATACAGTAACAAAGGAACGCTGCATAGTGTAAACGAAGTAAAAATACAATTTATTTTTTTCAACCTCGGAAGGGGAACTTGAGCAACCCCCCTGTGCACGTCTCTGCATTAAGGTTTCTTATGAAAACATTTTAATTATTATTTACATAAAATAAACGTAATACAGCCACACAACAAAGTTATGAAAATATTTTAATCGTTATTTGCATGAGAATTTTTTTACGCAGCCACACAATAAATAAAAACTATCACCACAATGCTCACCACTATGATTCCCCTTATCTCGTGTATTAATATTTTTAAGTGTAACAATTTATGATTTGCAAAAATAACTGTTGCATCTGTGTAGATTAGATAAGCAAAATGTATGTGCGTTGTGCACGCTATACATTATGGTCAAGCATGCGCCCTTAAAATAGCATAATGAACAACGCGCCACTGACTTTAAACTTTTTTTTCTGGTCAGTGGCGCAATTGTTTTTTGAAACTGCAAAATAGCATCAGGGATGGTTTGCCCGGAACACGCCTCTTTTTTTGCGCTGAACCACCCAGGGAGCGCAAGTTCATTCCTTAGTTTGCCGACGTGCTTCTGTGACGGGAAAAACCTGCTGTGCGCCGGGGCAAAATACGAATGATACATGCGTCACGGACAAAGTCAATTGCGCTGGGTGCAAGATAGAGCCCATAGTCTATTTTAGTTGCCTCAAAATAGCAACGCGCCAACAATGCGCCTGAACACACCTCGTTTTCAAACCAGAACGCCCATGGGCGCAAAAGGGGGCGCAAATGCATTTGCTATTTAAACAACGCGGCGCTAAACGTGAAAATTAGGGTGGAAACTAGCGAAAGACACTTGCGTCGCGCATTGCGCTGCATTGCGCCGGGTGTAAGATAGAGCCCTATGTGTTTTTGAGCAGAATGAAGTAAAATGACTAATTTCTTTAAAATGAGCAATTAGGATTTAATTTATTTAGGTTTAAGAGATTCTGCAGTTTCCTGTTATTGCTCAAGTGGAAGGGAAGTTTACCCTAAAAACTTGACACTTAAGTTTACATTTTTTACAGTTATTAATTAGCCTAGAAATCTAGACGCACCCTAGCGGCCGCAAAATATATTTGCTACCAGGGTTTAGTCTAGGCACTCACAATACACTTAACAGCTCCAAAAACCAAAATTTGGTCAGGCCAATCACATCGTGTGTAGCGTCTGTGGGGCGGGCTTAACATGATGACGACAGAGCTGCAACGGTTCCTACTTGAAAACAAAGAATGCTGCTGCTGCTGGCGAACAGCTTTCTTTTGAAGCGGCTTTGGCCGCGACTCTGGAGGACTTAGACTTATGTTTTTCTTTGAGAGAAGAGCAAATAACCCTACTGAAGTCCTTTTTAAGCAAGAAAGATGTGTTTGGAGTTTTGCCGACTGGTTACGGTAACTACGTCACCTTCTTCGTTGCTCTGATTGGTCATAGCGCTATCCTTTTGCGTGCAGAGGCATTTTGAGGGACAACCTTATATCCCGCCCCTTGCATTGAGCCGTTTGTGTGAAGAGTTGCCAGACCTTACATCTTGATGTAGGTCTGGCTAACCAGGCTAGTTATAAATACTATATACACATTTCCTGTGAAATATAATTGAAACAATTATATATGATCACTATAACATTGCAAAAACAACTAATCTAATTCTGGCATGGTGGCCTAAGACTTTTGCACAGTATTGTATATAGGTAGCGCTAAACACCACATCTGTGATTTCTAAACAAAATATTTGTTTTCAATTTTTTTCACTCCAATAAGTTTTCTTTATTACTTCTATGCTTAATACAGTACAGTATATTTGTTTTCTTTTAATTTTTCTGTAATAGAAGTGTGCCATGTGAAGTTGCTGTCCATCTCTGGAGAAATATGTAGAAGGAAGTTTGATAATGTGAAAATGTTTTTCGCTACTTTTATTATGTCACATTGATCTATACACTCTAAAAAAACTGTTTTATAAGTGGTTCACTGGCTCGAAACCATTTTTTGTGCTATAAAGTAGCTAAAGCACATACACTATGTACCACCTGTGTAGAACCAAGTGATGCTATATCACCGCTTATGGTTCTGCATGGTGCTATATATAGGTGCTATAAAATTAAGCTTCTTAAGTGCTATTTAGCGTGCATTTAGATTGCATGGTATTTGTGACTTTTAGCTTGCTCACCTTACTTCTATAAAATGTTAAAAATATAAAAAGAAATAAAGCAAATTACTCTTAAAACTTTTTTGTCATGCTTCTGAGGTCTTTGTTTTTGGTGGATTGTTCAATAGTTTAATACATGCAATACAGTTTAATTGTTTATTAAAAACGTTTTATTCTGCCCTACAGAACTTAAAAAATTTACAAAAACAGGCACGAGTCAAGAACAGAGAGACAGGATTGCGTTCGGTAACGCAGACCATGATAACAATACTTCGCACTGCATTTATTGTGAGCATGGTATAAATAGTCCAGATAATGGCAGAAAACAGGTGTGGTGATGATCAAACTAGTGCAAGGGAGGATGAGTAGGCTAATGGAGTCCTGGATGAAGCCTCTGAAGGCCACCAGAGGGAGCCATGATGACTATCACTACACATTTACAACAGGTTGACATATTTTTGTTTAATATGAAATTTAACTATAGCCCCTTTTTTTGTTCTTAGAGATGAATTCAGGCAGCTATGTATCCACACACAAGTGGAGCATTTTTTATACATTTTATCCCATTGTAATGCACTATGGGATCTGTTTAGGAAGCATTATCTGTGAATGTTTGTGGAGTATAGAGTTTTTTGCTTGGTGTCAGATTTTTAAAATATACAGCATGTATGCTAGTGTCATTACAATATGCTTGCATGTCTCCTTAAACAACAAATATTTAAACAACTTCCAGTAAATATAAAAAATGTTTTATTATATCTAAATTTTATTTAACAATACTGATTATGCTTTGTGATTCAGGTCAGGAGGTCTCCTCCTCTTCCTCATCATTGTTCCCAGGTTCAGCAGGAGTCCCATCAGATTTTGGTAAGGTCTGTGTTAAGGAGGAGACTTTTAAAAACAGATCTTTCTTGAAATCTCACTTCCTCATAAATTTCTCTTGTTTTCTTTATAAATGCAATTTTCTTCCAAATCATATAAAATATACCAACCGATTCTGATCTGACAGGTGTCCCTGCAAAGTGAGATCAGATCAGTATTAATTCATGATTTGCACATTGTTTTATTTTCCCTTCAAACACTTCTCAATGTATTTTCTTTTAATTTAATATTTTTTTATATGTAAATGAACCAAAAGCCTGCACTGTGTACAGTGTCATTTTCTGTTGTTTGAAGTTTGTTGCTTTGTGCTTATTTTACTAACACTTTATTATGGTATTGAAATCATGGTGCTGTGTTAATAGCAGCACCCATTTTTAATTTTATAAACACTAAACATACAGTAAATATGTAAAAATAAATTTTGTTATACTAAAATATTTGTTGTTTTTAATTTTGGTTTTTATTTTTTTAAGAAGAAATAACATGAATAGCATCCTTTTCTCAAGAACCAAAAAAGCAAAACATAAACTTGCTGTGTATTGAAACATTACAGTTGCTGCATTAGTTGGTTTCTAGTAGTCGTAGATTATTTAAAAATATAGGAAAAATCAACTTTTATTTCATACCTTGAGCATGAATTGCTTTTTCGTGTCACTTGCACAAATTTCCCAAAATAGTTTTTTTTTGTGGCCATGGCACATGACGACTCTCTTTTTCATGTCAAAAGCAGTAGGTTTTCAGTTTCCTGGTTTTAAAATATGCTTTTACATTTTAACATGCAAAATTCAATGGCAAAAATGTTACCATCCTTAATTTTATAAGACGCTTAGTGGGTTATTTACTTCTTTAGATAAGAGCATAAAGCTCAGTAGTCTAACTTGTGTACGGTGCACCATGCTTACAAGCACACATTTATTATTAAAGTAGTTGTCTCATATTTTAAATCAAAGCCATTTTTTTCTTATTTCATATAACTTCAGAAGTTAATTTCTACAGAAAATAGTGTCTATTTAAACTCTTAAAGGGGACATTTCACAAGACTTTTTTAAGATGTCAAATAAATCTTGGTGTCCTTGGAGTATACAGTATATGTGCAGTTTTAGCTCAAAATACCATATAAATAATTTATTATAGCATGTTAAAATTGCCACTTTTGAGGTGTGAGCAAAAATGTGCCGAATGCAGATGAGCTGACCTCTGCACTAAATGGCAGTGCAGTGGTTGGACAATGCAGATTAAGGGGCGGTATTATCCTCTTCTGACATCACAAGGGGAGCCAAATTTCAATGAGCTATTTTTTCAAACTAAGTTACTGGGTTGATCTTTTTACATTTTCTAGGTTGATAGAAGCACTGGGGGAAAAAGATAGATTTTCAGTATATGTCCCCTTTAAAATAATTTCAAAAACATTCCAAAATATTTTTATGCCTATGCATTCATAAGAAACACTGAATGCTCAGGGTTGGCACTTTATATTTTAATGAACGTTCTTATTTTTATCAATAAAGTCAAATCATTTGTCAATTCAAACCCATCGGATCTGGGCTCTTGAATTAACTCTTTTAGGGTGTTTCTCGCGGAAGCCACTAGATGGCGTAAAAGGACCAGAAAAAGTTTATTTTCTGTTATTTTTTGTTTTTCGGTCTGTAAAATTAATTAAGAGTTTAAATCAAGACTGGGTTATTGTTAATCAGTTTCTTTTTTTACTTTATCAATGTAATAACATACATAACATTTATGTAGTTTATTAATAATAATTAGTTTAATGTAAAACTAACTGAAGATAATTACAACAAACTAACCAAAAGATCCAGTTTTCACATTTTGAATGCTGCAAAGAAAACATGTTTATATTAATTTTTCAAAGCACAATCCTGATGTTTCTACATGTATTTTAGGAACAATTCAAAGTTGAATTTTGGTGGCATAACCATAATCTTTAATCACATCCTGTGTCTTGGCATGTTCTTAGTTTTTTACATTGCTTTTAAGTGACTTAATCTCTCGTAAGTTTTTTTTTACGTACTGAACTGAAAAGTTTAAACTTTAAAAAAGGGGACCCAAGGCACTCTTCGTATTAAAAAAGTGTTATAAAAAGCCTTTAGTTAAACATGGCTATATTACATAAAAAAAAAACATTAAACTGGGCAGCAGGTTGCTTGGATCCACCCCCCCCCCCTTTTTTTGACGTTTTGTATAAGAGCACCTTCAATTTTTCTAACATTTCTTCTGCTTTTTCTGAGCACTTTAGATTTTTCCTGATTTCCTGAAAAAGTTTAAAGTTTACTTTAAGTTCTTCAACTTAAAAAAAAAAAAAAACCTATTGCTTCTTGTTCATGTGAATGATTCAGAAGAAATGTAACAGATAGAAATTGGTTTAACAACTGTTCTATGTTGTAATGGCGCCCTCATGTGGTTTAGTTGTGCAGACAAAAATGCATGGTGTGTGACGGAAGATGAAGTATTAAAGCGGTTACCATGAGGAATGCACGGTGTTCTGCAGCGTAACTGAGCGGATGTTTCATTAAATTTTTCAGCAAACCGCTTTGCATCCATCATTTGAGTCGGTGTGTTCTTTCCGTGTGTCTTCTAAGTTCAGTCTGAATATCTCTCTAATTACCTCCGTTCCTGATTCTTGTAAGACATGTGACTCGCACGTAAAACAACAACAAAATGCATCACACGTGATGACCTACTCGGGACATTTCCGCTTACAGTAAGTTAGTCAACTTCTTGTGTCGTATTGACGGATTTCAAATCGTTCTTTTGACACGCATGTTTTGTCTAAATACACGTGAAGATGAATTTCCTGCATTGTATTTTGATGCTTATCTTCGTGATACATGACGGTATGTGTTATATTATTATTTTATGGAATTTATTTTAATTTTTGTATTTTCTGTGAGAAGCCTCTGTACTTTGCAGGCATTGGATAAAGTGCTTATATGGATTTTAGATGTCAGTTATTCTGTTGCTGTTGTTATTTATGTTGTATGCTGTTTTTCTCTCTGTTTTTGTTTTTCCCTTTCTTTTTATATATGGACCTTCCTGAGTCATTAATATCTATAAACTTAATTTGCTCAGTTATAAACGCAGTTAAATATATAATAGAAAATAATTATTAAATTGAAGTAGCAATATTTTTCTATATTGCTCAAAAAACTTTTTCATTTCACTTGTTCATCAATGTAAATATTTAGTCAGTCAGTGAACTGACTTTTTTTGCGAGTTGAACACAGTAAAAGTTGCAGTGTAAGGTTTGATTTGACAAAACCTGACGAATCATACATGGGTTAATCTTAGTTTATTTGTCTCGACACGCTGGTTATCAATTCTATGTGAAAAAGTTTAAACCCCTCAACCCATCCCCCCCACCCGATCGTAAGGGCAGGATGCAGGCGTGAGGTAAAAGTGGTTAACCTCTATGAGGTGTGGCTTATGCATATGAGGTGTGGCTTATGCATCTGCTTTGCAAACTAAGCAATCAGTCGTGCCGATGGTCGCGTACTTTTCCGTGAGAAGACGTCGTGATCTATGAACGTGTGATACTACGTACGTGTGAAGATACGTACGTCCGGGCCAATTTTTTTATTATAATTATATGTTAAAAGCTGTTACACTTTTAATGACAAATAAGTTAAAATAATCAGTTGAGAAATATCTTACCCAAAGGCACATTTATTTAATAGTATAGCAACACATGGCATAAACAGTACAGATTCTCTTCACGTATTAAGTCACATGATGTAAATGAAAAAATGCCTTGCATAAAATCAGTGTATGGCCTCTGTTATGTGTTGTCTATAAAGAATTTATTGTCCAATTTCTTTACATAATCCATTGTTTGGCACTGACGAAACAAGGTGGATCACAGCGCCACCTTGTGGCTATTCAAAGTCAATTTATTTCTGTAGCACCATTAAACACAACAATGTTCACCAATGTGCTGTTCGGCTTACACAATAAAATTAATATAAAAATAAAAACAGTAAAAAGAATAATTGAAACCATACATCATCATCATTTAAAAACAATAAGATATCTAGATTTAAAGTGTATTTACCAAATAGAGGAAAAACTTCATACCTGAAAGACATCAAAGATGTACTTACTCATTGAAGAACAACAGGGTCCTTGCACCTCGGTGCTTGGCCCTTATTAACTTGGTTCAATGATTCAGGGGAAATATCATTTTGTTTATAGCTTTTGTGGTTTAAGGGTCATAAACAGACATACAAATACTTTAAAGTAGGCCTTCCAAATCTTACCCAAACATTTTACAGTAGACCTACACAACAGAAATTTGATTACTGTACTATACGTTAAACTCACTTTGCACTCCTTTTAAATCATGATTGTCATACTTATTTGTACACATTTTTACTGTATTTTACAAAACAAAAAGGCACAGTCAATGTTCCCCAAATATGTTCCTGAAGGCACACCAAACACTACATATTTTCCAGCACTTCTAACCTCATCCCAATCAACTCATCACATCTTCAGAATAATATTAAATACATTTACACAATATGAAATAATATTAAATACGAAACAACCTTTTTTCTTTTTAGGTTTCTTCTGTTTTAGACCTACCTATTTCACTACCACCTTAACCATCTTCCACTTTATATAGAAATATTGTATATATCCAGCTTTGGGTAGATTACATAAGAATTGTAATCAGTTACTGATTACAAACTACATGCCAAAATTTGTAGTCAGTAACCTAATCTGTTAGATTACACATTTTGTGTTATGTAATATGAGTACTATTTGATTACATCTACATTTGACCTATGTATATTTGATATCACATATTTAAGTAAGATAGTATTGTACTATTTTGACACAGCACAAAGAGCAAGAAAATATATGCCAATTTTAAACAAGACATGTTTGTAAGTGCATTTGACATGTATGCAAAAATAAACAAACATTATATCAGCCATAAAATATGTATTTAGATCAGATTTCACCACAGTTAACACCACGTTGCAAGCACATTTTGTTAGAAAACATCAATGATGGGAATGACTCAATGAAACTTTACAATGCTTTATATACAGTATGTGAAGATTAATAGAATGCACATATATTTTAAAATGTAATGTAATTTAAATACAAGTTCTTGATTTTTGGGATCTGATTACATGTACTACCCTCTATATATACATATACTGCTCAAAAAATTAAGAAAATCATCACAGCTTTACACCAAGTCAGATAACCTTCAGGAATATCAATCAACCCAGTACGGAAGCACAAGTGATTGTAAAACTGAGTGAGTGTAACTGTATACATATTTTGGTGCAAATACAATTGAAAACAGATACATTGGACAGGCAACAGCAAGAGTGGTTTAGGGAGGACCATTCTCAGAGGGTCTCACGACCTCTACGTGCTATGAAACATCGAGATTAAATCTTCAGATCTATTGTCAGATGTTATGCTGGTGCAGTGCAGAGACCTCCTGATACATGATGCACAACCTCATTTGGCCAGAGTCTGTAGGCAGTTTCTAGACGATGAAGGCATTGATGCCATTGACTGGCCTTCACATTCTCCAGACCCTAATCCAACTGAGAACCTCTGGGATCTCATGTATCTGAAGCCATCAAGTAGCACCATATAGACAGGAGCTCACTTATGGGCTGATCCAGGTCTAGGAGGAGATACACCATGTGCCATCAGGACTAATTCTGTAATTCCTGTCCTAAATGTGTTTATGATTTTGGCTTTCATTGACTATTGTCACACTATTTTGTTTTCACAACATTAGGCAACATATTAAAGTGAAGAGTTTATCTATAGTCTATATAAACAAACAAACAAACAAACAAACAAACAAACAAACAAACAAACAAACAAACAAACACATTTTTCATTATTTGCTAGTGTCTAGTGGTTTTACAGCCCTCAAAAGTGAATGAAAACTAAACCTTTTAAATAGTAGGCCTACATAGTTTGATATTCATTCTTAATGCATGAATGTTTTATTAAGCACTTGTTTCTTTGCATCTTTTCAAACTTGGTTTTATATCTCGAATTAAGAACTCAATAAGTAAAGATGATGATGGTATTTAATATCCGGACGTTCAACCGCACGTACGTTATCCGGACGTTCAACCGCACGTACGTTATCCGGACGTTCAACCGCACGTACGTTATCCGGACGTTCAACCGCACGTACGTTATCCGGACGTTCAACCGCACGTACGTTATCCGGACGCAAAGTAAAAAATTATCAATTTCAATACGTCCGCCCGCGACGCCCGCGCCAAATTTAGCGCAGCTCCGACACGTGACCGTGACGTCTGACGTCTCATATCTTACGTCTGACGCCTGAATACTATGGGATTTTGGCCAGACGGCAGGCGAGCGTATACACGTTTGTTCGCTTGTCTGTTTGCTTAGTGAGTTGCAAAACTTGCACAAATCACACCTCATATATGCATCTGCTTTGCAAACTAAGCAATCAGTCGTGCCGATGGTCGCATACTTTTCCGTGAGCAGACGTCGTGATCAATGAACGTGTGATACTACGTACGTGTGAAGATACGTACGTCCGGGTCATTTTTTTTATTATAATTATATGTTAAAAGCTGTTACACTTTTAATGACAAATAAGTTAAAATAATCAGTTGAGAAATCTTACCCAAAGGCACATTTATTTAATAGTATAGCAACACATGGCATAAACAGTACAATCTTACAGATTCTCTTCACGTATTAAGTCACATGATGTAAATGAAAAAATGCCTTGCATAAAATCAGTGTATGGCCTCTGTTATGTGTTGTCTATAAAGTATTTATTGTCCAATTTCTTTACATAATCCATTGTTTGGCACTGACGAAACAAGGTGGATCACAGCGCCACCTTGTGGCTATTCAAAGTCAATTTATTTCTGTAGCACCATTAAACACAACAATGTTCACCAATGTGCTGTTCGGCTTACACAATAAAATTAATATAAAAATAAAAACAGTAAAAAGAATAATTGAAACCATACATCATCATCATT
This sequence comes from Paramisgurnus dabryanus, assembly GCF_030506205.2. Lineage (NCBI taxonomy): Eukaryota > Metazoa > Chordata > Actinopteri > Cypriniformes > Cobitidae > Paramisgurnus > Paramisgurnus dabryanus. The sequence continues at coordinate 8,284,036 of NC_133339.1, forward strand.
TAAAAACAATAAGATATCTAGATTTAAAGTGTATTTACCAAATAGAGGAAAAACTTCATACCTGAAAGACATCAAAGATGTACTTACTCATTGAAGAACAGCAGGGTCCTTGCACCTCGGTGCTTGGCCCCTATTAACTTGGTTCAATGATTCAGGGGAAATATCATTTTGTTTATAGCTTTTGTGGTTTAAGGGTCATAAACAGACATACAAATACTTTAAAGTAGGCCTACCAAATCTTACCCAAACATTTTACAGTAGACCTACACAACAGAAATTTGATTACTGTACTATACGTTAAACTCACTTTGCACTAGTGATGTCCAGTTCGTGAACGAATCGTTCTTTTGAACTGGTTCTTTTCAGTGAACGACTTGAATCAGTACACCTAATCGGACTGAATCGTTTAAAAAGTTTGTGTCTCGAGACAGCAATGATCCACAATTTACTTACTTTCAGATGTGCCCGACAGTCATTCCGATTCTAATTAAGAGAGAGTAATCCGTATCTTAACTCGTAGAAGCTCTCCCCAACAGTATTACTGACTGAACCGAGACATGGTGAATTTTGTTGATACTGAGCATGCGCAGCAAACATACTGGTATTCCAGAGTCACCGATAAACTGAATAACTGAATCAAGAACGGTTTCTATCGGACGCGTCTGACTTGATGAGCTGTTAATACTGCGCATGTGTTACTGAAAAGCACGATACAGCGACTCTCGAGTCAGGAACAGGTTTCTGCATTTATGGAGTCACCAGTTCACTGATTTGAGAACAGTTTCTGTCGGACGCGTCTGAAGAACTAATAAAAGAACTGTGGATACTGAGCATGCGTGAGCCAAACAGTACGGACATCAGTGAGTTGCTGTGCTAATACTATAGCCTACATGAACTAAGATGATTGACAGACATAAACTAAGTTTATTTAATTTTACCATAAAACCTGTTTCTGTTTAAAGTTTTTGAATGTGCTTTAGTTGGACAACTAAATAATAATAAATCAACCATACACGACTTTACTTGAACATTTTTTATGTATTTTACCCTCCTGGATGATAGAATTAGATGCGAATGACGTCATTACGTAAAGTACGTTAAAGAACTGGTGAATCGGTTTTTTGAACCAGTTCTTTGAAACGAACTGTCCGAAAGAACTGATTCACAAAAAAGAGTCGGACTTCCCATCACTACTTTGCACTCCTTTTAAATCATGATTGTCATACTTATTTGTACACATTTTTACTGTATTTTACAAAACAAAAAGGCACAGTCAATGTTCCCCAAATATGTTCCTGAAGGCACACCAAACACTACATATTTTCCAGCACTTCTAACCTCATCCCAATCAACTCATCACATCTTCAGAATAATATTAAATACATTTACACAATATGAAATAATATTAAATACGAAACAACCTTTTTTCTTTTTAGGTTTCTTCTGTTTTAGACCTACCTATTTCACTACCACCTTAACAATCTTCCACTTTATATAGAAATATTGTATATATCCAGCTTTGGGTAGATTACATAAGAATTGTAATCAGTTACTGATTACAAACTACATGCCAAAATTTGTAGTCAGTAACCTAATCTGTTAGATTACACATTTTGTGTTATGTAATATGAGTACTATTTGATTACATCTACATTTGACCTATGTATATTTGATATCACATATTTAAGTAAGATAGTATTGTACTATTTTGACACAGCACAAAGAGCAAGAAAATATATGCCAATTTTAAACAAGACATGTTTGTAAGTGCATTTGACATGTATGCAAAAATAAACAAACATTATATCAGCCATAAAATATGTATTTAGATCAGATTTCACCACAGTTAACACCACGTTGCAAGCACATTTTGTTAGAAAACATCAATGATGGGAATGACTCAATGAAACTTTACAATGCTTTATATACAGTATGTGAAGATTAATAGAATGCACATATATTTTAAAATGTAATGTAATTTAAATACAAGTTCTTGATTTTTGGGATCTGATTACATGTACTACCCTCTATATATACATATACTGCTCAAAAAATTAAGAAAATCATCACAGCTTTACACCAAGTCAGATAACCTTCAGGAATATCAATCAACCCAGTACGGAAGCACAAGTGATTGTAAAACTGAGTGAGTGTAACTGTATACATATTTTGGTGCAAATACAATTGAAAACAGATACATTGGACAGGCAACAGCAAGAGTGGTTTAGGGAGGACCATTCTCAGAGGGTCTCACGACCTCTACGTGCTATGAAACATCGAGATTAAATCTTCAGATCTATTGTCAGATGTTATGCTGGTGCAGTGCAGAGACCTCCTGATACATGATGCACAACCTCATTTGGCCAGAGTCTGTAGGCAGTTTCTAGACGATGAAGGCATTGATGCCATTGACTGGCCTTCACATTCTCCAGACCCTAATCCAACTGAGAACCTCTGGGATCTCATGTATCTGAAGCCATCAAGTAGCACCATATAGACAGGAGCTCACTTATGGGCTGATCCAGGTCTAGGAGGAGATACACCATGTGCCATCAGGACTAATTCTGTAATTCCTGTCCTAAATGTGTTTATGATTTTGGCTTTCATTGACTATTGTCACACTATTTTGTTTTCACAACATTAGGCAACATATTAAAGTGAAGAGTTTATCTATAGTCTATATAAACAAACAAACAAACAAACAAACAAACAAACAAACACATTTTTCATTATTTGCTAGTGTCTAGTGGTTTTACAGCCCTCAAAAGTGAATGAAAACTAAACCTTTTAAATAGTAGGCCTACATAGTTTGATATTCATTCTTAATGCATGAATGTTTTATTAAGCACTTGTTTCTTTGCATCTTTTCAAACTTGGTTTTATATCTCGAATTAAGAACTCAATAAGTAAAGATGATGATGGTATTTAATATCCGGACGTTCAACCGCACGTACGTTATCCGGACGTTCAACCGCACGTACGTTATCCGGACGTTCAACCGCACGTACGTTATCCGGACGTTCAACCGCACGTACGTTATCCGGACGCAAAGTAAAAAATTATCAATTTCAATACGTCCGCCCGCGACGCCCGCGCCAAATTTAGCGCAGCTCCGACACGTGACCGTGACGTCTGACGTCTCATATCTTACGTCTGACGCCTGAATACTATGGGATTTTGGCCAGACGGCAGGCGAGCGTATACACGTTTGTTCGCTTGTCTGTTTGCTTAGTGAGTTGCAAAACTTGCACAAATCACACCTCATATATGCATCTGCTTTGCAAACTAAGCAATCAGTCGTGCCGATGGTCGCATACTTTTCCGTGAGCAGACGTCGTGATCAATGAACGTGTGATACTACGTACGTGTGAAGATACGTACGTCCGGGTCATTTTTTTTATTATAATTATATGTTAAAAGCTGTTACACTTTTAATGACAAATAAGTTAAAATAATCAGTTGAGAAATCTTACCCAAAGGCACATTTATTTAATAGTATAGCAACACATGGCATAAACAGTACAATCTTACAGATTCTCTTCACGTATTAAGTCACATGATGTAAATGAAAAAATGCCTTGCATAAAATCAGTGTATGGCCTCTGTTATGTGTTGTCTATAAAGTATTTATTGTCCAATTTCTTTACATAATCCATTGTTTGGCACTGACGAAACAAGGTGGATCACAGCGCCACCTTGTGGCTATTCAAAGTCAATTTATTTCTGTAGCACCATTAAACACAACAATGTTCACCAATGTGCTGTTCGGCTTACACAATAAAATTAATATAAAAATAAAAACAGTAAAAAGAATAATTGAAACCATACATCATCATCATTTAAAAACAATAAGATATCTAGATTTAAAGTGTATTTACCAAATAGAGGAAAAACTTCATACCTGAAAGACATCAAAGATGTACTTACTCATTGAAGAACAGCAGGGTCCTTGCACCTCGGTGCTTGGCCCCTATTAACTTGGTTCAATGATTCAGGGGAAATATCATTTTGTTTATAGCTTTTGTGGTTTAAGGGTCATAAACAGACATACAAATACTTTAAAGTAGGCCTACCAAATCTTACCCAAACATTTTACAGTAGACCTACACAACAGAAATTTGATTACTGTACTATACGTTAAACTCACTTTGCACTCCTTTTAAATCATGATTGTCATACTTATTTGTACACATTTTTACTGTATTTTACAAAACAAAAAGGCACAGTCAATGTTCCCCAAATATGTTCCTGAAGGCACACCAAACACTACATCTTTTCAAGCACTTCTAACCTCATCCCAATCAACTCATCACATCTTCAGAATAATATTAAATACATTTACACAATATTAAATAATATTAAATACGAAACAACCTTTTTTCTTTTTAGGTTTCTTCTGTTTTAGACCTACCTATTTCACTACCACCTTAACCATCTTCCACTTTATATAGAAATATTGTATATATCCAGCTTTGGTTAGATTACATAAGAATTGTAATCAGTTACTGATTACAAACTACATGCCAAAATTTGTAGTCAGTAACCTAATCTGTTAGATTACACATTTTGTGTTATGTAATATGAGTACTATTTGATTACATCTACATTTGACCTATGTATATTTGATATCACATATTTAAGTAAGATAGTATTGTACTATTTTGACACAGCACAAAGAGCAAGAAAATATATGCCAATTTTAAACAAGACATGTTTGTAAGTGCATTTGACATGTATGCAAAAATAAACAAACATTATATCAGCCATAAAATATGTATTTAGATCAGATTTCACCACAGTTAACACCACGTTGCAAGCACATTTTGTTAGAAAACATCAATGATGGGAATGACTCAATGAAACTTTACAATGCTTTATATACAGTATGTGAAGATTAATAGAATACACATATATTTTAAAATGTAATGTAATTTAAATACAAGTTCTTGATTTTTGGGATCTGATTACATGTACTACCCTCTATATATATACATATACTGCTCAAAAAATTAAGAAAATCATCACAGCTTTACACCAAGTCAGATAACCTTCAGGAATATCAATCAACCCCGGTACGGAAGCACAAGTGATTGTAAAATTTTATACATATTTTGGTGCAAATACAATTGAAAACAGATACATTGGACAGGCAACACCAAGAGTGGTTTAGGGAGGACCATTCTCAGAGGGTCTCACGACCTCTATGTGCTATGAAACATCGAGATTAAATCTTCAGATCTACTGTCAGATCTATTGTCAGATGTTATGCTGGTGCAGTGCAGAGACCTCCTGATACCTGATGCACAACCTCATTTGGCCAGAGTCTGTAGGCAGTTTCTAGACGATGAAGGCATTGACGCCATTGACTGGCCTTCACATTCTCCAGACCCTAATCCAACTGAGAACTCTTGTTCTGATGTACATGGATCTCATGTATCTGAAGCCATCAAGTAGCACCATATAGACAGGAGCTCACTTATGGGCTGATCCAGGTCTAGGAGGAGATACACCATGTGCCATCAGGAGTAATTCTGTAATTCCTGTCCTAAATGTGTTTATGATTTTGGCTTTCACTGACTATTGTCACACTATTTTGTTTTCACAACATTAGGCAACATATTAAAGTGAAGAGTTTATCTATAGTCTATATAAACAAACAAACAAACAAACAAACACATTTTTCATTATTTGCTAGTGTCTACTAGTGGTTTTACAGCCCTCAAAAGTGAATGAAAACTAAACCTTTTAAATAGTAGGCCTACATAGTTTGATATTCATTCTTAATGCATGAATGTTTTATTAAGCACTTGTTTCTTTGCATCTTTTCAAACTTGGTTTTATATCTCGAATTAAGAACTCAATAAGTAAAGATGATGATGGTATTTAATATCCGGACGTTCAACCGCACGTACGTTATCCGGACGTTCAACCGTTTCAATACGTCCGCCCGCGACGCCCGCGCCAAATTTAGCGCAGCTCCGACACGTGACCGTGACGTCTGACGTCTCATACCTTACGTCTGACGCCTGAATAGTATGGGATTTTGGCCAGACGGCAGGCGAGCGTATACACGTTTGTTCGCTTGTCTGTTTGCTTAGTGAGTTGCAAAACTTGCACAAATCACACCTCATAAACCTCTCTCTTTCGCAGAGCTCTTCACTCTTCCGGAAGTCGCCAAGCTTCTATTGAAATAAATGAGATTGCGTCGCCCTGCCACTACGCTGCTAGTCTGAATGCAGTTTAATGCGGCATGATGCAAAGCATTTTTTTTTATTCAAAGTTACAAAGATATGCACGCTTAACTTCCGCGTTTGACTCAAGGCTGCTCTTCAGTTTCCGGTACGGGAGATTTAAAGCGGAGTGACGGCAGAATCGCTAAATGTACTCGTTGTTTGCTGGATTTACCCAAATTTACAACCTGTGATGTGTGAAGAATTGTCCAGATGTGCAAACTCGAGAAAGGTTGCAAGTCGTCTTATCTCTGTAATCATTATGATATGTTCATCATACTAGCAGAGCTTACATTGTGCTGTTTTTATGATTCAGGATTAATGTCTTTGTAATGTTATCTCAAAGTGTCAGGTAAATTAAAAGACGTAAATGAAATCTCACTGCTATATGAGGAAAAAGCAACACGAACTGCAGCAGGACTTATATTAAATGTGACGTTTAATACCTTTTTTTTGTATATTCACGTCGATTGTCAAAACATTTTTACTTGGATATTTTTGAGTCATATCTTGGAACTTTATAGGATATAAATAACAACGCAAAAAGAACTATTGACTATGGTAAAGTCCATTTAAGAAATCTATTCCATTATTTGTTTATTTCTTGTGCTGTTTGTTTATTTTAATACCCCGTGTATTTAGTTTGTTGTGTGTGTGTTTTATTTTTCTCTGAAGTTATTCTTGTTGTCATTGATATGAATTTTCTATTTGTCTTTTGCATTTATTAATAAAGCATAAATGCGCAAAATACACGTTTTTTACTGTTCTAACATTTTGCTTGTATAACCACAGATGTTATCTTCGCTATACTGATGATAACAATTATACAAAATTCATAAGTATATCAACAACAGATGAATAGCACTGTTATCAGTGCAATTTCTTTCTAAAACTAGTGTTAATGCAGATACAGGGTAGCAGTGTAGAAGTTGTCATGCTTGAGTCTAATGCTGTAAACACTATGACACACACCAGTGGTGGCTAGAAGTTCGGTTATCCCGTCTATAAAAATATACTTTCATACGTTTAAACGTCATTATGGTATTAAATGTGAAGTATAAGTTATTTCTATGTAAATTAAACAACCATCAACAAAATTTGCAGTGTTATTTTGGCTATTTTGGCAACCAACGTTCCTGAATATCATTGAGCTCTATGACTGGCGGAAGTAGTCCAGCATCCTGAGATTTCACCGGAAATACGTCAAGCACCGCCGTGCATAGAGTCCATTCCACTTTTTGAAAAATGTCATGCTCCCAACTTTGTGTGAACAGAGTTGAAGCTCTTATAGCTGCAAAGGGTGCAGGGCCAACTCCATATTAAGCCCTATGGATTAAGAACAGGGTGTCATGCTCAACAATTTATGTATTTTTTATAAATATGATGATGCAGTTTAGACCCATCGGTCTCCATCAAACTGGAGATATTAGACCAAAGGCTCACCAGGATTATCATGATAGAGTCCATTTCTTCACTGTGACCAGATGCTGAGTATTTTTTTATATTTTCAAATGTTATAATGCACCAAAACTGAAAAATGTGTAATGTCTAAGAAAACATAAGTTAGATCACTTATTTCAATTTGTTCTCAGTTTACAAATTTGACAACTGTTGATGTTTAGATGAAAAGTTAAGATTGTTGTGTTGAAATCAGAAATCTGTGGTTAAGAGGAAATCTAAATGGCCCTGTAATCTTCCCCAAATATGGTAAAAGACCCTCAACCATTGCCTTTAGAAGAAGAGGAGTGAATTCTAAGCCAGACCCCTTAAACCAGCAGTCATTCATAGCCTGATAAAAACCTAAATTATGCTTAAATTGTTGTTTCTAATGGGTCTGAAATTGTGTGTTTTTCTTAAATTATTCTTAAATATTAATAATTAATTATCTTAAACGTGCAGATACTCTGGAGTTAAATGTTCAAGGCTCTGCTACTCTGGTTGTTCCTCTGGGAGGTTCAGTGGTTCTGCCCTGCTATGTTGAAACACCCTTAGTAATGGAAAGTGTGAGGGTGGAATGGACAAGAACAGATTCAGACATTCTGGTCCATCTGTTTCTAAATGGAGATATTAGACCAGAGGCTCAACATCAGGATTATCATGATAGAGCTCATTTCTTTACTGAAGACATTAAACATGGAAACTTCTCACTCCTGTTGAACAATCTGACAGCTGAAGACAAGGGGGTTTATAGATGTAAAGTTTACAGCAACAAGGATGCTGACAAAACTTTGGTTACAATAAAAGATGTTGGTAAGTGATGATCATTTTAGAACGGCATTTGATTGATTAAAACAATGCTTGTACTATTGAATCAGTCTTACCTGTCATACTTCACGTTTTTCTTTTAGAATATTTGATAGTGTCAGGATCAGATCAGTTGATATTTGCGTATGTGGGTGATGATGTCACTATGAGCTGCTTTGTGGATTCTCACATCAAACCTGAAGAGATTGAAGAGGTTTCATGGAAGAAAAGAGATAAAGATGAAGAAATCCCAGTTCTTCTCTATCAAAACAATAAAAATAAATCAGAATCATCAGATGAGCGATACAGAGACAGAGTTGAGTTCTTCACTGATGAAATCCACAGAGGAAACTTCTCTCTCAGACTGAAGACAGTCAGAACTGAAGATAAAGGAGTTTACATCTGTCAAGTGTTTGCTGGACGACTTTCAGCCAACACAACTGTAATACTGGAGAGACTGGGTGAGTTATAGTGAACAATACAAACCTGACAAACATGCTGTGTTGATTTTTTTGCAATACTAGAAGAAGTGGTTATTTACAGTATAGGCTTTATATCAAAAGGACTTTTATTACACACTTTGTACACTTTGTAATTGTGTTACAATTAAAAGGCTGGACGCCTTCAACGGACGCTTTGTCGAAGGCAATGACTCAGAAGTCCAAAAAGAGAACTTTAGAGACAGTCTAGGATTCATAGTGTAAATAGGAGTTGCTATAAATTAAAAAAAATAAAGTTGAATTAGCTTAAAGGTGCATTGTGTAACTTCTAGAAGGATCTTTTGACAGAAATGCAATATAATCGACATATTTATCAGTGGTGTATAAAGACCTTACATGATGAACTGTATTGTTTTTATTACCTTAGAACGTGGGTGACAAACCCTGTTCCTGGAGATCTAACCTCCTGCATATTTTAGTTCCAACCCAGCTTCAACACTACTGACTCAAATTTTTAGGTAGCCCTGAAATGCTTGATTGCCAGGTTCAGGTGTGTTTGATTGGGTTTGGAGCTGAACTCTGCAGGACAGTAGATCTCCAGGAACAGGGTTGGTCAACACTGCCTTAGAATAAGGTGTTTTTATCTACATACACCACAGGTCTCCTTATGTGGAAGTTATCATTATGTTTAGCCCTAAACGGACAAACTGTTCTAAAGAAGTGCGTTTCATCCCCATGTTGTTTCCCCAGATATGTTTGTCCTGTGGCAGCTACCATATGTTTTGAAATTGAAGGGTGAGCTATTGGTTGCAATTCCCAATCTCACCACTAGATGCCCTTAAAATGTATGCACACTACCTTTAAGTTATTTTCAACCTTTACATTTTTATAATTTATTGCAAACCCTCACCAGTCAAGAAAGTTGAAATGCAGTGCCGGTCTTTCCTATACGCAAAGTACGCAATTTGCATAGGGCCCCGCACCACTAGAGGGCCCCCTTGATCTCAGAATTATTTAAAACCATTATATCAAAGAAAAATTATTATTATGTTTAATGAAAACAAGACGCTATAATTTGAATAATTTGCAAACTTCCGAATTTGTGCGGGTTTTTAAAAATACTTAATGATTTCTTAAATCACTGATATGTACTCGGACAACATGCAGGCAGTTTCTCAATCCGAAGGCTGCAGCCTTCAGAGGTCACATTTGTAGGCTGCATATGCGTCATAAAAACGTATTTTAGAATATTAACAATTATAATGTTGACTATTATTCTTAGTTAATGGTTAATTGTTATATTATGCTTATGACTTGCAAATGAAATGCTTATTTAACTTAAATAAATCAGGCTTGATGACGTATGCAGCGCGCATATGCGACATGATCCGGAGGTTGCAGCCTTCAAATTTAGAAACGGCCGCGTGCATGACGCAGAAGAGTGATTTGGTAACGATGCGCATATTATATGCCCACCATTGATTTAAAACAAAGACAAAGCTATCCGTCTGGAGCAGAATAAAGGGAAAAAAACGTGAAGCAAGGGAACAAGATAAAGGATTTGCGCGAGCAGATTAAGTCAATGTAAAGACACGCGTCCTAGCATGGGGCGATTCAAATGACGCGAATTGGGTGACGCAATTGCCGCGAAAACACGCGCTTTTTCCTTTGAACTTCAAGAACGCGCTCTCGTGCAGGATAATTTGACGAGAGAGAGAGAGAGAGAGAGAGAGAGAGAGAGAGAGAGAGAGAGAGAGAGAGAGAGAGAGAGAGAGAGAGAGAGAGAGAGAGAGAGAGAGGTAAGAATGGTGCCCACGTCGAGAAAACTTAATAGAAGACTTGAAATTTGTAAAGGATTAAAGTATATGTCACTCGTTTAATTACAGTATGTTAACTGGATAACACTGGATATCATATAACTCATTGTATAGATAATAAAATAATGTATTTTGATTACACAAATCAAACCTAACTATATGATTCCCAGCATAGGGAATCTCTATGGCTAATTTCTAAGACATGTTGCTGATACAGTACTGTGTGTTGTACCTTATCTTGTTAATTGAGTCTTTTTGGGCATCTTATGCCTAGAATTATTCAAGGAGATTGATTCTTTTAACTTCCTTTAAAGTTTGATCAGTTGTGCATAATGACATGTGCAACAAATGGATATAGGGTGTCAAACTCATAGATTTGCAATATTTAAAATCAGACACTATTTTTAAAATATTTGGGGTCAACCTCTGTGACAGCTTTAAAGGGACACTTCACCCATTTGCATTAAGCTTTGTATAGTTAGAACTCCAGTCATGTTTTTGAATGGTCATGCATCATTTCCTCAGTTGCCGCTGAGACTGGAGAAATACAGATTTCAGTGTTGCACATCCTTCTTTCAATGATGTAAAAATCATCATTTTGCATCATTGAAAGAAGGAAGTGCAATGTCTTTGTTGAGGGAATGAGACTACAAACACCCCTTTTCTCTGTAAAATAGGCACCAAATTCTAAATGTATGTTACATTTCGACTACAAATATAACACTTTCAATAAAGATTAATGTTTCTACGGGTGAAATGCTCTTTTAAAGCTGAAACTTATCAAATCCTATCAGAGGTCCAGAATGTCATTGAAACACACCAGTGGCTTTGCTGTCATCAGTATTAAACATGTTACCCCTCGAAGTACCCCTCCCCACAGAGCCCCCCCCCCCACATAACAAATCCCAATTTAACCCCTGTGTATTAACAGTATGTATTTATATGTAATTTAATTTGATTCATTACATTCATTTAGATCAGGTTAATTTTTTAGTGCTTCTCACAACACATTTTAAATCAAAACAACTTATCAGCAAATACATGTTTCATGTTATAATCAGCAAGTTTATCAGTCAGGGTTTCAAAGTAATGTGCATATGGGAATATTATACAGCTATAAGATAATACACTATGTGGTTAGTTAACAACTAACTAACAGCAACATTGACTGGGTTTTACCCAGATAGCACAGGTACGTCTGTGAGATGTCTGGTAAAGGAATACTGGAATACATCTGGTGTGTAAAAACATCTTATAAAGGAAAAGAGCTGGTTTACATACATTCTAAATCAAAAACGTCTTGCAGACATCTTCAATATGTCTATATGACATCTTTTAGGAGACGTCTCACAGACGTATTGCAGATGAGAAAACAATTTAAATAAGACATCTTGCAGATGTAAACGCAGACATCAAATAGACGTCTCCGAGATGTATGTGTGCTATGCTATAAGGGTCTGAATGCACTGACAGAGGGCCCCTCACAAAGCTTTGCTTAGGGCCCCCCAGCATCTAGGACCGGCACTGTTGAAATGAATTGTAAATTCAAGTTGATTAAACTTAAAAATGTAAGTGCCGCTCGAGGAAAGCAGGATGCATTTTGAGGGTGTGTAACTGATGTGTGTGTGTTACAGGTTTCTCAGCTCTACATATATTGGTGTTGACTCTCTGTATTGCTGCATGTGGATCGGCTCTTCTGTTCTACTCTCTCACATACTGTACATTAAATAGTAAAGGTATGCTTTTTCAGCTGGGACAAAGCTACAAGACATTTATTGAAACATTGTTTTCCAAATACTTTTTATTTACATTCTAGGCATAAAGGTGCTGCTTCATGTTTGTCTTCACTTTTGCCCAAATATTATGATGTTACTGGCTTTGGTTCTCTGGTATGCTGCTGAAGGTATTTCAATGTTAATTGAAAATATTTTTTCTAAATCTATTTGAAGATTAATTCAGTTCTTTCTAAAAATGTATCTCTTTGAGAAAACGCTTCTCTGCCAATGATGAGTTTTTATAAACGGGTTGCAAGTTTACAAACATCGCAGGGTGCGCGCGCATCCAGGAGGCAGAAAGCCCGCTTGGTGAGCTGATCCGCTACTGCAACAACCTTAATTATTGAAGTGTTCTTTATTGTTAAATAAAACCTGATTTTAGTTGGATCTGTTTTTCTGTCTTTATTGTTACTGTGATACATGTATGAATTATAACCTTAGGCTATTAACGTAATAGTCTAATCTACTGGTATGTGAACATCAGGCACCCGGCACTGACTCTGTTGGTACTATTTTCCACGCAACAACTCCTTGGCATTTTGACTTACAGACACTGCTAAAAGCATACAACACAATGCTCTTCTCTTCTTTCTGCCTCTCGGTTGCGTGCGCAACCAGTTAATGACGTCGCCGTGCAACCCGTCTATAGCAATCCATATTTCCGCTATTATCCACCAGGTGGCACTCTTACCCAACTTATAAAACTTTGAAGCACTCACTAATCCAAAAGCAGTAAATACTCTGTGTATGTTTTGATCATCACTCTGAATCTGATCTCTAACAAAAGTCTTTTACAAAAATGCAATTATCTCATCTTTTTGCTCAAAATTTTTTATTTTTGAAAAGCCTACACATATTTAAGAGGTGATAAAAATGATTCAGATGGTCTGTTCTTTCATTTGATATTGTTTGATTATATATTTAAAGAAGAACATATTCTGAAAGGCTTTTAAACTTTTGTTAAAATGCTGGTGCTGGTTGGCAACTTTTTTCAAAAAACGCTGGCAGGGAAAGAGTTAAAATGACTATGCAAATGACAGCTAGATATTAAGTTCTATCACTTTATTTTCTTAATACTTGGACATGTCTTCTAACATTTTTTCATGGGTTTCAGGATCTTTGCTTGAGACAGTCTCTTTGCTTGAGACAGTCTCTTGCTGTACGCTCTATATTTTGAGGCCTCTGAGGTTGTTTTGGGTTACACCCCATATCAGCGATTTTCCAGGTTTGTCTTTTTTACAAATTAATACTCGGATCTTTAGATTTCTCATAATGTTATTGTCTAATAGATTGTATGTATATTTATTTTACAATAAATTAATTCTATAAAATATGTCATCACCGTTACAGTACTTTTATACACACTTACAAGATTTGATCATCTCTTTTTGCAGACACAATTAGTAACCTAATCAAGTCTTCACATGCTGATCAGTATTTTCCTGCTGTCACAGTAGCAATGTTTTCAGGTTGGTAAATACATAATAAATAAATATTGTTATATTGACATTTTGTATTCGAACAAAGTAATGGTTACAAATTCAATTTACATAATTTATATCACAAGTAAAAAAAACTTTCAAAAATCTATTAATTTATTCTCTTTACGTGTCATTGTTAAAGTTGGTTTAGTGCTTTGTTTATTTAGTTTTTTTTAAATGATATATATATATATATATATATATATATATATATACAACTTTTTTTTAAATTTGTTTGTGCTAGCTCTGTTAGCAGAACATTTCAAAGACTTCGACACAATCACTGTGATGTTTATCTGTGTATCACTGATCCTGCTGTGTCTGAGCTTTGTCATACGTGAGTGAACTCACCTCAAATGTGTATCTTTTTTAAATGCACAAACATTTTAAAACCTTAAAACAGCCAGAATGTTATTTTTTATATATATATATATGTTAAAGGAATACGCCCAGATTTTGGGAATTTAGCTTATTCACCGTATCCCCCAGAGTTAGATAAGTCCATACATACCTTTCTAATCTCTGTGCGTGCTGTAACTCTGTCTGACGCAGCCTCCGCTTGCTTAGCTTAGCACAAAGACTGGAAGTGAATGGCTCCAGCTAGCAAACTGCTCCTAATAAGTGACAAAATAACGCAAATATTTTCCTATTTATGTGTTGTGATTTGTATAGTCACACCGTGTACAAATAACAAGGTCATATGAGACACAGCCATCTTTTAACAGTATACATACTGGGAACTATATTCTCAGAAGACGAAGCACCGCTACATGGGCTGAGTGATTGGCACAACTCTGACCAAACTCTCTGCTCCTCACCAGGGGCTTCTCGGGTGCTGCGTGCAAATCACTCCGCCCAAGTAGCAGTGTCTCATATGACCTTGTTATTTGTACACGGTGTGACTATACAAATAACAACACATAATTAGGAAAATGTTCGTGTTATTTTGTCACTTATTGGGAGCAGTATGCTAGCTGGAGCTATTCACTTCCAGACTTTGTGCTAAGCTAAGCTAGCGGGGGCTGCGTCAGACAGAGTTACAGCACGCACGGAGATGAGAAAGGATTTATCTAACTCTGGGGGGTACGGTGAATAAGCTAAATTCCCAAAATCTGGGCGTGTTCCTTTAACAATATAGGCCTACATCTATTATCATATGCTGAAATGTGAGGGATGTACTCACTTTTGTGACATACTGTATTTGTTTTTCATTTTTGTAACAGATTTGGCTAGATGCTGTGTGAAGTTGCTCTCAGACTTTGGAGAATCGTGTCAACTAAAGAACAATGAAATTATTAAGGGTATTGCCTGCTGCTTTTATTTGCTGCCTTCAGTACAAATGGGCCTTTTCTTCTACCCTCTTGTTGGCTTCTTGACAGGTAAGCAAGAACATTTCGGACTCAAGCGGATGGTGAATTAGTTGTTCCCTTCTATAACTTTCTCTCTCTTTTTTAGCATTAATTATTGCTGCAGTGTTGCTAGTGCTTGCTGGTTTGTGTTTTTTACTCAAGTGTTGGACTGGCAGAAAAAGGACACAACAGCGCAGTATGTTAATATTCTATCTGCTCTATTAAAATTGCATTCATCAGTGAGCTTTGTTGAATATAATGTAGTTGATATTATGTGTGATTTAGTGGTTTAACTTTCTCTGCTCAGGTTTTTTTTATCTAGATAAAGCGGTATGGATACTGATGTGTGTAATGAGTGTGCGGATGATTTACGCTTACATTGATTTCCTAAGAAATAAAGGAGGTATGAATATTTTATTAATTGTATTGAAACTTTATTTTTTTATATCTCTTATTTAAAGTGAATGTTTTAATTGAACTTACTTTTGTTTCTAAAAATAAATAAAGCTGTGGTTTTGTTGACAGGTAATGTAGGACTGGTTTGTATGGCTGGATTTTCTCAAGCGTTGTGGGTGAACATATTTTCTGAAGTCCCAGTCAATTATCCGAGTAAAGTATTCGTTTTCTTCTTTCTGCTTCCTTTGTTGTTTTTAAAGCATAAGATCTGGATTAGTTTTTTTGATCACAGCAAAGTTTCAGTATTTCTACTACAGCCACTAATTCAAATTTCACTTTATAATGAATACCACAGTATACTGTACTAGGATAGACATTTTCTTTAACAGAATACTATTAAAGCTCCCATAACACACATTGTTTCTGCCCATCTCATGTTAATCTTGAGTAGTAGTATTACATTCTTCATATCTCTGAAGATTCAATATGGCTTACTTGGAAAGCTGAAGAAGACTTTCTTCTCCTTCCATCCAAAAACACACTTCTTTTGTGCCATTGTTGACAAATCATCATCCTGTGACAAATATGCAAAGTGCATTCGGCACAAAAATACTCTGTCACACGGCCACCTGCTGTTTAAAAAAGTCAGAATGCATGAAATGCCGTAACCCCCCCCCCTTTAAAATTTTCTATTGGCATATCACTAATTTCAAAGTAAAATGTAATGGTAAATTTGTTGACAGCTACTAACTAGATTAACATAATCAGACCAGTATTACTTTACAGACATTTGCAGAAAGCTTTACAGTCTTCAGCATACATTTACTAACTTTGCATAAATCAGCCAGCACAAATATAACAATATTAAAAAAAATATATATATATATATATATAACAAAGTGTTGAAGGTGACATGTTATAAAAGCTTAATAGCCGCTTTTGCACTATCAGGCCTGTGCGAGCCAGGGCTTCAAACGGGCCTCACGGAGCCAATAGCCTCCGACCTCCAGCTGCGTAGCCAAAATCAAGACGCGTTAAAGTAAATAAGTGCAATAATTTTTTTTTACAAAAACGTTTCATTCTGCTCTACAGGGTTTTGGAACAAAAACGTTTTGTTCCTGTTTGGATCAGTCGGGCTTGTTCTCGTGAACTCTGTGGCACTGATGACAGACTTGATATTTAAAGCTGGTGAGACTTTATATTGATATTCTTAAAGGAACACGCCCAGATTTTGGGAATTTAGCTTATTCACCGTATCCCCCAGAGTTAGATAAGTCCATACATACCTTTCTCATCTCCGTGCGTGCTGTAACTCTGTCTGACGCAGCCTCGCTAGCTTAGCTTAGCACAAAGTCTAGAAGTGAATGGCTCCAGCTAGCAAACTGCTCCCAATGAGTGACAAAATAACGTGAACATTTTCCTATTTATGTGTTGTGATTTGTAACTCTGGGGGATACGGTGAATAAGCTAAATTCTCAAAATCTGGGCATGTTCCTTTAAGGTCATGACGAAGAGCATGTGCTGGGTGCATCTCATAAGCAGAACTACATTATAAGATACTATACTGTGCATTACACTGTTAAAAATGTGTTTTCATCCTCAGTTAACGGTAAACGTCTGGTTGAACATCAGAGGATTGTTGTCTTCCCCTGTGAATGCCTCTTTACCATACCTCTTCTGATTTTACCCATTTTTAAACCCTGTGAGTAAAAATGTCATTTAGTTTTATAGTGTATTAACAAAATGACTGCAGTAAATGTGTTGTTTATGCTCTAGCAGTGTATTATTGTGCTTAACTATTTAAATGTGATATTAGGGCAGACCTTAATTAGCTGATCTAGGTGTGTTTGATTAGGGTTGGAGCTAAACTCCAACTTGGTAACCCCTGCTTTAGGAGGTTATTTAATATGGTTAAAGGTACTATAGTCCTTTTGCGAGTCGACATCACAGTTACGTCACGCGGGCAATGTGGTGGCAGAAAAACAGTGGAAATAAATGAGACACGAGTGAAACGAACAATATAACTCACTAGAAAATGTCTTGTTGTGCTGTTGAGTGTCAGATTATGAATGCCAAAATAGATGACCTTCATTTTTATAGTATACCGTCGTCGAAGACACCATTTGAAGATAATTGTAGGTGTTTATGGTTGCAAATCTTTTAATAATTTGAATAGAAAATAATTAGAGAAGATATACGGTGTTCTGTCGAAGTCTGTTCCCTCTATATGTCTCTTATAGCGTTTTCATCACGTTACGTTTATAATTTATTTAGAAAGATTAAAGCTTTGAATGAGTTCATAATATCAATAATATTACCATTTATTAAAGTTTTCATATTTTTTCGTTTTCTATTACTTCTTTTTACCTTATATCTTAGTGTCTTCTTCCTGTTTGTTCTAAATTATGGTGTTTACTAATAATTATATAACACACACACACACACACACACACACACACGATGTAAGGTGTTAATAATATATAAACAGGCCTATACAAATTAATTTGTATGTAAACATAATAGTTTTAGAACAAACACGTAGGCTAAAAATATAAGGAAGAAATTGAAAACAGGAAATGATGAAATATTTAATAAATGATATTATACAGAATACATGAAAGTATAACTCTTAGCCTATATGTACTTTAGCGATTCATACTGTAAAAATAATTGATTTACCAATAAAGAACAATACATATACATTACATGCATGCACATATCAGTAGCCAAGCCATTTAAACTTTTAATTTATTTAAAAAATAAACGTAACTTGGTGAAAACGTTATAATAAACATTACACTAAAGAGAAATATAGGGAAAACAGACTTCTACAGAACACCGGATTCATAAAATCACAATTTAACGCTAAAACACTTCACACCCCTATTGCGGGGCTGTCACTTTCTGCCACCAGTTGGGCTCCGCCCACAAAAAACGTCTTCACGCAAAAGGTCTATAACAGGAGTGGGGAACCTTGAGTCCTGGAGGGCCACTGTCCTGCAGAGTTTAGTTCCAACCCTAACCAAACACACCTGAATTTCATTTCCAAGTAATCCTGAAGACTTGAATTAGATTTTTCAGGTGTGTTTAATTAGGGTTGGAACTAAACTCTGCAGGACAGTGGCCCTCCAGGACCAGGGTTCCCCACCCCTGGTCTATAACATACATTCAAAATTTACATACAAAATTTTGGATTGTTTTAACTCATGGTTAGGTCAAATATGGACTAAGTTATTAATAACAGTGTACTTGGTTGTTCTTACACAACCCTGGATTAAAACAACCCAGCTTTTGGGCTGAAATTTCCTAGCATGTTATTTATGGCAACAGTTTGTTCAAAGTTAAATGAATATTAAACATTAACAAGTCTTTATCTTTACAGAATAAAACTAAAATAACAGCCTCATGCAAAGCATTATGGGAACCAAAATCTGAAGGAAAAAACAGAAAAAGGCTGATTAGGATTTCTGGTTTCCAGAATGCTTTGCAGCTCCAGTGTCTTTGGTCTTCTTTGTACTTACTGAGACTGATTAATGTCTGCTCTCACACTTCAGGGACAGCTTTCCGATCAGAATCTCAAGGGGACTCTGTGGTTGGTATATTTAATATGATTTGTAAGAAAGCTGCATTAATTAAAGAACAATGAGTTTAATAAGATCCATGTCAGCAAAAGCAGAAATATTTGTTTCAAATGTCTTCTTTCTACCACAGGATTTTGATGGGACTCACACTGAAAAGTGGACAGATTTTAACCAGAACCAGAGGACAGGAGAATCTTTTGAAATGAAAGTTGTAAATGTACCTTTGAGCAATGAGGAGGAAGAGGAGGAAGAGGAGGATATCACCTGACCTGAGGTCTTTCAGCCTAGTCCGTATTGTGAGAGGTCCTTTAGGCATATATCTTTTTTGTTACTCCCAGATAACAACCGCATATAATTAATAACAAGCCTCATTGGGCAGTTTTATGCTTATAAATATATGGCTTAAAGGAAATGTTGTGAAATGTTTCATTTCTTAAAAATGAGCTGAAAAAAGATCACGTTGATATACTTACTGTGTGGCGAGTAGTTGTGTAATAAGCAGGACAATGTACAACCAGCTTGTTGATATCCTAAATAAGTCCATTCAGGGTTATACAAGACTCATCTGCTTAAGTTAATGTAAACGGGTAGAAAAGAAGCATTAACTCTTTCACTGGGTGCTTCCGAAAGCGCTAAAATACTGCATTCCAAGTTGGGGGAGACATCCATGCACATCCGAATACAATGATTGCTTTACTTCCTGTTTTGATACCATCATCAGGTCGATTTCTGCAAGCAGCATAAATGTATTCTTCGCTTCCCTCAATTTCCCATAATTCTTTGCATGTGCGGGGAATGTGATTGGGAGCCTGGTCTCGTTTGGAAAAGTAAAATGGCAGCAAGTGCTGGAGCACTGTTTTAAAGCAAATATATAAAATGTTCACTTTTTACAACTTCAAATGCATTTCTAGCTAATTGTAGTATTGTAGTTTTTAAATATTTGATTAGTTACCACAAAGGCGCTATTTGTTTATAATTCAAAAAGAATTTTGTTACGCTGCCTATGAAGGCTGTCCAAATGTGTTTTCCTGAGCTGCCTTCATACCGCCAAGGCAATAAGTCACTGCCTAAACTTTCAGACATTGTATCAATGCAGCCTAACTGACCTGCTTATTTTGTACTTTTAAGTTTTAATGTATTATGTCTTATTTATGATGTGAAAATAACTTTACCTTTTAAAAATATGGTAGTAACATTATTGGTTTTATGGGATTGCATTTTTTATAACTGTCTATTTAACATGTTTATGTTGCTAAAAAGACAGTATCTGTCAAATTCTTTATATTGTAATATTTACTGTGTAATGTAAAGGTTTATGTTGTAATAATTACGGTTCATTACCATCTATTTTATAGTTCAGAACTGTCTAATTTAAAATGCTACACTGTAAAAAAATCCATAAAAAATGACCAGTACTTTTTCTATTATGTTTACGGACATTTCCTTTGATTCCTTTAAAATTCTGTAGATTTACAGTACATTCTCCGTAGTCTTTATGGACACTTCAATTCGCCTATGAAACGCAACAATGGTGACAATCAACAACAAAGCTTCATGCCGCAATGCATGCTGGGTACCAGGATTGTAGAAAACTCATTCATAACTCGCATGCATCATACATTGTGACATGACAAAATTGTGCAACTTTTTTACCATTTACTGTCACCATTGTTGAGATTTGTAAACCAATTGTTGATGTATCTCTAAAGCAAAAAAATAAAAATAAAAAATAAAGCAGTCTTGTTCAAAACAGTGCCATTTTCACAGAATATAATTTTTTGTGCTTAACTCTTTATTGTTCTTTATCATTTTATGTTTAAATGATAGGCATGACATATATGCAATCAATCTTAGATCATGTGATAGTTTTTTTTTTGCTGTGTTATATAAAGTTTATTGTAAATCAAAATATTTCTCAGGTAATATTAACTGCTGCACTTTTTGTATGTTGAACACTTCATTTTCAGCAAAACGAAACTGTGATTTAAAGCCTTTTCTGTGAATTAAGATGACTTATTACCAAGATTTAGGTCATACCACCCATTTCAAACCATCAGGGAAATATGTAAAAACAGTGTTTTGTTGTATTTTTCTTGTACTTGCAAATTCGACTTGACTTTATTTTGATAGTTAAAAGTATAAATATTTGTTTGAATATTGTAATAAATGTTTTTGTCTCATGTCCTGTGTGGTTCTCTCAGAGATATTGACGTATAGCTCAGCTCCAAATGATAAGATTTCATGAAGGCAGACATTGAAAACTTACTTATAATATCCCACAACTTAACCTTCTGCTGATAATTTCATTTGTACTAAAAATAAAAAAATAATAAAATGAACTTTTATGCTTGTACAGTATAATGTACCATTTACTTTACAGTAAATGAACCAGCCACAATAAAACAGTAACACCTATTACAAACCAAAATCAAAGAATGTAAAAGAGACACCTGGTTTTCTTTCAGTGTGCAAATGTTATATTATTGAAAAGGATATGAATCATTGCATTTGGTTAGCTGTACTAGTTGGTTTTTAATAGATTATTTTAAATTGTAGGACACCAAAATCTTTCTAGAGGATATTGTATTTAACTGTCCCAGAGATACATGTTTTTCCTTATGTCTGTAGTTCCTTAGAAACAGTAATTCACTGTAGTTTAATGCAGTAAATCGGTAACTGGTCGATTATTTGACGTCATACGGCGATCAGTCTGCGCAGCGCCGCATTAAACACCTCACCAATATGACGACTGCTACCTGATTGGTCGTTATCGCTAAATCCCACCCCCACCGCAAACCAAATTGGTCCAATCAGCAGGGGCGTCAATCAACGTCTTCCTTTACAGCCAATCAGTTACGCTTACGGATCGAACGTCACTATACGTAATTAATATTCATAAGTTGTACAATCACACACGGAACTGTGGAAAACAACCGAGCGGTGAGAAAAGTGAATGAAAAACCGTACGTTTGTAGTTTTTCTAGTTTTAAAATACGTTTTTACCTTTTAACAAGCAACATTCAACGACAAAAATGTCGATATCTGTAATAATATAAGACGTTTTGTGCGTTAACGTTGTTTACTGCAGTTTGAATCTAACACATTAACGTTACTGTTTGGTGTATTGTCTTTCTCTAAATGAATAATAGACGTCTTTCTGTACACTCCAGTTTGTTTATCTTAGTTTATTTGACATCACAAAGCGTTTATGATCGTAAGATAAAGTTGTCTGGTGGGTTGTGGTCTGAAAATGAAGTTTTATCGATCTCATTAAGCTGTTGATCATATTTAGTTGTTTATAAATTAATTGCGTGCTCTTGGCTGAATAACTAGTATAAGTATTGTTTAATTATTTCTAATATGATGTGTTTCACTTAAGTAACCAGTTAAAAACTTCATTACTGTTTATATAAGTTACTGATTTACTTTTATTTAAAACATCTTTCCACGGGGCAAATGTTTTGGTTGTAGTCTAATATTCTTGTTTTAATGATTTGATTTATAGTAGTATTGAGATCTTTTACAAATGTGTATTTTTATAACATGACTCGTATACACTGGCACATTTCTGACAGACATGTTTGTCAATAACGGTTCTTTTTGATATTTTTACTTTATCATTATTGTTTCAGGTGTCATATACATCATCTGAAAGTTTTGATGGCATCTGCAGAGTAAATGAAGTGAGGTGCTGAAGAGATTTATCATCATCTGTCATCTGAATCAGAATGGAGAACTCATCATCCAGAGATGAATACAAGATCCAATCCTTTGATATGGAGACACAGGCGCTCCTCAAAACTGCTCTGAATGGTCAGTTGACTGTTTTGCATTGACCCGTTTCACTGTCAGAATGCTAATAATGTCTTTATCTTGTACAGATCCAGGGTCAGTTGATCTGGATAAAGTATCCAGTGTTATAGTCGAGCAGTCTCTGAAGGACCAGGCCTTTAGCAAAGAGGCTGGACGAATCTGTTACACTATAGTCCAGGTAAACACAGTACAGACACACGTTTACATCATCATGATTAAACTAGAGAAGAGATAAAAGCAATTGTATTTGTATAATGAAATGTATTCGTATAATTTCTGTAGCATTTGTCACAATATTAGGTTTGTAAGTAGGGCGGCTGTGTATTGGCAAGGACTTCATGGTATGATATATCACATTGCAGTACATTACATACACACACCTAAAGGATTATTAGGAACACCATACTAATACTGTGTTTGACCCCCTTTCGCCTTCAGAACTGCCTTTTAATTCTACGTGGCATTGATTCAACAAGGTGCTGAAAGCATTCTTTAGAAATGTTGGCCCATATTGATGATAGCATCTTGCAGTTTATGGAGATGTGTGGGATGCACATCCAGGACACGAAGCTCCCATTCCACCACATCCCAAAGATGCTCCATTGGGTTGAGATCTGGTGATTGTGGGGGACATTTTAGTACAGTGAACTCATTGTCATGTTCAAGAAATCAATTTTAAATGATTCGAGCTTTGTGACATGGTGCATTTTCCTGCTGGATCAGAGGATGGGTACATGGTGGTCATAGAGGGATGGACATGGTCAGAAACAATGCTCATGTAGGCCGTGGCATTTAAACGATGCCTAATTGGCACTAAGGGGCCTAATGTGTGCCATGAAAACATCCCCACACCATTACACCATTGCATTCATGAGAAATTGAACAGGTGTTCGTAATAATCCTTTAGGTGAGTGTATTGAGATACGTTTTAATCAAAACTAGAGCTGTAAATACAATTTGTGTGTGTATCCCTTGCGTTATTGTGGTATGTGCTTCACAAATAACAAGACAAATACATAGAATACATGACAAATAAAAACGTACATTAAACTGAAACATTCATAAAACTGAAGTAGTGAGTTTTCTTTAAAAGTTCAGATACTACAGGTTAAAAAAAGATATACTTACACGAAAATTAAAAAAGAACTTGTTGTCTAGAAGCCGCGCAAAAGTTCAAAATGTTTTCCAGATCAAATTTTCATTAGATTTTGGATGTGTATGAGTCTAATGAACTGTGCTTTTTTTAAGGCTGTGCATGTATGCTTGCGTATGTGTAAAAGCAGGCAATACCCAGGGTCTTAGTATGTTTGTTCCCTGGCAGTTGAACCCATGGCTTTTGTTAGGTTTTGCTTATGTTATGCTTTTGTTATACCGATGTATAGTCTGTTTTTTACGTGTACTCGAACATGCACACACAGTCAAATGCACAGCCTTGCAAAGTATAGATGGATTTCAGTCACGTGACCTTTTACATCATGCCGCCATCTTTAGGACCTACCGAGTACCAGTAGGCTATTGACAAGCATTGGCTACCTTGCTACGATTTACGGATTTCTTATCTTTTACTGTCTATGATTCTTACGGATACAGTAAAGGGCTACGAAAGACAACATGTCGCATCTCGACTGTCATAAAAATAAACGCTACTTTAAAAAAATATATCTTGGTTAGGGTGTGATGCCTTCTCGATCCCTGATGCGTTCTTCCAGCCGCTGTCCGCTGCTACCGAACTACCACTATATTACAACATAAGAAGGCGCGACACAACATGAAACTTTGCTCGAAGTATCACCTGGATCTCTACACATGAACGCGAGCATTGAGAACATTGTTTGTGTACACAGAGTTTACTAAAAATAAAGGTTTTGTACAACTGACTTTGGCTGTTATGGTGTCCGCTTGTCATCTCTGCCAGACGTAAATAATCGATTTCCGAAGGGGAATGAATGAATATCATATGAGGCTCCTTTTTCAACCTGAAGGTCAATATTGTTTTTCACTTGCGACAAAACAACGACTTATCCGTGCATTTTTATGGAACTATGCTTTAGGAGATATCAATCTTTACAATCCTCCCACCTTACGTCGCAATTGGAGATCGATACATCTTGACTGGGAAGAAGGCGGCGAGCGGACGCCAAATCATTCAAAGTGAGTTGTTCAAAACCTTCTTTTTAGTTAACTCTCTGTTCACAAACAATGTTCTCAATGCTCGAGTTCACGTGTAGAGACATAGGCGATACTTCGAGCAAAATATCATGTTGTGTTGAGCCTTCTTAGTGTTGTTAAAATAGCGATTTTGATGCTCACAGCATATTGAAGGCATAGCTTCTAGTTCTTTTGCGACCACTTCAAGTCCTTAAAATGGCGGAAGACAAGTGAGTGACGTCAGCTGATATCCATGTATAGTTTATTTACTCGTACGTGCACACAGACATTCGACGTATGCCCATTGTGACACAATACAATGCATCTCCTGGGCTACATGCATACCACATTCTCATAGGCGCATGTGCAACCTATGTGCACATTGTATTCAAGGTTTCAAAAATATGGTGGACCCATGTGTACACACAAAAAATGAACTATACTTCAGCCTTAATGCTTTCCCAGTTGAGCTACAGGAACACTAGACAGTCATTCCTGTTATATGGATACGGGTATGAGAAGCCCCGCAATAAAGCTAAAGTATATTGTACAAATGATTGTAATGGGATATTAAAAAACCTTGAACTTGATCTCATTGCAGACCGAAGCCAAACAGAGCAACAAGTGTGTGTTTCGCCGTCAGCTGTTAAACCGACTTCAGCAGGAGTTTAATGCCCGAGAGGAGATAAGGAGGCGATCCACTCAGGAGTGGGTTTGTCTTGTGTCCTTCATCTGCAACATCTTTGACTACCTCAAGGTGAATCCCAGTCTCATGAATGGTCGCCATACATGTTTACACATCACCTACAGTAGATTACAATTAATGCACTATGGAAATTGAAAGGTTTAATGATTTTAGTTTACTATACTTAAATGAATGCATGTATTTATTATCTTAAAGTTGTTGGCCTATGTTTAACTTCTTGTTTTGTTGGCTGTAGGTGAATAACACACCCATGGCGCCGCTGGTTCAGCCTGTGTATGACTGTTTGTTCAGATTGGCACAGCCTGATGCTCTGAAGAACGAGGAGGAGGTGAAGTTGCATGCTTTATGCTAAAGGATTAGTCAAATTTCTTTAAAAAAATCCAGATAATTTACTCACCATCATGTCATCCAAAATGTTGATGTCTTTCTTTGTTCAGTCGAGAAGAAATTATGTTTTTTGAGGAAAACATTCCAGGATTTTTCTCATTTTAATGGACTTTAATGGACCCCAAAACGTAACAGATTTAATGCAGTTTAAAATTGCCGTTTCAAATGACTCTAAATGATCTCAAACAAGGCATAAGAGTCTTATCTAGTGAAACGATTGTCATTTTTGGCAAAAAATAAATAAAAAATATGCACTTTTATTCCACAACTTCTCGTTCT
Source organism: Paramisgurnus dabryanus (assembly GCF_030506205.2). Taxonomy (NCBI): domain Eukaryota; kingdom Metazoa; phylum Chordata; class Actinopteri; order Cypriniformes; family Cobitidae; genus Paramisgurnus; species Paramisgurnus dabryanus. The sequence goes on from NC_133339.1 coordinate 8,310,682, forward strand.
CCTCCGGCTGTGTGACCAGCCAGCGCGACCTCAAGTAATATGTCATCACGTCAAAAGGTCACGGATGATGTATGCGAAACTACGCCCCAGTGTTTACAAGTGTGGAGAAAGAGGACCGTTCCGATGTTGTTGTATGTGGAATGATGATAATTAATGTCTTTGTGTTTATTTATTGTTTAAAATGGTCCACAAATGTGCGTTTCCAACATATGTAACGTGTGACCTTTTTCGACGTCATTACGCAATTACGTGGCGCATCACACGGCCGGAGGAAGAAGAGAAGTTGTGGTTTAAAAGTGCATATTTTAATTTTTCTTGTCAAAAATGACAATCGTTTCACCAGATAAGACCCTTATGCCTCGTTTCTGATCGTTTAGAGTCCTTTGAAGCTGCAATTTTATAAGTATTGGGGTCTATTAAAGTCCATTAAAATGAGAAAAATCCTGGAATGTTTTTCTTCAAAAAAAAAAAAAAAAAAAAAAAAGATTTCTTCTCTACGGAACAAAGGATGACATTGTGGTGAATAAATTATCTGGATGTTTTTTTTTTTAAGAAAATGAACTAATCCTTTAAGCAAATTTTTTTCCATTAATCGTTTTTTTATGTTATCGATTCAGTATTGATTCTCAATAAATAGTTTTTTAAGCAAATATTGAACATAGAATCTCATTAACACGAATCTTCACTAGATTGTCACCATACATTATGTCAGAGTTTCCCAAACTGGGGTTTGGTAACCCCTGGTGGTTCGTGAGGGAATAGCAGGGGGTTAGTGAGTTGATAGAAAATAATTAATTACAATTAAGTTATACAATTTAAATTATTCATTTTAAAATAAAAACTCTAAAGCAAACACTTCGATTTTATTTGTTTAATTTTAATGTCACGTGACCATTATTCAACACTACAATATATCAGAGAACTGAGATATGTTTATGTACCAATCAAAGAAAATTACCAAATAACTTCATAATAATAACAAAGTAACATACTATTAGTAAACATACTTAAAAAACATTGATTGTTTATGCATTTTAAAGTTAAACATGCAAATGTGCTATAAAGTTATTGAAATATTAACTTAAAATCTCAGGGGTTACTTCAAATAAATAATTTAAAGGGGACATTTTACAAGACTTTTTTTAAGATGTCAAATAAATATTTGGTGTCCCCAGACTATGTATGTGAAGTTTTAGCTCAAAATACCATACAGATAATTTATTATAACGTTAAAATTCTTACTTTGTAGGTGTGAGCAAAAATGTGCCGTTTTGGTTGTGTCCTTTAAAATGCAAAAGAGCTGATCTCTGCACTAAATTGCAGTGCTGTGGTTGGATAGTGCATATATTAAGGGGTGGTATTACCCCCTTCTGACATCGCAGGGGAGCCAAATTTCAAAGAGCAATTTTTCACATGCTTGCAGAGAATGGTTTACCAAAACTAGGTTACTAGGTTGATCTTTTTCACAATTTCTAGATTGATAACACTGGGGACCCAGATTTTCATCATATGTCCCCTTTAAGTCATGGGGGTGCGGCAGACAAAAAGTTTTAAAAGCTTTATTTTGTTATAACGGAGATGTTTAAAATAGTTTTGTATGTTCTCTCTTTATTTCAGATGGACTGTCTGGTATTACAGTTACATCGTATTGGAGATCAGCTGGAGAAAATGGATATGCAGCGCATGGATGAGTTGTTTTATCTTCTAAGGGACGGGTTTCTCCTGCAGGACGATCTGAGCTCAATGGGTCGACTGCTCCTGCTGGAGATCCTGGAGTTTCGTGCGGGAGGCTGGACCCTCAGTGACACCGCTCAGAAATATTACTACAGTGAAGTGACAGACTGACACCTCCACCAAAATTCAAGGAACCAATGGAGGAAAAAAAGTGGAGGCTTTATGTTTTAAGGAAGGCTTTGAGATGTACTAGGTATGTGGGTTGATAATAGAGGATTTAACCATGGTTAGGGTGTTCAGGTGTGTTTCTGGTGTTCTGTAGCTTTGAAATGACAAGTTGTAAGGAGTAAGATGGCTCACTTTCTCCGTTAACATTCCGGTGGACTGTAATAATGTTACAGATCCCAACATTCCCAAAACAAACAATTAGTGTGTGCTGTAATGCCGTTCATTTAGGGTTAAGCAACACTTTTCTGACGATTGTTGAACCACATCTGTTTTCTGTGAAAAATAATCATTTGTAGCCAAAGTTAGGCAGCTTTTTTCAGGAAATAAATAAGTTTTTTGTGATCACAGAGGTCTTTAATAATAAATTATAATGACATTTCAGCTTATGAATATCTGCTGCAAATGTTTCAGGCCAAAAACATACAGGTTTCAGGGTTTCCCGCAGAAAATGTGTTAGTTAAGGTGGTAGGGTTGTGCAGGTGGGCGGGCCGGGGGCGTGGTAATCAAACGCGTCATGATGAAAATATTTTTTTTAAAACACTCAAATAAAACTCAATTTTGAAGAAACTATGACAGAAAATGAACACATACTAGATTAGTAATGAATTAAATGTTTTATCAACAGGCTAGTTATCCTCCAGACAGGGACGGACCATGTCTTTCTCTCATTTCGGCCATGTGACGTTTGGTGGAATTTTTTTTTGGACGACCTAGTTAAGGTGGTAGGGTATCCCAGCTTAGGTGGGCCACCCGAACTGAAAAGTGCTGCGGGAAACCCTGGGTTTTAATATCTGCTGGTTTTAAAGTATAAGATGATAAAAGTTTACCAGAGGCAATGAGATGCCTATGTGTGGTTAAGTGTTTAAATGCAGTATATGCTTTGGGTATATTTTATACAATTTATATGATATAAACCCTTTTAAAACACACAGGTGATGAACCAAGCACGACACATCAAGAAATGTTATTACAGTATCTCAATATTTGATTATAGTGTTTATATCAGCCATCAGATAAATACAGACTGGATTAAAATGTGACAAAATAAAGTAGATCAGAATATTGTAACAGTGTGTGAATTTCTAAAATGACATTTTAGATAAAAAAATAAACTCTTATGTGTTTTAGCCTACATTAGGAAAGCATCTTTCATCATTTCAAGGGGACATATCATGAAAATCAGTTGTTTTCCATGTTTAAGTGCTATAATTGGGTCCCCAGTGTTATTATCAACCTAGAAAATGTGAAAAAGATCAACCCAGTTACTTAGTTTTGGTAAACCATTCTATGTAAGCATGTGAAAAAAATAGGTCATTGAAATTTGGCTCCCCCTGTGATGGCAGAAGGGGATAATACCATCCCTTAAACTGCACTATCTTTTGATTTGTTGCCCGTTTAATTATTTTAATGTTCAATAGATCACTTTTCTGACACCTAAAGAATTCTTGCTTAAGAATGAGACTGTATATATCTTATTTTTATTTTTTATACAAAGACAATCTGCATATATGATTCAA